>NC_142479.1:64665757-64968787 GCF_049115385.1 Moschus berezovskii
AGGGGTGAACCAGGTGTGTGGCCAGGACAGCTCAATAAAGCGAGGGGGAGGGAGGCTGTCACAGGTGGAAGCTGAGGGGTCGCTGACCTCTCTTCCCAGAACCTTGCCTGGAGGGGGACGGTGCCCAGGGCAGCTCCCCGTGACTGTGTGTGGTGTGCTGAGCAGCTGGTTCCTATCAGACCAGCCTCAAGCCTTTCCTAAGGAGGCTTTTGCTTCAGTCACAGCAGACCCTGTACGGGGATGGGTAACTCGGGAGGAGCGTTGCCTTGGCAACACAACGACTTCGGAGGGTGGTGCTGCTAACCAGGGCTGCTTTTGACCTTCACCATCTTTCGGGCTGGTGGCTTTATCATCGCCTGCTCTGCTGCTGGGGCTTCCCCAGTCTGCACCGAAAAGCCAGCCTCAGGGAGGCCTTTGGCGACCCCCTTCCACCCACCTTCTCATCTTCGAGGGCATTGCCTTGAATTACATTTCACCAGGAGGTGCCACTTGAAAGCATCTAAGCCAAAGCTGAGCCCCTGTTTGCCCTGGATTTACCCTGTAGCTGCCACGCCAGGCCACCCCTGCTGCTCATCCTACAGTTACAACCAGACAAGCAAGGTGACCTCTAGTTTCCAGATGGATCCAATGCAAAAGACGGTGAAACAGCCTTAGCATCAGGTATCCAGGTTTGACTCCTCTCAGCTCGGTGATTTTAAGTGAAGCCTTCAGCTCTCTGAGCCTTAGCTTGATCTCAGTAAAGGGGGGCTGATACCCTTCCTCTCTCCAGGGGATGTCACTGGGGTAGCCGAAGGCTTCAATGGGTCACAGTCCCTCGTGTCATGAGGGTGAGTGTGGGTTTTAGTCTGCTCAGGATGCTCTAACAGAGCGCCACAGCCTGGAGGCTTATAAAACAAAAGTTTAGTCCTCACTGTTCTGGAGGCTGGAGTCTGATTCAGCATTGGATGAGGTCCTCTTCCTGGTTCATAGATGGCCATCTTTTTTTGCTGCGTCCTCACAGGGCAGAAGGGTGAAGGTGCTCTCTGAGTTCCCCTTTATTAAGACATGCATGCATGCTAAGTCACTTCAGTTGTGTCTGACTCTTTGCGACCCAGCGGATGGTAGCCACCAGGCTCCTCTGTCCGTGGGGTCCTCCAGGCAACAATACCGGAGTGGGTTGCTATGCCCTTCTCCAGAGGATCTTCCCAACCCAGGGATCAAACCTGTGTCTCTTATGTCCCCTGCATTGGCTGGCAGACTCTTTACCACTAGTGCCACCTGGGATGCCCTTCATTAGGACACTAACCCCATTCCTGAGGCTCCCTCTCCTGGCTGGATCACCTCTTAATGCCATCGTACTGGGGGTTAGTTGTCAACATGTGGAGTTCAGGGGGACACAAACATTCAGCCCATGTGAGATGTTTATGAATCTTCTATCATTGTGACCAGATGTTTGTGGAGGTCCAGTTCAGTGCCAGGACCTTCAGGAATATTGACTCTTTCAAAGACCCCTGTTAGAGACCCCAATGCCCCTCCACACCGGCCCAGCCATAAACTTTCCCCCACCCCCTCCAGCCCACAGGCAGTGTTGCAGGATTGGAGTTCAGGCTTCCCAGTAATTTGAAGGCTTTGCATTGATTGGGGTTCAGAGAGGAGGAGAGGGGAGCTGGCCCCTGCTGGCACCGAGCCGACGCTGCAGCCAGGCAGGCCCCCAGGGGCACCCTCCTTGGTGGCCCTGGCCTTGAGAACAGCGAGGAGGCCCCACCGCTGACCGCACAGCGGGCCAGACCAGCTCCTCCACCCTGCTGGGCCGGGCAGCTCCCTCTGACCTTGGCGGGGCCAGCTGGACACGTGCACGGGCAGCCTGCCTGGTCCCATGAAAGGTCAGTGGATTTCTGAAAGTGCTTAAAAGCCTCAGCTCCTTCAAGAAGGATTTTCTTCATTGTGGCACAGTGGGGTATTTCTGGGCTGCAGGCTGCCCAGGCCCCAACGTGCCTGAGTTTATTCACCCAGTCTGGGGGTGAGGCCCAGCTGGGGGGAACCTTGAAAGGCATCCCCGAAGGACTAGGTCTTAGGGACTTCTCCTGAGCTTTCTCAGGGTGGGGGTGAACCCCTGTAGCCAAGGAGGAAAAGGAGGCTAGTTAGGTGGCCGCCCCCACCCCATCAGAGTGGCCTGGCCACCACAGTCCCAGGGCTGACCACCAAGGGAGTCCTCTGGCTTGCCAGCCCTAGCTGTCCAGACGCTGGCACCTGCGCCCCACATGAGGTCAAGAGGGCACCTCTGGGGAGAACCCAGAGGCGGAGTGTCCCAAGGCCCAGAGAATGAAAACTAGCCGGGCCTCTTTAAGAATCTGTGTTGCCAGAGGAGAGAAAATGCCGAGGGAGGCCTTCAGTAAACATCTGAGAGCTTGCAGTAACAACTCCCAGCTGTGTGAGGGGTGTGGGGGCAGGGAGGCCCGCAGAGCTAGACTGGAGGGTGGGACGGGCTGAGGTCAGGCTGGGTGGGGACCGGCCAAGAACGCATGGAGGGCGGGCATCGGGCTGAGCGGGGGGCAGAGGTTTGGCCAAGCGCGGTGGGCAGCAGACAAGCCTCCAAGCTGCTGGGCCTGAAAGCTTCCGCTTCCCTCAGGGCCTTTCCTGAATCCTTTTGGAGATCTGTAGCCCCTCCTTGCCGCCAGTGAGGACACTGATGGAAAGGAAGTTTTTCCATCCCATGGGTGCAGAGGGGAGCGGGAAGGGAAAGATTGGTGCAACCTTTTCCAAATCAGGGTCAACAGTTCAACTGCCTGTCTGAGTAATACTTAGTACCTCTATCACAGGGAGGATCAAACACAGCACCTGTGAACTGCCCTCAGCAGTGCTCTTCTCCAGACCCATCACCTGGGGCCCCACCTTCTTTGACCCAGGAGTTGTCCTGGCTTGTTTCCCTGCCTCCCAGCTCTGTCCAGGCCAGCCCCATAAAGCCACCACTGTACTGCTCTAAGACAGGCTCTAAGATCAGGACATTTCCCTTGGCTTAAACCCAGGTGGTGATCCTGTCGGTGATACTAGATATCTTAGTTAGGATGCTTTGGGTTAAGAGTAACAAATCCAATTCAGAAAGCCTTCAGTGTTGGAGAGGATATTACTATTCATATTAACCGGAAAGTATAGGGGCTGTGTGGGTATCATGGATGGTTGAGCCAGCAGTTCAGCCCTATTCAGAGGGCTAGGTTCAGGTCCACCTCTTCTTTCTGTCCTCTGTAGCAGCAACTTTAGCCTCACAATGGCTTCCCTCATGATGCCAAAATGGCTGCAGTGGCTCCAGCTCTATTTCAAATCTTTAAATGGCAGAGGGAATCTCTTTTTCCAAATTCCTGTTCTGGTTACATTTTTCTATACAACAAATCACCCCCCAAATTTTTATTTTGCTTATAAACCTGCTGTTTGGGCAGGGCATCAGTTGGAGCAGATAAACCGGGGGCTTGGAGAACCCATTTCAAGATGGCTCACTCATGTGGCTGGCCAATTGGTGCTGGAGCTGACTGGGAACTTGGTTCCTCCGCATACAGAGCTGCTTGGGCTTCCCAAGAGCATGGCACCTGGGATCCAAGGGAACAAGGCAGGAATGCGTGATTTTCTTATGATCTAGCCTCAGGAGTCCCACAGTCTCACTTCCTTTGTGCTCTGTTCATTGCAGTGGTCACGAAGGGCTGCCCGTATTCAAGGGGATGGTCCGCAGTCCCTATCACTCACGGGAGGAACATCCCAAGTTCTCATCCATGAAGAGTTGGTGGGATGGGAGCTGTCATTGTCACTATCTTGGAAATATGATTGGCCACAACCCCCAGCAAACGTCTTCACTCTCTCTGAGCCAGCCTTGGGGCACATGCCCAGCCCTAAACTGATAACCAAGGCCAGAAAATCCAAGTCTCATTCCTGGAGCTGGGGAAGACTTGGCTCTCCCCAGAGTGTCTGGGCTGTGTGGGAGAGGTGTGGGTCCCCCAGGGAAAGCAAGAAGCTCAGGATGCAGCCAGTGCCCCCTACAGCCACATTTGTGTTTGGTTTCATTCACTTTGTTACTTCTCACCACACCGCAGTGAGGCTGGTGCTGCTGTTTTCTGGACTTTACAGACATTAAGATTTGTAAATTGCCCAGACCCACAAGACCAGAAGATGGCAGAGACAGAGTTAAAGGTTGGGTTTGTATGACTCTAAGTCTATGCTGGTAACCATTCCATAGAAAAGTTGAAGGCTTCTGGTCCATGGCTGAAGAAAGCAACTTGAGTGTGGAAGCATATAGCCTGGTTGCACTGGAAGCCATTTTGTGACCATGAGGCAATCCAATTTGAGAAAGAACTTTAGATACAAAGAGAGTGGGTAAACATTGATCAATCACAGCATCGTCTACCCTCCATAGGGACTCTTCAATTATGTGATTCGGTAAATCTAGTTTACTATTTAAGGCTGTATGGGTATGATGCATAGTTACTTATAATTGAGAATATCTTAACCAACAAAGGAGGCTATTGTAATATTTTTCCCGTTTCATTATAGGAATTGTCTTTATGTCTATCTGTGATTAGAAAACAAGTAGCTTAGAAGAAGAGTCCAGGCCTCAAACATTTCTCTATGCCCAATCGTTAGCACAGCAAGTGACGCTCCATATTGTGAACCATCCTTGGAGAGGAAATAAATGAGAACAGGTATAACTTATTCTTCTGGAATTTTCAGGTATGATATGAACTATCATAACCCCCTTCCCTGCTTCCTGATCTGGTGCTGTTCTATCACTGTCTCTTGTTTTCAGAGCCCGAACACAGAACACACATTGCAAGTGAGCTCCCCACAGTGTGACTCTGGGGAAAGAGGCGAGGAGAAAAGCACGTAGGTGCCTGGAGACCGGAGTAGCTGGGCCATGGAGGTGGCCCTTGGCAGATGGCAGTAGGGAGATTGAGGAGAACCTTCGTGAGAAACTGGGGTGTGGTTGGGATGAGGCGAGCCCAGGTGCTTTATGATATCAGCACATTTCACGGCAATAAACTTGGCCTCGTAGATATAAAAGCCTTCAGCTCAAGACACACAGCCTTTCTTGTTTTCTTTATTGAAGGTTAACTTTTCACAAGTTAAATTTCCTCCTACTCACCTAGCCTCATCAAGGAGCTTTGGCACACAGAGCTTTGCTGAGCGTGATAAAAGAAATCCTCAAAAAAAAAAAAAAAAAAAGATGAGCATTCCGAGTGTGTTTCTGGGAAAAGCATGTTCAGCCAGCTCACTCTGCAGCCTTCCGTTCCCCTGCTCTGCTCCCAGACTCAGGCCCACCCTCGTCAAGCGTGTGGGCAGCAGGGTCTGCCCCACCCTTGGTCGGGGCCACAAAACTTAACTTCAGAGCAGCTGGTTGGAGCCCAGTCTGAAGGCTGATCGCAGAATGGTGGTCCTCAGTCCGCCCCTTCTGTGAGAAATGAGCAAAATAAGGAAGATGTCTCAATCTTTTCAGAGTGGGATCTCTGCAGCTGATGCAACTGGCTCTTGTTGAGACATTGGGTCTCTGTGTAGTTCGCTTTCCCCAGCAAATCAGAGACAACTCCAGTGCTCACTTCAGCAGGACACATACTAAAATTGGAATGATACAGAGAAGATTAGCATGACTCCTCGATAATTTACTTAATGGGAGGGGCTGCCCTTGCACTAAAGAGGACACACAGATTCTTGAAGCCTTCCCTGGTGGCTCAGAAGGTAAGGAATCTACCTGCAATGCAGGAGACCCAGGTTCAATCCCTGGGTTGGGAAGATCCCCTGGAGAAGGGAATGGGAGTCCCACTCCAGTAGTCTTGCCTGGAGAATTCCAGGGACAGGGGAGCCTGGCAGGCTACAGTCCATGGGGTTGTAAAGAGTCAGACGTGACTGAACGACTTACACTTTCACTTACATATTAAAAAAAAAAAAAGGAAAGGAAAACTCCAGCTCGACAGGTGTAAACAAGAAGAACGGTTTAAAAATCTCATCAAACACCGCGCCCTGAATCAGCACCCCAGGGGTCCTCACCCACACACTCAGCCCGGCCACTCACACCTGTCATTGCTGGGTGCGGTTCTCTTACTCACGAACCGCCACATGTTTGACATTTTTTCCCATCCTAGCAGAGGCAGAATCATCCTTTAGTTCTTTTCTGGGCTGCTTCCCCAAGAAGAGAAGGGAATTGTTGGACCAAATTCTGGATATTCCAGGGGTCAAGCAATTTCTGTAGACATGATTCCTGCCGCCTGGTACCTTTTCCTCTGAGATGATAAATACAAACTATTGGGAAGAAATTAAAAGTTTATATTGATAAATACAAACTATTGGGAAGATAGATAAATACAAACTATACAAACTATTGGGAAGAAATTAAAAGTTTAACCCAACTAAACAGGGACTGCATTTTCTTTCTTTCTTTTTGGCTGCAGCATGAATGCAGGATCTTGGTTTCCTGATTGGGGATCAAACCCACGACCCCTGCATTGGAAGCTTGGAGTCTTAACCACTAGACCATCAGGGAAGTCTCTGCATTTTCTATATGAATAAAGTCATCTTTGCAAAAATGACTGGATAGGTTTTTGAAAAATGGGGGTGTGGATTTAGGGTGCTCGGATCTATAAGACAAGCCTGTCATGGTGGTTGCCCAGTGCTAGCAATCAGGACTGAGGTCCACGTGAGGGAGTGACCAGGAGGTGTGTCCCAGTGCTGGCAATGGCCCATCTCTCATGTTCTGGAAGGTGGGTACTCAGTGTCCTCACTTTGCAGGTGTGTATCCAGCTCGTAAGTTAAGCTTTGTGCACTTCTCTGTATGTCCTGATATATTTGTCCCAGAACAAAAAGTGTGTTTCGGTACCTCTCCAGCCAGGGCACCCATGATGCAGGGTACGCGATCAGCTCGCACACAATTCTTGATTGGTTGGTTGGCATCAAGGTGAAGTTTTGAGCATTGTGAACTTTCCTGGTCTCAACTGGTCTGGAGTTCACCTGCTTGTATCAGCAGTTTTCACTGGAGGGGTCTGCTTCCCATAAAAGCAACTTAGGAATGTGTGCCAAACATTTATTTATCTATATCTTTCAGGGAACTGGGAGTTCAGTGTCTGCTACATGGCTGGTTTATAGCCTAAATTGTTACCAGTTTCCCTGACCAACAAATATTCTTTGTTTCTACATCTTCCCATTTCCTAATCAGGAACTTTTGAGCCAGCCATGCTGAGATTAAGGGGAGGTTTGGGAGAATGAGGCAAAAACTTTTGCTTCAAAGTACAAGGACACAGGGGCCTGTAGGCTGTTTCAAGCCCCCGTTTTATTTGATACTCCTCAATCTTGAGGAAAACAGGTGTTGGATAAGAAAGGGAATCATAGTTGGTTGGTTGCTTGGGTTTTGGCCATGCCGTGCAGCATGTGGAATCTTAGCTCCCTGACCAGGGATCGAACCTGTGCCCTCTGCAGTGAAAGCTCAGAGTCCTACCCACTGGCCCGGGGAAGTCCCTGGGAATCACGTTCTGAGTAGAGAGGCCGATCACAAACTTGGCAGAAGAAACTGATTTTAGGGGGACTCGGTTTCAATGGCTCTCCTGTCCTCAGCCCCTGACTCACCCTCCCTGCCAACTTCTCCTCAGATGCTCCCTGCCCAGGTCATCCTGTCCTAGCCCAGGTCCATGCCCACAAGCCAGGCTGTCTCCCCTCTCTGCACAACCGTCCCCACCTCTGCCCAGGGAAAGCTTCTCTGCCCCGACTGCCCAAATTTAACCCAGCTTTCAAAATCCAATTTCCACCATTCACATGTCTTTGGGGAGAAAAAAAAGTTACATGGAGATATAATTCACATATCATAAAATTCACCCATTTAAAGTATACAATTCTGTAGTTTTTTAGCACATTCCCAGTGACGCAGCCATCTCCATAGGTAATTTTAAAACATTTTTATCACTTCAGAAAGAAATTGTCTGTCTCCCCTGCCTCTCTCCTTCAGCCCTGAGCCTACTCTGAACACTCCATATAAATGGAATCATGCAATACGTGGCCTTCGGTGTCTGGGTTCTCTCACCGAGCATGTTTTTGAAGTTCTCCACGTTAGCGCTTCACTCTGTGATGTCTAAATCCTAATCTATGGTCCAGAGGCAGCTCGTTTTGCTTATCCAGTCATCATCCAACTGACATTTGAGTGGTTTCCATCTTGTGCTGTGATGAATCCACCATTCACCTTTCAGCTTTTTCCAAGCAGCTGGTCTGTGCATTGTAATCTTTGCCTCCCCGCACAAATCTTCCCACTACTAATATTAACTACCCTCTACCAGGGGGCTTCCCAGGTGGCTCTAGTGTTGAAGAACCTGCCTGCCCATGCAGCAGATGTAAGAGACACAGGTTCCATCCCTGGGTCAGAAAGGAGGAAAATGGCAATTCACTCCATCCTCAGGAGGAGGAAATGGCAATTCACTCCAGTATTCTTGCCTGGAGAATCCCATGGACAGAGGAGCCTGGCGGGCTACCATCCATAGGGTCACAAAGAGTCAGACAGGACTGAAACGACTTAGCACGCACACACACGCACCAAGCACTTACTATGTGCCAGACTCCGAGTTGGGCTCTTCGTAGGTTGAATTCTTACCGAAACCCGATGAGTGTGCTGAGTATTGTTTCCCCTTTATGGATGAGAAAGCTCAGGTCCAACGAAATAAAGAGATTGACCAAAATCACGGTGGAAATGGGACTTGAACCCAGGTCTGACCTGCCATAAAGTCCTTCTGTTGTGTTTATTTCATTTTTGTCATTTCACCTTTCTTTAATTGGCTTTATGTATTTTGGGGTCTCCCTCAAATTGTAGGACTCTTCAGGGTAAGGACCACGTCTCACAGTTCTTTAGTCTTAGACTCACTACCTTGTTGGACATTCTTTCCACGCATATTTATGGGAGTTCCTATTGGCTTGCAGTCTGCGGGGGCGGGGGGGATCAGTGCTGTCCGTCTGCTCTGCAGCCCTCCCCTTAGCCTCCTCCTGGCTACAGGATGGGCATGTGCCTCAGGCCTAACCAATCAAAGCCCTCAATCCTGCTGGCCACAGTGATTGGCTTAAGGATGGGCCTAGAAGCCAAGCCCAGCCAATCATAGCCTTCCTCAAGTATTTTGCCATAGTAACGGCTGAGGACACCTGCTTACTCTTTGGGACTGGGAGCTATAGGGACCATCAAGCCTGGCACTTCCATTGGCAACTTCATCCTGCCTCCTGGGCAGAGCCTACATCAGAATGCCATGCAGATGTTAAAAATAGTACTGCAGGGAAATAATCACACACAGAGATCTTTGGATACCTTCCTGGGCTTAAAATAAGGCAGCTACAAAGTAGAACATATGATATTACTTGCTACTTATGTGTTCACATACATACATGCAAATAAAAAATGGATAATAGATGCCAAAGTACTAACATCACTTCCGTGTGTATGAATATTGATTATATAATTTTTCTTTCTGTTTATTTGAGCTTTCAAAACTCCAACTGATTTCTATACATCTTAGGGTTCTTTTTTTTGTTTTTTTTTCTGTTTGTTTATTTTAAGCTAGAGCCCTTCAGTTCAGCCTGAGTCATCTCATTCACCTTTTTAGAACACACACTTTTCCAACAACCCCATCCTGGGCCTTCCCTATTCTTGGCCACTCTGTTCACCTGGGTCCCTCCTGGCCACCAGGTCCTGCCGACCCAGCTGTGCCCGAGTCGTGCCATCCCTGGGTGTCTCCCCAACTCTCGGAGAAAGGCAGGCCTCCCTGCCCCACTCATCCTGCTGCGTGTTGTGTTTCCATTCTCGGCTCACAAGGAACCTGCAAAAAATATTTTCTTTGGCAGTCAGTTAGAGAGTAGCAGCCCCAGACATGCCTTCCAGGCGACGTCCGAGCCTGGAGCGGCTGCTGCCCTCCCCTGCTGCCAGGAGACACGGTCAGAGACGAGGCCAGTGTTCTGACATCATTGCCTCGAATAGGGCTCTTGCCCCCATCAAGGTGTAAGCGATCTCAGGGCCCAGGAGGTGCAGCCCCCACAGGAATCCCCTGGTGAACCAAACCTTTCCCGAGTCAATGGCACAGAGCCATCCTTCTGGGTCCAGAACCTGACTGCCTTCTCCCTCTACTGAAAGGTTCAAGGGTACGAGAGTCTCACCATAAGGGAGTCAAGGGCCCGACTGTCCCCCATCCTGAGTGTCTCCCTGGGGGGGAGGCCTGTCCACTCCAGAGAGGTGCCCCTTCCTGTTCCCCTTCTGGGCGAGCCTGTCCTTCAGACCCCAGGACCTGAATACCCAGTAAGCTATTGTTGTTCAGTCGTTAAATTGTGTCCAACTCTTTGTGACCCCATGGACTGCAGCACGCCAGGCTTCCCTGTCCTTCATGATCTCCCGGAGTTTGCTCAAACTCCTATCCATTGGGTTGATGATACTGTCCAACCGTCTCATCCTCTGTCGGCCCCTTCTCCTCCTGCCCTCAGTCTTTCCCAGCATCAGGCTCTTTTCCAATGAGTTGTCTCTTCGCATCAGGTGGCCAAAGTACGGGAGCTTTAGCTTTGGTGTCAGTCTTTCCAATGAATATTCAGGGTTTATTTCCTTTAAGATTGATTGGTTTGATCTCTTTGCTGTCTAAGGGACTCTTATGAGTCTTCACCAGCACCACAGTTGGAAAACATCAGTCCTTCAATGGTCAGCCTTCTTTATGGTCCAGCTCTCACAGCTGTACATGACTACTGGAAAAAAATATAGCTTTGACTATACGGACCTTTGCTGGCAAAGCGATATCTCTGCTTTTCAATATGCTGTCTAGGTTTGTCATAGCGTTGTTTCCAAGGAGCAAGCATACCTAGTTAGTACTAGAAGCCATAGTCACTGAGCCAGGTATGGGTGTAGTCACCTGACCCTGGTTGGTCCATTGATTCTCTACTAACAAGAATAATCTGGATAGAAGGGCCAAGAGGGTAGAGCAGTCAGGCTGAGCTGTGAAAATTCAGAGAAGTTTGAGGAGAGAAAGAAAAGAGAGGCAGGCAAATGGTTGAGACGAGCCATTCCTGGGAGTGAGAGAAGCAAGAGGGATAATGTAGTTCTGAGGGCTCTCCATATTTCAGACACCCAGGGATTAACATGACATTTGCTGCACTGCCTGCAGAAAGCCCACTTTGGTCAACCCATCTCATCCGGGTATTTATTCCTTACAGCCTGTAGATTCAGGGTTACACTGAGAGCACCTGTTCCAGGTGGGAAGAACTGAACCTACATCCAAGTGGAGGGAGACGCCCTCTCCTTGTCCCTCTCCCACCCTCCCACAGGCTGGGAGACTCTATCTGCTGCTCATTCCCATGGGCTTTGAGTTCTTGAAGAAACCGCTTCCCCAGGACTCCCAATCCTGGTTTCCAAGAGAGGGGTATTTCAGAGGTCATCCAGATCATAACCAAAAGCCACTGGACAACGTTGGCTCAGTGGGCCCTAAAAACCATGCTGACTGGGTATGCTGACCATTTCTAAGGTATAAAATAGGTAACAGGCTTTGGAGTCTGCAGATTAAGGTTGGCATCTGGTCCCAGCAGCCTCCTAGCTGTGGGACCCGCTTTGTTTCTTTGTACCTTCATCACCGATATCATCAGGGACCTGCTAGATGCCTTCCTGGAGAGTACTGTAAGCAGCACTACCAGTGGGATCTCATTTTTCCAAACAAGGAAGCAGAAATGGGAAGAGGTGAAGCTTTGGACACAAGTCACACAGCTGATGATGGAGGATAAACCCCAGCTTATCTGATTCTGGGAGCTGGTTTTGCCCAAAGAGCAGAAAAAAGTCATGTGAGAAACCCTCACAAAATGAAGTTAACATTTTTCTTCCTACCTGGGAAGAGAGAAGGTAGACCTTCAACAAAAATGTTCTTCCAGTGTTTACAGAGGAACTACGACGTCTGGGATTTGCTTCCAAACCATCCACGGGGGCACGTGTTGATGGGAGCAAACTGGATGAGCTGATCGTTTTCAAAGCTGGGCGCTGGGGACGTGGGTGAACATTACACTGTTCTCTCTCCTTATAAACATGTCTGGAAGTTCTCAGAATAAAAAGCTTTTTTGAATGTATCGAGTAGGAACTCAGCCAGAGTTGAGGAACGTCATCCGGCAGAGGAAGGCAAGGCACAGGCAGTGGGCACCAGGAGAGAGCCGGGAGCCTGTCCCCAGCCCCGCTGACTGCACTCCCTCCCCACCCGTCTCCCTCCTGCCTCCCATGTGGTCCAGGAACCCTGGGCTGTGAGTAATGCATGCGCCTCTCTGCGGGACATGTGTTTCCAATCATTTTGCTCAGCAGTGAGTCACCACGGACAGCTGCTGGCCGTCTCGTCTCCCACCCCTCACCTCCAGATCCGCCCTGCCCCCACCCAAGTCTGCGCTCAGCTGGCAAGACCTTCCTGAGCTCCTGCGTCCTCCTACCTCCAGGACCTTCTGCCTAGAATAGTTGTCGTTGTGTAGTTGCTAAGTCGTGTCCGACTCTGCGACCCAGTGGACTGTAGCCCCGCCAGGCTCCTCTATCCATGGGATTTCCCAGACAAGAATACCAGAGTGAGTTTCCATTTCCTTCTCCAGGGGATCTTCCTGACCCAGGCATCGAACCCCCGTCTCCTGCATTGGCAGGCAGATTCTTTGATATTGAGCCACCAGGGAAGCCCACCTAGAGCAGCACTCCCCTTGGTCTGGATAACTCTGACTGCCTCCAGGTCTCTAGCCCAAGTCACCCGGACCTCACTGGTGCCCTTGCTCCTCCACCAAGTCCCTGACACGCTTTGCCATCATTTCTGTCTGTATTTCTACTGAAGGGGGGATCACTCTGTAGGAGGCAAAGGGCTGCTTTTGTCCCATCCACACCCCCAGCACCTGCATGTGCCTGGCCCACAGCCGGTGCCCAACACAAACTTGCTGAATGAATGAATGAGTTATAACCTAAAGAAGTCAGGAGTCATGGGGAAGGCAGACATGAAGACGAGTAACCCGTGCGAGAAAATGCAAGGGGTCTGAGAAGTCCAGGTAAATGGGCCATGGAAGGGCAGTTTCCATCTCTACCCCTCTCTAGGGTGACCTGCTCTTGGCCCAACCCCAGCTGGGCTCCTCCCTGTGATGGAAATCAGTCACATGCTCCCTTTGGCTGGCTGGGCTGACTCCTGGGGCATAGTGAGGAAGCTCTGAGGCCGTGACCAGGCTCAGTGGGGAAGGAATGCTGGAGAGCAATGTGTCTGGTGGGGGCCTGGAGTGGGTGGGCGGGTGGGAGGAATGGACAGGGGGTCTCCTGGCCAGCCAGGAGGCCACCTCTGGGACATCCCTCTGCTTGCCCTGAGGAGTCAGATCACAATTCAGTGGGGAGCACCGAGGGGGACCCAGGACACCCTCCACATCTGCAGGAAGCCCAGCATGCCTGGTGCTGGCTGAGATGCAGCCTCTGCACCCCTGGTGCCTTCTCTGTGGGCATCCAGCTCTGTGATTGGTGACACCTGTCAGGAGAGGGTGAGCGGGAGGATGCAGGGGCCACAGAGCAGTGACTCGGCGTTGGCCGTGTTCCCAGGCCAGGGAACGCTGGGGCAGAACCGGGGCTGCGCGGGAGGCGGGGAAAAGCAGTGGGACTGGGGGGAGGGCCGCACACGTGGTCGCACTTCTACCAGGGGCTGGCAGGCCCCGGGAGACGGGGTCCCGGCCACCTCTCACCTGTGGGCCTGGGCTGCTGTCTCTGGGCTGTACCTGAGGAGAGGGTGTGAGTGCCAAAAACCAGAGAGTCAACCAACCAGACTCACAGCTCCACACACCAGCTGGAAATGGCGGTGAAGATCCGATGAGTCATTTTCCAGGGCCTTTTCGCTGCCTTCTGATCTCTTTGTTGGTGACCAGAGCCACCCAGACCCTGATCTCTATCTTGTCAGACAATTCAGCTCAAGGTTGAAGGAGGGGCTGTAGGCATTCTGTCCCCTCGCCCTCACCCTGGACGCCCATGGACAACCTCTAGGGGCTGGGACCTCGTCCATGTGCTCCATAGCTGATCACGGAGGGAAGGAGGAAGGTTGGAATCTGAAGGTGATCAGAAGCCGGACTGGGGATGCAAGGAGCTTGGTGATGCCGACCACTGGCTGGCTCCGCTGAGAGCCTGAGGCACCCTCAGAGAAGAGAGACTCGAGGCGGCGAGAAGGCAAGGCAGGAACACAGAAAGAAACACAGGACTGGGGAGGAAGGATAGAGAGGAAATTCTTGGGCACAGTCCTAATCATAGCCTTGAAATGAAATTTACTGCTGCACTCAGCATGGGACGCCAGCCAGCGCCGCCAAACCAGCCCCCCTTCTGTTTGGATTAGTCGATGACATCATGGCCATGGGCCATCACTCCCAACACCAAAGGAAGAGCAGGATGGCGGGTGGGAAACCTGAGCCTCCTGCCTCTGGCTTCCAGGGAGGGGAACCTGAAACCAGGAAAACTCAACCGCAACCCTCCCCTGCTGAGCTGGGCAGCCAGTCCCCCAGCTGTCCCAACCCCCCCTGCTCCTGGCCAGCCCCTGGTTCCCCAGAACGCCAGCTGAGGCTGCTTCCGGGAGAAAGACGATGATGGAGAAGCACCGATCCCTTCTCTGCTCGCTGGCCCTGCTCCCTAACCCGCCCATGAGAGGAAGCACATGACCGCATGCCCAGGGCCAGAAGGAAATGGCCTGGGCACCAGAAAATGCAGAGCAGCGCTCCAAAGAGAGCCACTGCTTAGCTCTCATAGTCCTTCATTTTCCATGGAAAGGAAGCCTAAAGGGGGCTCCAAAGGGAGCCCATTTCGGGGATACCTGGGAGGCAGACAAGTGGGGAGCCAGAGAAGAGAGGAGCTCCAGGGTTCGGACTCCCAGGGCACAGACTACACAGGAGGAACAGCTGTTACGGAAATTAAAATGGACGAGGTCTTGTTCAAGGCTTCAGAAGCAGGAGAGCAGGCCTCTGACTTGTTTCTGAGCTGCCTGGACACTGCCTGGATTCCATGCCTGCCTCAAGCACAGCAGGCCAGGTGGTAATTTAGATAAGAATGGGCGTGAGTCTTGGGATATCTTAAGTCACCCTGGCCAGGTCCACGGGGTCTAGGAAGTGCTGTGACTCACAAGGGAAAACAAGCAGCATTGCAAAACTTAAACCGGAGCTGCATTTTTTTTTTTTTCCCAATTTAGCTGTGCTGGGTCTTTGTTGCTGTGTAGGCCTTCTCTAGCTGTGGCGAGTGAGGCCTACTCTCTAGTTGCGGTGTGTGGGCTTATCATTGGGGTGGCTTCTCTTGTTGGGGAGCTCGGGCTCAGTGGCCGTGGCCCATGGGCTTAGTCGCCCTGTGGCATTCCCAGACCAGGGATCGAACACATGTCCTCTGTATTGGCAGGTGGATTCTTAACCACTGGACCACCAGGGAAGCCCAGAGCTGCTTTTTGCAGGCAAACTGATGATGATATCAGTTTGTGGCCTAGGATGAGAAGCAGGAGCCCTCAGAACTGCAATCTGAAATCCCACCTGTGTAGTGGACATACCGCTGGGGGACCCTTTCCCAGTTGGGACTGCAAACTGCTGTTAACGAGGGACCTCCCATCGCTGTTCAAGTCTGGATATAGGTTGGCTCAGCTTGGTGATGCATATGCTGTTACTTGTCTCTATTATTTCTATTTCTTTTCCTTTAATGACTTATATTGAAATCAAGTCAAATAATCTTCTATAAAAATTTGAAAATTGTTTACTTGTGTGTAACGAGTGGTTTCTTTTGTTAACAAATCCGTTGAACCTAAAAGGATTTTGGCTTTATCCTGGTGGCTCAGACGGTAAAGCATCTGCCTATAATGCAGGTAGACCCTGGTTCAATCCCTGGGTCGGGAAGATCCCCTGGAGAAGGAAATGGCAGCCCACTCCAGAACTCTTGCCTGTAAAATCCCATGGACGGAGGAGCCTGGCGGGCTACAGTCCACAGGGTCGCAAAGAGTCAGACATGACTGAGCAACTTCACTTTCACTTTCTTTTGAACTTTCTGCTAAACAGTGCTCCCTGGCCCTCCCTCACTCCAAGAAGGAGGGATGTGCCCTCGCTTGGAGGACTGGAGACCCCTCTGTGTCACAGAGGCAAAACATGGCCAAACATGGAGGAGAGGCTAAAAAGGCTTCCTGGTCCAGGGGTGAAACCACAGCTGTGCCAGAGCCGCCTCCCTGGAGGAAGTGTTTATGGGCTGTCCATCTAGGCTGTCTGTCTGCGTACTTCAGATGTGGCAGTGTCTTCAAGCCAATGACTTACTTCACGGGCTTCCTGTTCACCACCTCTTTTCTTCTGAATCACTCTAGACTGGATCAGAGCAGCACAGTTGGTGTGGGGACTGTCTGTGAAGACTGTGCATAGTGGCGAGCAGGGGTTAAGGTGAGTGGAAGGTGCATGCCCAGGTCAAGGCTGCCTTTGCCCAGGGGAGGGCCTACCTGGGAGGGGAGGGAGAGGATGTTGACAGGGGCAGAAGCAAGGAGTAAAGGTGAGAGGCCAGATCCCACCTTCTTAAAGATGCCTATGGGATGGCATGCAGTATTAGCCAAGTGTTAGCCAAGGGTGCAGCCAAAAAACCCCAATGGGAAGCGTGAATCAAGAGCAGTGCAGATGATGGAGCAGGAGCACTGGAAGCCAGTGCCTGGAGAACAGGTTTTCGTAGTGATGCACAGGAAGTGTAGGAAACTAGCCATACTTCTGCCCCCGGGGCTGTCCATTTTAGGGTCAGACCATCATCTGCAAGGGCTTCTCTGATGGCTCAGTGGTAAAGAACCCACCTGCCAATGCAGGAGACGTGGGTTCAGTCCCTGAGTCAGGAAGATCCCCTGGAGAAGGGAATGGCAACCCACCCCAGTATTCTTGCCTGGGAGAGCCCATGGACAGAGGAGCCTGGTGGGCTATACAGTCCATGGGTTGCAAAAGAGTCAGACATGACTTAGTGACTAAAGAACAACATCATCATCTAAAAATTGCTCTCCCTACGCGAGGAGCGGAATCTGACATCTATCCTGTCACCTAAGTTCCTGCCACTCAGAGACATGCATCACACTGTTTGGCGAACACCTATTTCTACATCTGTCTGCATCCCTGCACAGACATACTTTTCCATAAATGAACTATCACACATTTGCTCCTGGACCCTTTTTACTATTTTTTTTTTTTTTTGGCTGTGTGGCTTGTGGGATCTTAGCTCCCCAACTAGGAATTGACCCTGGGCCCTCAGCAGTGAGAGTGTGGATTCCTAACCACTGTAGTGCCAGGAAATTCCCATGGGCACTTTTTAAACAACAATCTTCTTACTATTTCTTGCCTTCCCTCTCTCCCTGGAGAACAGGTGTGGGCAGAGTGCCATCTCCTAGCCTGTTCTCTGGGTGATACATGGGTACAGGGACCCCCTGCCCCCTCTGCATTACTATCTGCTCTACAGAAACGGAACCTTGTCATTTATATCTTTGCAGTTGGTCTCTAGACCTATGGTTTTTATCAGTTTCCCTAGTTGGACAGGGAATCCTGGAGTGCATGGGGTCGCAAAGAACTGGACACGACTTAGTAACCAAGATCCCCTGGAGAAGGGAAAGGCTACCTACTCCAAGATTCTGGCCTGGAGAATTCCATGGACTGTACAGTCCATGGGGGTCACAAAAAGTTGGACACGACTGAGTGACTTTCACTTCACTTAGTGACTAAACACACGACAATTAGGGGTTCTGCTACCCCTGGGACATCGGGCAATGTCTGAGGACAGTTTGGTTGGGGGTGGGAGATGCTATCACATCTCAAGGAGAAGACCAGGGATATTGCTCAATACTCCACCGGGCACAGGGACAACTCCCCTAGAGAAAGGTCTGGCCCCAAGGTCAACAGTGCCAAGGCTGAGAAGCTGGCTTGGGCTGAAGAGGATTAATAATGAAATTAATGAAATGAAAATCAAAATGGCCTTGAGAGCGTTCCTGCCCGATCACGAAGCTGCTTACGCAGACTGTGCAGTGACGCGCGGCCTGTCTTCACACCACACACAGCCCAGTCATCCTTAGTCACCTTCTTGTCACCTTTGGGATGTCCTATGATAAACAGCCCCACCACGGAACGGAACGTCAGGGGCTGAAGTCTGAGCTGGGTGGCACCGCCCACCTACTGTGGCCATGAATCTGATGCCTGGATTTGACTGGGGCAGTGGGGGGAGGGCATCATGACACCAATGCCAGCTGCCTATCCGTCTCCAGGGGCCGCATATCACAAACAGCTGGGCACACAGACACATCTCCCACCCTTGCAAGCCACCCGACCCCGCTGACCCCATACCTTCCCAAGTGACGCCCAGAGCCCGTGCGGCCAATGTTAACTCTGTATACCAGAGTGCGTCTGACTCTTCGGAACCTGCTGGAAGAAGTGTGGGGACTTCGGCTGTCTCTAAGGAGACAGCAGTCCAAGCTCAGAAGGAAATGGATCGTCTCCAAACTGGGAGAGTGGCTCTACCGAGAAGAGGCCCCACTGATGCCTGTTCCCGTGCTGGGTGGACAGAACCTGGTTCAGTAGCGCCTCCTGCCTGGGGCCAGTGAGATCATTCTGACTCTGTTTACCTGCCAGGAGCCAGAAGGAGGCGGCGCTGGCAGTTCCTCCTGGCTCTGGACGATGCTCACTCTGCAGCCCAGCCCAGGACGTGCTTGCTGGGCCCGCTCCCACCCGACAGTTCCGCTGGGTTCTGCCTTGAGACAGTCTCTTTAGGAAGGAGGCAGGGGCAAAGTGGGCATTCCTGGTGGGAAACAGGGACCATAGGAGTGTGATCTGAGGGTCCTAGAAGCCCCTCCATCCCCAACTAGTCTGGCAGGTGCTGCCCCCTCCTGTCTGTCCTGAGTCCTGCCGGGAGCCACAGACCCAGGCCAAGGTCTGGCAGGCTGTGGTCAGCATGCATATGGGGGCCAGACCAGGGTCTCCGGTGTGATAGGGGTCTCCTGTTAAGACTCCCCTGTTAGCCTGCCCGCTAGGATCAGGGTGGGGGAGGCTGGTTAGGAGAGAAGCCCACAGAGGGAGCTGTCAGCCCCGGGGTCCTCCTTCTTCCTGAGTCCGGGATGTGTCCTGACCCTGACCTGCCTCCTTGGGGCAGTGGTCAGAGCAGAGCCCTCTAATCGCACTTACCCCCAGCGGTTGAGCCCTCTTGTCAGCAGAGCAGAGAGTGTATGAAAGGGCCGCCGTTGAGTAATCGACTTCTTATGAGTATCTCTGGTAGATTTCTCATCAAAGGGCTCAGTTTCCACGGTCTGGAGATGGGAAGATTCTAGCTGGGAGCACAGGCAGAGGATGACGAGGAGGTGGTGAGGCAGGGTGCCCAGCAGCCAAGGCCACGTGGGCACCGTGAAAAGGCTGGGTGAGCTTTCAGGGGCCGCTCTGTCCCTTCACTGGCTGTGCTCTCATGAGAGTTTTTTGTTTGTTTGCTTGTTTTCTCTAAGATTAATTTATTTATGGCTGCACTGCATCTTCATTGCTGCATGAGGGCCTTCTCCAGTTGCAACGAATGGGGGCTACTGTCCAGTTGCAATGCACGGGCTTCTCATTGAAGCAGCTTCTCTCATGGTGGAGCACAGGCTCTAGACACGCAGCCTTCAGCAGTTGTGACACACGGGCTTAATTTGTTTTGTGGCATGTGGGATCTTCCTGGACCAGGGATCGAACCTGTGTCCCCTGCAATGGCAGGTGGATTCTTCACCACTGAGCCACCAGGAAAGTCCCTTGTGAGAGTCATTTAATGTTCAGTGCCTCCTGATGGCAGCTATTTTAGAGCCTTCTGGGCACGGTCAGGCATGCCCAGAAATCCACTGGTTGTTCATTCGCTCAGTCGTGTCTGACTCTTTCCGACCCCATGGACTGCAGCACGCCAGGCTTCCCTGTCCTTCACCAACTCCTGGAGCTTACTCAAACTCATGTCCATTGAGTTGGTGATGCCATCAAACTGTCTCATCCTCTGTCATCCCCTTCTCCTCCTGCCTTCAATCTTTCCCAGCATCAGTCTTTTCCAATAAGCTGGCTCTTCACATCAGGTGGCCAAAGTATTGGAGCCTCAGTTTTAGCATCAGTCCTTCCAATGAGTATTCAGGGTTGATTTCCTGAATCAACTAGAAATCCACTCATTTCAGTTCGGTCACTCAGTCGTGTCCAACTCTTTGTGACCCCATGAACCGCAGCATGCCAGGCCTCCCTGTCCATCACCAATTCCTGGAGTCCACCCAAACCCATGTCCATTGTGTTGGTGATGCCATCTAACCATCTCATCCTCTGTCGTCCCCTTCTCCTCCTGCCCTCAATCTTTCGCAGCATCAGGGTCTTTTCAAATGAGTTAGCTCTCCACATCAGGTGGCCAAAGTATTGGCATTTCAGTTTCAACATCAGTCCTTCCAATGAACACCCAGGACTGATCTCCTTTAGGATGGACTGGTTGGATCTCCTTGCAGTCCAAGGGACTCTCAAGAGTCTTCTCCAACACCACACTTCAAAGGCATCAATTCTTTGGTGATCAGCTTTCTTTATAGTCCAACTCTCACATCCATACATGACCACTGGAAAAACCATAGCCTTGACTAGATGGACCTTTGTTGACAAAGTAATGTCTCTGCTTTTTAATGTGCTGTCTAGATTGGTCATAACTTTCCTTCCAAGAGGAAGCATCTTTTAATTTCATGGCTGCAATCACCATCTGCAACAACCTTGGAGCCCAGAAAAATAAAGTCAGCCACTGTTTCCCCATCTATGGGGAAGGAAGTGATGGGACCAGATGCCATGATCTTAGTTTTCTGAATGTTGAGCTTTAAGCCAACTTTTTCACTCTCCTCTTTCACTTTCAGATGCCATGATCTTAGTTTTCTGAATGTTGAGCTTTAAGCCAACTTTTTCACTCTCCTCTTTCACTTTCATCAAGAGGCTCTTTAGTTCTTCTTCGCTTTCTGCCATAAGGGTGGTGTCATCTGCATATCTGAGGTTATTGATATTTCTCCCGGCAATCTTGATTCCAGCTGTGCTTCCTCCAGCCCAGCGTTCCTCATGATGTACTCTGCATATAAGTTAAATAAGTAGGGTGACAACATACAGCCTTGACGTACTCCTTTTCCTATTTGAAACTAGTCTGTTGTTCCATGTCCAGTTCTAACTGTTGCTTCCTGACCTGTATACAGGTTTCCCAAGAGGCAGGTCAAGTGGTCTGGTATTCCCATCTCTTTCAGAATTTCCCACAGTGTATTATGATCCACACAGTCAAAGGCTTTGGGATAGTCAATAAAGCAGAAATAGATGGTTTTCTGGAACTCTCTTGCTTTTTTGATGATCCAGTGGATGTTGGCAATTTGATCTCTGGTTCCTCTACCTTTTCTAAAACCAGCTTGAACATCTGGAAGCTCACGGTTCACATATTAGGAAAGGGCATTTATCCCCATGTTGTGGATGGGGAGGCAGAGGCTTGGCAAGGCCACTGAGGCAGCTGGGCTGCTGCATCTCTGAGCCACAAGGTAGACCCTCTGCCCCCACTCCTGCCCATCCCACCACAGAGAGTGTTCTTTCAGAGGGGATTGCTTTGCCGCTCTGCTCTGAAGCTCTGACCTCAGAAGAAGATGAGATCCCCTCCCAGACCCTCAAAAGTCTCCTCCATGGTTCCTCTCCCCTCATTTCTTTCCTCCTCCACCAGCTCAGGAGTCTCACTGGTCCAGGGATCGTTGTCTGTTCCGTGGAGGCCTGACTGTCCTACTCTTTGAACAGTGACCACTGTCAATGTTTAAGTAAACACTCCTGATGCAAGGAAGGCCAGCCCAGGCACCTCCTTTCCTGCCTTGGGTCCAGCGTGGACCCCAATCCCCTCCTGCACCACCATCAACCTACCTGTAATGTGCTTCTCATCCTCTGTGTACTTGATCATCTATGTGTCTACCTTGCTTAAAAGGCTGAAAGCCCCTAGGTTATCTATATCTTTCATAAACTGACAAATGGATTTTAACTTCTGTAAAGTTCAACAGCATTTTGTTCTACTTGCAATAACAAAGAAAGAAAAGGCTACAGACAGCCAACTTGTCATGATTTTCTGCATTAACTGTACTCACTAAGTTAGCATCAAATATCATTTCATTTCACAAATGACACTTTATTTTACAGAAACAAAAGCTGAAGCACTGACTTTGGAATTGTCTGGGTTCTAAGGTATTAATAACTGTTCTATCAGTTTAACTTTTCTCTAAGTTTTCTGTTTCCAAGTCATCTGGGGTGGCCACGGGCTGCAGTGGCTTGAAGCGGGGCTTGGGTTCCCAATCAGAGATTGGGGCCAAGTTGCAGCAGTGAAAGCACCAAGTTCTAGCCACTAGACCAGTGGTCCATGACAAGACTCTGGCGCTTCAGCTTTGCAGAAAAGAATCCCCACAAAGACAGAAAGTAGTGACTCAAAGGATTTATTATAAGGAAAAAGAGTATAGTAGGTGTGGATAGAGACGTGGGCAGACTCAGAGGGAAAGTCCCTGAGTTGCACCCTTGGGGCAATTTAAATCACTTCAATGGGACGTTTCTTTCTGGTTTCCTTTGGCCAATCATTTTGACTTGTCTGCTTCATAGTCTACATTTGGTGTGTCTCAGAATCCTTCTATGTGGGCGCATGAGTTTCTTAGCCAAGATGGATTCTACCACAAAAAACTTGGGTAGCCTGGCATTGGTTAGCATCACTCCCCTCTGACCTCCAACAAGCCTTGCTGCGCCTGTGTGGTTGGGAGGTCTCCTGACCTCCAGAATGAGAAGGACACGGCAGAGCCCAGCCTCCTCCCTTAATTGTCCTGCTATTCTCCTCTTGGTTTTTGGTCTGCAGGGAACGAATCACCAATGAATTTAGTCTGGGGGTGCCCATCTACTGGCTCAAAACCACGCATAAACAGAAGGCAGCCATTTTTAAAAATATTCTTTCAGTATTTTCCCATTTCATATCTCAAGTCAGCATCACATAGTGGAGTGGACAATGATTGTTTGTGTCATTTTCTCAGTTTACAACTCCTGGGCTAGATGACAAGAATAAGGCCCTATGTGTAACAGCACCCACCACAGAGGGGGCTCAGAGACCTCCGGGGGTCACGTTTTCCATGCCATCCACACCTCTAAGACCCTCTGCCTTTCCTGGAACACAGAACTGTTTCGGATAAAGTTATTTCAGCTTCCACATTTGTGGGCTAAGGGAGGAGAGCCCAGAAAACGCCTTCATACAACCCTCTTTTCTTCTGGGCCGGCTCCTCACTCTCGCCTGCTGGTCAAAACGACGGCCAGTTTGTACGAAATCCTGTCCTGTTCATAGTACCCACTTCCCCCCGCCCCCCGTGCCCCCTGACTACGGCCAAGCGCACTTAATAAGGCCTCTAATTGAAAAAGGTGTTCTCACTAAGTTTCAGGAGTCCACCCAGCCACAGCGGGCACGGAGAGGGGCGGCAGAGAACGATCGGATCCACGCTCCGAAGTGGCACATCCTTTTCCTCAATCCCTGGCTAGAATCGCTGGGATCCCAGGCGTGGAAGGCAATCAGGCAGCGTACACCTCCTGCGCCAAGCTGAAGGGGAAGGGGTGATGGGTGGGTCGCCTGGTGCCCTGGAGAGGTGGACTGCGAGTCCCGAGTGCCGACTCAGGGTCCACTGGGCGCTGTCCGCCTGCAGTGTCCTCCCTCCCCCAACCTCTGGCGATCTGGGAGGCTGCGGGGGTGCGGCCCCGAGCGTCGGGAAGCCAGGTGCGCAGCTGGGGGCCCGGGCCGTGCCAGGCTGGGCACAACAAAAGCCGGACTTGGGGGAGGGCCGGGAGGCGCGGGAGGCGCGCGGGGAGGGGAGCGGCCGAGAGCTCCCGGAGCCGGCATTGGCCGCCCGCCACCGGGGGGCGGAGCCAAACCGCCTCGGAGAGCAATAAAAGGCCGGCTGGGCCCGCAGCCGCAGCGCACACATCCATAGAAGGCAGTGGACGACCTGGGACTCGGTCCGCGGCGCGCGCGCTCGCTCGCCGCCCCCCGGCCAGCTCTCGCCTCCGCGCCGCCGGCCGCGCCCCGCGCCCCCATCGCTGCACCCCGCGACCTAGAGCCAAGAAAGTTTGTGCGGCGAGTGAGGGCCGGAGAAGAGAGCGCGCCCGCGGAGTGCCGTCCAGACCAGCGCGGCCCCGGCCAGCGAGAGGGGAGCGCCCCGAGCCCAGGCGGCGGCGGCCAGCCCGAGCCCACGACCCCCGCCCCTCCGCCCGCCATGGGCGCCGCGGCCCGCAGCCTGCCGCTCGCGTTCTGCCTCCTGCTGCTGGGGACGCTGCTCCCCCGGGCCGACGCCTGCAGCTGCTCCCCGGTGCACCCGCAACAGGCGTTTTGCAATGCAGATGTAGGTAAGGACTGCGACCCCGCCCCGGCCCGGCGCCCACCGCCCCCGCGGGGTGCGCGGGACCTCAAGGTTTCGCCAGCGCCCCGCCCGCCGGCATCCTAGGGACCCAGCGCCCGCCTCCCGGGGGCCTTGGTGCCTTCTAGAATCCTGCAAGTTGACGCCAAAATCGTACTTTCTTTTTCCCCATTCCTTCTCTTCCTTTCTTTTCCTCTCTGCCGAGATGCTTCTCAACCTCAAAATTCCACCGAAATTCCGCTGCATTTCCAGCCCCAGAAAGGGAGCCAGGGAACGGATTGGGTTTTGGCAGGCGGAGGGCCCCGGGATGCCAGCGAGGGGGGGCGGGGAGAGTGGGGGCCACAGCGCGGGAGTAGGTGCCCTCTTGACCTCGGTGGGTTGAAGGACGGGTGACCCCAGGAAGAAACTTTCACATTTGAGATGGGACTTGGGCTCCTCTGGGCTTGGAGCTGGGTGGGGAAGCTACTCCGCCTGGGCCTCTGCCAGCAACCCCATGTGGGGTTCACCAGATCCGGCTGGGGCTGGATGGAAATGTCCCTCCCTTGGGCAGGTTCCCCACGGGCTCAGTGGGGCAGCCCAAAAGATGGGCCGATCCCCAGGGTCGGCTCCTCCCCCGCTCTGCCCAGGAGGCACAGCTTTGCAGGGACAAGCAGGATGGTCCTTGAGTGGTGACCGCTTTTTCTGGACATCCACACAAGCTTTGGTGACTGGAGGTGGCAGGTAGGATTGTCTGGCTGCCTAGAGTCCCCAGCACATATTTTTCCCCTCCAGATTCCTTGACCCCAAATACGGGAAGGGAAAGAGAGCCCAGTTATTCTGAGCCACAAAGGGGCCGGAGACAGAGTGGGGAGAGAGAACACTGCAGAAATGGGGAGAACCAGCTGATTTTGGAGGATTCCATCTAGTTCTGTCACTTGCGGGCCTCCCCTGCCCTGGTTTTCCTGGGACAGGTTTCACCAAAACGACAGATGTCCAGCAGGTGGGTCTCTGCAGCTCCCTCTCACTTCCACACAGGTTTATTTTCTGCTTCTAAGTCTCAGCCAGCCCCGCAGCCTGTTGCCAGGGGTGGGGAAGCTGGGCTGCCCTCACCTGTGTAGGCTCAAAGCCGGGGTCTCTGGGTTTCTCCCCTTGTCAGCCATACCGCTCTGATCTCCCCAGGACTCCTGGCCACACCCCAGTTGGCCCTTAGGGCTGCCGCCACTGCCTGCTCCAGGAAGTCTTCAGGTGATCTTACCTGTGCAAGTCACATAGCTCAGGCCAACCTGCGCTCGGGGCCCGGCGTGTGCTCCCAGAGTGGTTCCCCACAGCACCCTGACTGCAGGAAGCTCTCCAATTTGGCTTCACTGCTCAGGAAGATTAGAGTGGGGAGGAGAGGCTCGTCCCAGTGCGGGAGCCAGGATCGGCCCTCCAAGGGGTGTCCCCTGGGAGTCCAGACCTGTCCAGGCCCCTTGCAGAAAGAGAAGCTGTGTTTCTGGGGCAGAATCAGGCCCAGACCCGGAAGGAATCCATGGATTAGAAGATTCTAGGAGCAGGAAGGGTTTGGGCTTGGGACCACCTCACACTCCTCTGTTGCACAGAGAGGATGTCCAGCCAGCCACTCCCATCCTTGCCCAGCGTCAGCTGAGGCAGCGCTGGGGCTGTTTTATGCTTTAGATTTGGATCAAGGGCAGCAAAGGTCAGGGTCCAGGAGTATCCATATGCCTCAAGGCTCCTTCTTGCTTTGTAGGTTGCCCTCTCTTCCACCTGCATTTCCTGACATTTGTGTCTAAATCATTGCATCAAAGTCATCATAGAGCCAAAACTTTTCACCCCAGCCCAGCCCAGCCCAGAGGTTCCGCAGGGCCTGCTGATGCCAGGGTCCTGCTGCAGAGCCAAGTGTTTTTGGTCCCCATGGTTACTGTAAAAGTGACCACAAAGTGGGGGGGCTTAAGACAGCAGAAATTGATCTCTCACAGCTTAGGGGCCTCAAGTCCGAAATGAAGGTGTTGGCAGTGCAGGTTCCTTCTGAAAGCCCGGAAGGAAAAATCTGTGCCAGGCCCCTCTCCTGGTAGCTCCAGGCAATCTTTGGTGTCTCTTGGTTTGTAGACACATCACTCCCATCTCTGCTCTGTCTTCAGGTGGCCGCCTTCTCTGTGTGTGTGTCCTCTCCTCTTACTAGGATACTAGTCATTGGATTCAGGACCCACCCTAGTCCACTGACCTCATCTTCATTTGATCACATCTGCGAAGACTCTTATTTCCAAATAAGGTCACATTCACAGCTTCTGGGTGGACGCGAATTTGGGGGGAATGCTGCCCAGTCTTGTTGCGCGGGCAGCCCTTCTGTGCTCAGTCAGCCGGGGACATGTCACAGAGACAGCCCAGGGTGTCGGACCTGGGTGGCCATGGAGGAAACCTTACAAAGCAATAGCCTTTCCACCTCCACTTTACATGGTACAGGTTCATGACTTCCTTGATGATGATTCCCTACTCTGACTGAAAGCAGAATTGGCTGGGGTCTGGAGCTCTTTGCAGACACAAAATCTGGCTCAGACCTTGGCTTTTATAGTTGTCGAGCTCTACAGGTGACTGCCACAAGGGAAGTGGGCCAGGGATCCGGGAAGGGTGATGGCCTGTTGCACACTGGGGTTCCCTAAAGACTGTTCTTTAATGCAGCGTGCCAGCTCCTTTCATTGTTGGCTGGACGCGGGCTTAATAAACGGCTAGGGGTCGGCAAGAGAAACAGTCATGTTTCTGTCTGCCTGTAGAGATTACTGGGGGAAGGGTAGGGGATGGCATCTCCTTAGCTCTTGCAGCCTGCGGGATTGGAATTGGGGTTGGCAGAAAGTTTGTTACGAGGTTGTGCGATTGAGGAGGAAGGGGTGGGAAGGGGTGACCGGGGCTCCTTCTGGAAGGCCCTGCTCCCTGACCTTTCTAGGAAAGTGGGAATGAGCCGGAAGCCTTTTGGGTCTCAGAGCCCTGCTCCAAAGTGCCACTGGCCTGGCCCTGTCTCATCTAATGGATGAGTCCTTCGCCATCTCCTGCAGGCCCGCATGGCTCCAGGAATCTGGCTGGAAATCAGCATTGGGCTTGCTTTTTGGGCAGTGCCACAGCGGAGGAGCTTGGAGTTCCTTAATTCAGCTGAGTGACTTGGCAGACCTGGGCTGCTCCGGCCAGTTTCTGGAGTCACGGGTAAATCCAGGAGCTCCCTGGACCCAGAGGGTAAAATCTCCACCAGTTCCCACCCACCTTGGCCTGGGTGGTGGTACCCAGGGCCACTGTCTTCCAGAAAAGCGCCTCCAGTCAGTCTTTCTCAGAATGCTGCCATCTCCAGTCACTGCTTTCTGCAGACCCTCCAGTGGTCTCCAGCACCAAGTGGAGCAGGGCCTGCAGCCAAGGCCACATGCTGGTTGCCAGGGCAAATGGGCTGGCCTGGGGCACATGCTCATGGGGTCCAGGTAGTGGGCTCTCGGGGAAATACACAGCAGACACTCAGGCAGTGCCCTCTCCAGACGCGTGCTCGGGGAAAGCAAGGCAAAGCTTCCTGTGAGCAGAGTGAGGCCTTGGGTGCAGTGGGGGTGGGTGCTCTTTAAAGACACTGTTGGCAACTCCATTTGCGAAGTGTACAAACAGCTGTGTTTTGTAATCCCAGTTTGCCTATCGGGCTTGCTTGTGTTTCAACAAGCAGTTGCAGAGTGACCATCTCCACCCAGGGGATGGCAGGGAGATGCAAGGCATTTTCCCTGCCCTCAGGAAGGAATGCCAAGACTCTGGCTCCAGGCAGGGTGGAAGCGGGTATAAGACTGTGTGGGTCAAAGGGGACCGGAGTCCTGTAGACGCCCCCACCCCAACCGACTGCCAGGGTACGGTTTAAAGTAAACCAGACTCCATGTGCTTCAGGCAGATAATGAACAGAGTAACTGGGTCACAAGATGAAAAGCATTTGGGGTTCTGAAGAGAGAGTCCAGGTTCTGATGGAAGGAGGAGGAGGAGGGTACCATGGCAGGGGTTGGGCACTTGAGTTCCTGGTCCTGGACAGTGTCCCTGGAAGGATGTATTCTCCAGGGGGTTGACTCGAACCTGGGCTGGGAAATGGGAAGAAATGTGTGCAGGGTTTAGAGGCTGTGCTGAGGGTGTGGCACGTGGCTGGGAGGGCGCTCTTCCACCCTACATATTCTTCCCTCTCGGGTCTGAGGGCGTGGTGCCAGCCTGCAGCCTGGGGACTGCCGTGTCCTCTGGAGTCAGTGGTCTCGGATGCTAGTCCTTGAGCTGCAGATGGGCTGGGATCCCGCTATTCCTTTTTGCCATCTCTGTCGTGTTGCCAAGGGCATCCCACATGTGTGGGTGTAGATGACTCCCAGGCTTGGGTGGGGGCATGCAGCCACCCTCATCCTGATCCAGAGCCACTGATCCAGTGCCCAAGGGGCTGTGGGAGCAGATGGAGCCCTTGGCTCCCAAAACAGCTAAGAGATACGCTTGAAGGACCCCAGGCAGTCTAGACGATGGGAAAAGAAAAAAAAAAAGGCAGGAAAAAGAAAAAGTGTGTATATTAACTGAACCACTTTGCTATACACCTGAAACCATCACAGCATTGCTAATCAACTATACACCAATGTAAAATAAAAAGTTTAAAAAATAAGTACTAAGGAAGTAATGTACAACATGATGCCTATAGTTAAGACGGCTGGGTGATAGATAAGAAAGTTGTTGCGAGGGCAAATCCTAAGAGTTCTTGTCACAAGGAAAAAAAAATTGGTTTTCTTTTATTGTGTATTTATGAGATGATGGGTGTTAATGGAATATTTCATGGTAATTATTTCATGATATATGTAAGTAAAATAATTATGTATGCTGTACACCTTAAATTTATACAGTGCTGTATGTCAGTTATATCTCAATAAAGCAAAAAAAATACATGAAAGGAGATAAAGAGAAGGCAGACCAGGGTAGAAGTGTAAATGCCACTGATTCTTCTCCCCTGTCCCCTCCACCCTGCGTATACACACACACACCTGGAGCCAAGAGCAAGTGGTCTTGTGGCTAGGACACACGGAGACACACACAGAGCCGAACACAAATGGTCTTGTGGCTAGGACGGGCTTTTTGAAAAGAGAAGGGCAGACTTAGGAAGTCAAGTTTGGAAGCATAAAGAACCCTAAATTGGAGGATGGGGCTAGGGGAACATGGACTAGGCATGGTTAAGTGCCAATTCATGGTGCCAAAGTAAACAGACAGGCTACTTGGGAAAGGTAAGAGTCTGGGTACATAGCAGGCTCTTGGGCAGCAGGGCCCAAGAGGACGAACGAGACTAGACATCTGGTTTGTCACGTGGAGTTCGCATTCCATCTCGAAGGACCCGAGGAGAGGCATTGACGTTGTGCATCTGTGGGCGACAGTGGGCATTGCCCAGAGAGTTTGCCAACAGGTAGATGTCTGAATTAGCACCCCATATGGGGGCTTTCCAGGTGGCTCAGTGGTGAAGAATCTGCCTGCCAATGCTGGAGACATGGGTTCCATCCCTGGGTCAGGTAGATCCCTTAGAGAAGGAAATGGCAACTCACTCCAGTATTCCTGCCTGGAAAGTTCCATAGACACAGGAGCCCGGCAGGCTACAGTCCACTGGGTCACAAAGAATCAGACACGACTGAGTGCATACACAGACCCACATGGGACCCTGGGGACCCCGGGCTTGGTCATTGGTATCTCACAGGCAATTCTGATGCCCACCAAAGTTTGCACAGAGCAGTCGTCTCCAAAGTGGGTAACCAAGGCAACTTGGATTTGAGAAGAGAACCTTATAGATACTTCGTATACGGACTGACAGCAGCACCTGTCCCTCATTTTAAAATGAGCAGGTAGATTTTGAGAGTAATTGGCTAGGTTTCTGTCTGGTTGCTACAGGGTCCGTAGACCGTGAGACCGCAGGGTGTCAGGGTACAGGAGGGTACGTGGGATGCCCTGGAATGCTGGAGGGAAGGCAGTCAAGGGAAGTGAGGCTGGGGAGGACTTCCAGCCTGAGGGATGGTCGGGGGCACCAACATCTAAGAAAGGGCAGGAATGAAGCTGGCTTTCCCCAGCCCAGGGCCCACAGTCCCGGGCCCTCGAGGCCTGGCCTGGCTGGGATCCTGGAGCCTTCGGTGCTGCCATCAGTGCCTGGGTGTGCAGCTCCTGTGGAAAAGTGATAGAGACCCAGGGGAATCCCATTTTGTAGCTGATAAAATTGGGGTCAGCTGTGTGCAGTTAGCCTCCTGGGTTAAGCTTCTGGAGACCCCAGTGGGGTGGCCTGGGTGAGGGTTTGCTATAAATATCAAATTTAGGGGCTTCCCTCGTGGTCCAGTGGTTAAGACTCCTAGTTTCCATTGTATAGGTTTGAACACTGGTTGGGGAACTAAGATCCCACATGGCCTGCAGATAAGCCATAACAAATTTTAAAATATAATAAAAAAGGTTTTAAAAGTTTTACATCAAATTGAGATGTTACCTCTAAAGAAGGGTCCTAACTCGGGGGGGCAGGGAGCTTCACAGATGGTGCAGTGTGGTAAAGAATCCGCCTGCAATGCAGGAAGCACATGAGACTTGGATTCGATCCCTAGGTCAGGAAGATTCCCTGGAGGAGGAAATAGCAACCCGCTCCAGTATTCTTGTCTGGAAAATCCCACGGACACAGGAGCTTGGCAGGCTACAGTCCGTGGGTTGCAGAGTTGGACACAACTGATCCTTTTCATCCTTTCAACCTGGGGGGTATGGATGTGTGTCCAGAGATGGGCTTGAAGGACAGCCTTGAGCCCTGAAACAGTAAGCACAGCTGAGTGTGTGTGTGCCCATGTTTGTGGTTTCCAGTGGACAGGGACTGTGGTTTCCACCAGATTCTCAAAGGGGTATGTGATCTCTAAAAGGTTAGCCACTGCCTTAGAAGGCTTTCTTATGGCCTGTGGGGGGAGTAGGGGCTCTGGAACCAAAGGGTGGACAGCCTTGAGTCCCAGCAGTGGGGACCAGGGTGAGGGTCTTTGCTGTCCCCGTGAGAGCTGTTAGACCTGGCAGGGGAGGAAGAAGGAAGCTGCAGGCAGGAGAGCCATGTTAAGGGGCTTGTAGTCGCCCAAGTGAGCAAAGCAGGTACCTGACGGGGGAGGAACTCAGGAAGGAGGGAGGGTGACAGGCTGGAGGGGCAGGGCGGGATGGGTGGGAGACCGCCTCTGGGATCTGACCTCAGGGCTGGGGCCAGGTTTCCCCTAACGTGGTCAGGTGGTCAGCAGGGGTGCATTCCCTGCTGCGTTCTGCTGGGAAAGAGAGACAGAATGGTCTCCAGCTGTAGCTCCAGCAGATCATGGGAATGAGTGAGGGGCCTTGGAGGGAAGAGGCAGAGAAAGGGGTAGGGGCACGTAGGTTAAGAGCAGCATGGTCAGGATGGCCGCTCTGCAGCCCACGACTCAGTCCAGGGGTGAGACTTGGGCAGGTGCCCTCTGGCTTGGTTTCTCCATTTCCGAAGAAATGATGATCACGTCCTACCTCCTAGGGCAAAGGAGTGCCTGGGACGGTGCCTGGGACGGTGCCCATGGAGGCTCTCAGGGTTGGGGGGGTATTGACTCTTTCTGTGCTCAAGGCTGTGCTGGGTGTGTAATCCTCACCCCACCCGAGGGCTGGCCATGGCTCTCTCATGGGTGTGGGGGCCACAGAGACGCACCAGCTGGGCCCTGGTGCCTCCAGGAGGGCGGCCAGGAAACCGGGAGGGAAACTGTGCTAGATCTGTGACGGAAAAGTGGCTATGACAAGCAGTAACAGCAACTGTCACCCTCAGTGCTAAGTGCCTGGAACCTTGTTTCACACAGTTTTCCTGTTAATTCACCTAATTTATAATTATCCCTGTTTTAAGGATGATCAGGTTGAGGCACCCGCTAATTCATTTGCTCGGTTATATGACTGTCGAATAGCAGAGTAAGAAGACAGGGTTTTAAAATGAGAAGAGGCGTACAGGGGAAGCTGAAGGCGACCATTTCGGTCCACCTTGGCTTGGAGGGGGTGGTCTTTGCAGAGCATGGAGGATGGAGGACCATGAAGGAGAACTCCTGAGAGCTGACCTTGTTCAGGAGATTTCCCCATCAATTGGAGATGAGCTAAATTAAATTAAGCTCTATCCTGACAGCAGAATATTAAGCAGTCATTTTAAACAGTATTATAGATTCATGTTTATGACCTAGAAAAATGTTCAGGGTGCATTAAATTTAAAAGCCCAGTTACATCTGTATGCTTTCGCATTTCAAACCTTAATATAATTTTTAAATGCACAGTGCATAACTGTACACTGTTAACAAAGTTATCAAGCAAATAGGTTAAGAAAAACAAGACCTTGCCACCCTAAAACCTCTCTTAATTTCTCCTGGTTCCCTTTTCCTTAGGTAACCACTGTCCTGGGTTTTATGGTGAAAATTCCCTGTCTTTTCTAGTGTAGTTTACTGATTCTGTATTTATCTCTAGTCTATTGTTTTTTTAAATTATGCTTATACGTCCACATGTAGAGAAGTCTAGAAGGATGTCTGTCAAAATTCTAGGCAGTGGGTGAGATCAAGGGTGATTTTTATTTCGTTTTGCTTATCTGTATTTTCTAAATTTTCTGTGATTAACGTGTGTTAGTTGCTTAATTATTTTAAAGTGAAAAGTAACAAGGAGACTGGGGTAGGGGTATCTTCAGGATGGGAGAGGCAGAAGAGAAGGCTACAAGCGAGGCCGTGAGAGCCCTGAACCTAGAGGGTGGGGATCACGTCCAGGGCTGCCTCTCTTTGCCTTGTTCCTCTGAGAAGCAGATTCAGGAAGGGTTTATTGCTTCTTGAAAAGAACTGTTACCGTTTTTCTGCCTCAGAGACACATGCTTTTTATCTGCTTTGTTGAGGTTCTACTTTGCTTTGTTCTACTGTTCACCCATTTAAAGCGGGCAGTTCAGGAAGGGACTTCCCTGGCGTTCCAGTGGTTAAGACTCTGCGTTTGCACCGTGGGGCGGCACAGGGGTTCGATCCCTGGTCGGGGGAACTAAGATCCTGGCATGCTGTGCGACATGGCCAAAATAAATGAATTTCAGTTCTCCGTTTTAAGTTAATTAAATTATAAATTAAGTACAAAGTGCTATTCAGTGGCTTTTTCAGCAGTCACAGAGCTGTGCCGCGCCACTGCTATCTGATTTTACAGCATCACAAGCACCCCGGCGCTGGGTTGGGTCTGATATTTCCGATGAGACTCAGGTAGTGTGTCTCACCTGGGGCTGCAGCAGCAAGGCCATGCCCTGCAACAGGACACGCAGGATGTAGCCTTTCAGGGCTTGGCAGACAGTGCCCCCGCTACCCCCCACCCGCCTCTGATCTCCCATTAAGGTAAATATGGTTTTACTGGAAGGCACCCACACCCATTCCTCATACAGTCTGCAGCTGCGTATGGGCTGTAACAGTGGCAGCCTTGAGTGGTTGCAACAGAGTGCTGTGAATTACCAGCCGGCCCCTTATGAAAACTTGCCCTCACCCCTGGGTGTGAGCTTCCTGGGGTTGACTCACCTCTCACCTGGTGGCCTGCCCCTTGCTTTCCAGAAAGATTGATGCCCTGGGGTATCATTCTCTGAACTGACCCTGAAGATGCAGTGAATCTTGAACCCGTAAGCTCAAGAGAGGGAGAGATGAGTTTCAAGGCCGTAACCCTTCTGCTGTGAGACGTCCTAGGGTGGAGAGTTCCTGGGGACAGAGCCTGGTTTGGGATGAGTCTTCACTTGGCACTTTCTCATCTGTGGTCTAGAGGCCTTGGTTGGGCTTCCTGGAGACCCTGTGGGGTCAGGTAATCTTCACCGACTCGGCTCAGCTCTCAGGCTCTGCACCAGGCTTTGCTTTGACTGACTCTGATGACAGTCAAAGGCTCTAGTTAGGAGGCACTTCAACAGCTGATTCTTAATGAAGGACAGGATGGGGAAGTGGACTGACATTTTAGAGAAAAAAAGATGAAGTAAAATATATCAGAGGAAAAGCCTGGGTCTTTGGAGCCTACTCGAGCTGGTTTTGAATCCTGACTGTGCCTCTGTGAGCCTCGGTTTCTTCTGTAAAAGCAGAATTAAATGTCTCGGGGACTTCCCTGGTTGTCCAGTGGCTAAGACTGTGTGCTCCCAATGCAGGGGGCCCAGGTTCAATCCCTGGTCAGGGAACTAGATCCCACATGCTGCAACTGAGTTCACATTGTCGAGACTAAGGCCTGGTGCAGCCAAATAAGTTGAAAAAATATTTTTTGAAAAAAGAAACTCCTCAGGGCTGGGCCACAGCAGATGGTGAGTGAATTTCTGATGAATGAGTAAAGTGTGCAAAAGCATGGGAGGGACTCAGTAAATGTCAACCCTGCCCACTCCATCTAGATTTCTGAGATCCTGGATAATGCTTCTGTGAAACCTTTTGGGCCTCTGTCCCCAGAGCTCCTCAAGAAGAAAGTCATGTGCATAAAAAAGGAAATAAACTTCTCTGACATTCATGGCACCCCCGTTTTGTTTTTTTTTTTGGCTCTTATTGTTCAGTCACTCAGTCTTGTCTGACTCTTTGTGACCCCATGGACTGCCCAGGCCTCCCTGTCCATCACCAACTCCCAGAGTTTGCTCAAACTCATGTCCATTAAGTTGGTGATGCCATCCAACCATCTCATCCTCTGTCGTCCCCTTCTCCTCCTGCCCTCAATCTTTCCCAGCATCAGGGCCTTTCTAATGAGTCAGCTCTTCACATCAGGTGGCCAAAGTATTGGAGCTTCAGCGTCAGTCCTTCCAATGAATATTCAGGATTGATTTCCTTTAGGATGAGCTGTTATTACAACGTGGGAAACAGCCTGGTTTTTCTCTTCAGCTCAGCTCACTTCTGCTGCCCTTCCTTTGGTCCAGATCAAGAATTCAGGGCCTGTGGATGGGTTTTTAGCGCAGGCACCTGATGTGAGGGTAGTTGAGAATTCACTGTGCAGGGTTGGTTGACGCGCCCCAGGCCACTGTGACCTCACATGGGTCACGTGACATGTGAGGTCGTGAAGAACAAGGACTGGGAGGGAGGATGCCAGGAATGCATTAGACATGGAGATTCGTAGGAGTGATCCTGCTGGGCCCCAAGTCTAGAGCGTTTGCACACACACAGTGAAGTGGGTGCCCCAGGCGCTGGAGTCCAGGAGGCTGTCAGCAGCGCTCCAGTGACTTCCTTGGAGGCCACTGGACCACCAGGGAGCATGGAGTCTCCCAGTGCAGGGACCGGGGTTCAGTCCCTGGTCAGGGAACTAGATCCCCCATATCACAACCAAGAGTTCAAATGCTGCAACTGAGACCCGGTGCAGCCAAATAAATAAACAAATAAAAATAAATATTAAAAAGTGTTCCATGTAGCTGGGAGAAAAGGCTGGGGGTCACTCATGGACTTCAGGTCTGTGTGGATTTTTCCACTCCCAGGGAAGTGTCTCTTTTTGGAAGGACTGTTGACCTGGTGACAGGACGGCTTTGAGGGCAAACACAGTTCTCTCCTAGGGGTTTTTCTCCACAGCACCTCCAGCATTTACCCTTCAACCCTCAGAAGCCCCTGGGAGAAATGGCCCCGCTAGGCTCTGCCCAGACAGAAACCAGCTATCTCAGGAAGAGAGGCATTGGAGCAGAGAAGTGATGAGCACGGCTGGTCTCTGATTCTCTGTTGTGACATCTTGGCCTCTCAGGCCCATTGGCTCCAGGATGGGGGCTTCCCTGGTGGCTCAGATGGTAAAGAATCTGCCTGCAGTGCAGGAGACTTGGGGTCGATCCCTGAATTGGAAAGATCTGGAGAAGGAAATGGGCTCCCCACTCCAGTATTATTGCGTGGAGAATCCCATGGACAGAGGAGCCTGGCGGGCTGCAGTCCATGGGGCCGCAAAGAGTCAGACACGACTGAGGGACTTAACACTAGGGAACAAAGGAACACATTTAAGGAGGTGTTTATTTCTTATGCGCTAATTCTGGAAAGCAGGATAAAACGACCAGCAAATAGTCGCCAATCAGAAGTCCCTTACATAAAAACTACGACCTTTTGGTGCAAAAAGACTTTGTCTCTTCCTGTTGACAAGGACTCATGAGGTGGGTGGTAGGTCAGGCAGGTGTCCTCCCCTGTCTGGATGGGGAAAGTCGATGACTCACCCAAGGTCTCGTGGTCGACTCAGTGCCAGGAATCTAATGAGCCAGAACCTGGCTCAAGTCTCTGGAAACAGGTTGGACGTCACATCTATGGCCTTTCCGTTGCTCTGTTCCACGTGGCCGAGAAGCGTGTTGTCCTTGGAAGGGCTGACTCTAGGTGGGTGTGTTTAGTCTTAACCTTAGCAGTTTAGAAGTTTGAAGGACATTTTGATAACTTTAAATAAGTCTCCCCTTGAATATAAATTGGTCCAACCGCTATGGACAACACTGTCGAGGCTCCTTAAAAAGCTAAAAGTGGAGTTGCCATATGATCCAGCAATCTCATTCCTGGGCTTGTATCTGGAGAAAACTCTGGTTTGTAAAGATACATGCACCCCAGTGTTCAGAGCAGCACTATTTACAATAGTCAGGACATGAAAGCAACCTAAATGTCCAATAGATGAATGGACAAAGATGTGGTTTGTTTATACAATGGGATACTACTCAGCCATAAAAAAGAATGAAATAATGCCATTTGCAGCAACACGGATGGACCTACAGATTTTCGTACTAAGTGAAGCAAGTCAAAAAGAGAAAGGCAAATATCATAGGATATCATTTATACCTGAAGCCTAAAATATGATACAAATGAACTTATTTACAAAGCAGAAACAGACTCACAGACTTAGAATGCAAACATGGATGCCAAAGGGGAAAGTGGGTGGAAGGATAGATTATATAAACCACTATATATAAAGCAAAGTCCCGTTGTAGAGCACAGGGGTGTATTCAATATTCTGTAATAAATCATAATGGAGAAGAATATGAAAAAGAATATATGTATCGTTCAATCACTTTTCTGTACACCAGAAACTAGCACAATATTGTAAGTCAACTGTAAGAAAAAGAAAGAAAGGGAGAAAAGAAGTTTCCCCTTTGGTCAAGCAACTCTAAATCTAGAAATTTTTCTGCAGAAAATAATAAAGGACGTGTGCTAGCATCTCATTACAAGGATGCTTGCTGCTGCTGCTGCTGCTAAGTCGCTTCAGTCGTGTCTGACTCTGTGCAACCCCATAGACGGCAGCCCACCAGGCTCCCCCATCCCTGGGATTCTCCAGGCAAGAGCACTGGAGTGGGTTGCCATTTCCTTCTCCAATGCGTGAAAGTGAAAAGTGAAAGTGAAGTCACTCAGTCGTGTCTGACTAGTAGCGACCCCAATGACTGCAGCCTACCAGGCTTCTCTGTCCATGGGATTTTCTAGGCAAGAGTACTGGAGTGGCTTTCCATTGCCTTCTCCGACAAGGATGCTTACCTCCACTTTATCTCAGTGTTAGATATAGCCTCAGGGCAGTGGTCAGATACATTGCAGCCACAGATGCTCCGCAGGACCAAAGGTTGCAGATATTTTTTTGTTGTTGGCCAGGCTGAGCAGCGTGTGAGATCTTAGTTCCCTACCAGGGATAGAACCTGTGCCCCCTGCAGTAGAAACACGGAGTCTTAAACTCTGGAGTCCCCAAGGACTTTTTACTGAATTGTAAAATCTTCAGGTAAAGGAGGAGGAATTGGACTTGCTTCTGCAAGTATGGTTTTCTAATTTTTTTGTGTAGAACTTGAATGACGTGTTGTTTTTAAAGTCAGAGTTTGCTGAAGGATGGGTCTGATTGTGGGCAACAGTAGGATGAGGCCCAGACTTTTAAAGCTGGTTTGGTCCACGTTCAGCGATGGGCCCCATGAAGAAGTCCCACTGAGCAGAGCAGGCTCATTCAGAGGATGGGAACCATGTTCTTGGAATCACTAAGGTGGTGTTGGGAGAGCCTGGGCTTGGGAGAAATGCCTTCAATGCAGAAACATCTGGAAGAGGATGGCAGTGGTGGCTGTGCTGTGACATTCTGGAATGCCATCAAAGGCCCCACAGGCTGTAGGTTTTAGTCATATTATCTGCCCTCTCTCCGACCCCACTCCAAACTTGTCCCATGCTGAAGGTGAGTGTCCATGAACGTGCTGAGAAGAGGCTAAGAGACTGGGGGCTGAGTATGCTCTGGGGAAGGAGAAATAGACATAAGATTTTATATCTAGGGGGCCTGGAAGAGGGGCCCAGAGAGTGGGTGGGGTGGGCTGTGGTTGAGGAGCTCAGGGGCAGAAGTCCTCCCACCACGTGCCAGGTCAGGGACTAGATGACCTCTCCAGAACCTTTCCAGCCCCACACAAAAGAGTTTCGTCCTTGGATCCGCTCTGCCTCCAAGATTCCAAGTTCCTGCTGTTGACTTTCTCAAGAAACCAAACCCTGAGGTCGGTTGCTTTGACATCTCAGGACCAATATCATGTCCCCCAAACTAAATTTCTCAGTTGTCAAATTTATGGAGAGTGCCCTTAGTATGATTTTTTAATTTGGGTGCGCAGTGGGGGCCCCAGGCCAGCATTCCCTCCCCTCACCTCCAGTTAGCTTGGCTCAGCAGTAGATCCTGGAGAGGCAAACGTCCCCAGCCCGAGTGGGACCAGATGCCCTCCCTGTGGGAGGAAGAGTGGCCAGCGCTGTCAGGGAGCCTTGACCTTGAGGTGCCACAGCTCAGAAGGGAGACGCCCTGACGAGAACCACTGTGACTGCGCTGTCAAGCTGGAACAGGAAGGTTTTCTCCCTGCCAGGCCATCTTTAAACATTGAAAGCATGCAACCACTCTCAACAGGCATCTTCATGGTGCCCCTCGGCCATCCCCCTGCTCATTGCCACCCCTCTGCTCACTACTGGGGGCTTCCCGGGTGGCGCGATTGGCAAAGAACCTGCCTGCCAGTGCAGGTAGACATAATAGACGTGGGTTCAATCTCTAGTTTGGGATGATCCCCTGGAGAAGGAAGTGGCAACCCACTCCAGTATTCTTGCTTGGAGAATCCCATGGACAGAGGAGCCTGGCGGGCTGCATTCCATATAGGGTTGCAAAACAAGTCAGACACGACAGAAGTGACTTAGCACGCACGCATGCTGCTCGTCACCCCAGCTGTTTAAGCCAAGTCTTTCATGATCAGTGGATCCATAACTGGTGTGCTGACAGGTGTGCTCGCCCTCTGGCTGGCCCGTCACTGTCCCTGACTTCACCCCTGCTCTGATGTCACAGCACAGCAGCTCTGTCGTTTCCGTGGCAGCGGCTGCCAGAGTTCACCAGCTAGGGCGGGTGCTGGGCTGCTGGCGAAGGTGGGGAGCTGCGATTCCAGCAAACTTTGGTCAGTGGGCCCTGGAAACCCTATGCAGACCACCCAGGGCCGAGGTTCTTGGGTCCAGCGTCTTATCCATTGTGGGGGTGGTGTTCTTTCTGTGCCCAGTGGTTTGGTGAGGCTCTGAAGGGGGCCCTAGGAAGTGGGCCAATAAGGATGTCCAGGCCACATGTCCAGAGGCTAACTGAAAGTCCTTGTACCACGGGGCTCTGCATCTACAGTTTGACTGGGGAGGATGGACAGTGGAAGCTAGTGGGACAGGGTTGGGAGTGAATGTGGTTGTTTGTCGGGGGCGGGGATAGATCTTTAAGCAAGAACAGTTGTTGGCATTGAGAACACCTGACCTAGGTGGGGTAGCCACAGTCGTAAGGTCAGAGGGAAAGCGATTGACATCGTCAAGAGACATTTTGCCAGATCAGCCATAAACAACCTCCCACACAGTTAGCCTGGTGTCTCCTGTAATTTTGGAAGAGTCTGTGCCTTATGACTGTCTTAATGAAGCTGATTGGGAAGGTAACAGACCCAATAACCTAGGCTTGTTCTCCTAAGAGGTTGGCTGCCTGGCCATCTTGGCTTTCTAGAACTGTCCTGGTCCTGAATGTGCATCGGGGATGGTTAAACATACAGGTTTACTGACACCACGCCAGGAGAAACCTGTGGTGGGGCCTGGCCAGGGCTCGGTCATGATCTGTGTCCACGATCACCTCCTTGCCAGGTGATTCTGATACAGCTGGTCTAACACCCAGTCGGCTTTAGGAACCACCACTTAACTGAGGAAGAGTTGGGAAGTGAGCAAAAATGGAAACTGGGCAGGGAAGTGAGCAAAAAACGGACTCTGGGCAGCACCCGGGGTGTCACAAAGAGTGCTTTTAGAGGCTAGAACTCAGAGAAATGGAGTTTAAAATGTTTCTGATGTTTGTTTTATACCGGCTTGACTTGGATGTTTCCAGTGATGGGTGTCTCACTACCTATCAAGTCAGCCCAATGATATCAAGACAACCCTGTAGAAAGTGCTGCTTTCCACCTGGGCCAATTTCTGCCTCCCTGTAATGTGTTCTCAGTGGTCTGGTTCAGACGTCTGGAGACACGCACAGTAAGTACCACCCTGTTTTCTAAACAGCTTGCCAAGCTTGTGAGTGTTTCTGATGGCGATGAGCATCTGCCCAATTGGATGTTGCTGTTATCACCCCATCTTACAGGTGAACAAACTGAGGCACCTAGGGTTAAGAAATGCTCTAGGTCACACAACTGCTCAATGCTCTGAACCACCAGAGTATGCTGTTCTAGACTTCTACCATCTGCAAGCATCCATCCAAACATTCTTGGTTCCATAGGGCTTTGCTTCCTATGACCTGTTTTCGTCTATTTTTTCCATTCTCCTGAACTTTGAGGCCCTCCTCATTCTTTAACCGTTCTCTGTCTTTCTGAACCCTATCTGGGAAGAGACCACCTCTCCCTTACTCAGGTTTTCTGCTTATCTAGTAAATGTGTCGTTCTTATTTAGTATGTTTCTTTTTTTATATATTGTTTTATTTATTTAGGCTGTTCTGGGTCTTCGTTGCTGAGGGCTTTTCTACTGGTGCGTGGATTTCTCACTGCGGGGGCTTTCTTGCTGCGGAGCGCGGGCTCTGGGCGTTTGGGCTTCCGCAGTTGCAGCACGTGGGCTCGGCAGTTGTGGTTCCCGGGCTCTAGAGCACAGGCTCAGCAGTTGTGGTGTGTGGGCCCAGTTGCTCTGCAGCACGTGGGACCCTCCCAGACCAGGGATTGAACCTGTGTCTCCTGCATTGGCAGGCAGATTCTCCACCATTGAGCCACCAGGGAAACCCTAGTGTATATTTTCTATTAGACGAATTCCTAAAAATTTCAGTAATTACATTTTGATTTTGAAACTTCCAGACTGTTTTGTTTGGATCCTCATGCATCCTAGGGGTTGGGAATGGCATGGATATTCTTCCAAGTACCTATTTCACGGGGCTGGGCTCTGGACCATTACCCCGCTTGTTTTTGGCACTTGTAGCAACACAGGTAAAGACCGCGTTGGCTGTTTTGGTGGCCGCAGGTCTCTGCCGACTCTGAGCTCACGGCTGGCTCAGACCGTCTTGTTTCCTGCTTTGTTTCTTTAGGAACTATGGTGTCCCGCTTGGCACATGCAGGGTTGGACGTGGAGACCCACGTGTGGGTTGTCAGTGGGTTCCCAGTACACTTGGCCTTGTTAGATCTGACCAGGTGTTCAAACCTGTGACAAATCTGCGCTGAAGCCTTGTGTTCCAGCAGCATGCCTGGTTTTCCGTCTCCCTGTGGGTGACTATGTGGGGGACGTCACATTCGGCAGCAATGGACTTGGACTCAGACGCTTGTGCACTTGTCTCCTGGAAAGCCCATCAGAGCCCCAGACTCTGTTCACTATTCTGGCTTTAGACACAGTTTTAAGATACTTCTTTGTGTGAGTCCCAGTCATTCCAGAGCAGTATGAGAAAAGGGGGGTAGGATGCCGTCAGACCCCCCAGAAAGTTACAGCTACGGAGGAAGCTATGCAAAGTCGACTTAAATTATATTCTGGGGTCGTTTAGTTCAGAGGAATTGTGTCATATATGTATGGTTTTTGTTGTTCAGTTGCCAAGTAGTGTCTGACCCCATGGGCTGCAGCCTCCAGGCTCCTGTGTCTTCCACTATCTCCCTGAGTTTGCTCAAATTCATGTGCATTGAGTCAGTGATGCTATCTAACCATCTCATCCTCTGTTGCCTCCTTCTCCTTTCACTTTCAATCTTTCCCAGCATCTGGGTCTTTTCCAGTGAGTCAGTTCTTTGCATCAGGTGACCAAAGTATTGGAGCTTTAGCTTCGATAACAGTCCTTCCAATAAATATTCAGAATATTCAGAAATGAAATGTTTTTTGAGGGGTCCTATATATCTTAAAAGCCCCTGAGGGATTTTCTATATTGTAGTCCTAAAGGTAATCCAGAGTTCTAAAAAGGTCAAGTTACGTCTCTTCTGTGTACACTCAGGAGACAGAGAAATGTTTAAGTTTACATGTGAAAGGACTTTAATTACATGGAAAGGTTCTCGCTGGCCATGCCACTAATTGGGGGCCCTTTTATTTCTATTTTTAAATGTTTCAAAGAAAATGTGCTAAACCATGTCACCTGGGCGTCGAGTCTGTGGGCCTTGGGAGAAAAGCCAGAACATTTTTCTCGTTGCTGCGTAAATCAGGGGCCGCCTTGTCAGCAAGGAGGAACCAGACCAGGTCTGGGAAAGGTGGGTGGGTGGGATGAGGAGGGGTTCTGTTTGAGGAAGAAGGATGGGATTGAGCTCAGCCAAGGCGCTGGACCTGCATGGGGGACATTTGGGATGGCACGGAGCCTGTCCAGCTATGCCCGGCTGGGGAGAAGGGGGCAAGATCATGAACTGCTGGAATGTTCTCAAGCCTGCAGATCAAGGATCGACCAACTGACTCTGGTGAGATGGTTAACCGAGCACATTCCTGGGCCCCCTTCCCACTGAGGCTGGGGTGGGCTCATCCGTCTGGGGCAGGGCCCCCAAATCTGCATTTTAGCTAGTAGCGCAGGCGGCCGTGATGCAGGTGACCTCTCATTCTGCTTGGAGATTTGCCCTGCAGACCAGGGGGCTGGTTGCAGATGCTGAAGGGACACAGCTGGCTGAGTCAGAACAGTGGCTGTAACCACAGTGCCGGGGAGGAGGGCTGGGGTGGCGTGCAGGTGTGGGGCGGGGTGGAGATGGGGGAGGTGACAAAAGCCTGGTTAGGAGGCTCAGGTGAGACCCTTCGATCCAGCCCGCCCGGCATCAGAGCCTCACCACCTCCTCCGTGGTCACTGTTCCTCCTCGTTGGAGTAGGGTTCCCCTGGAGGCTCTGTTGAGGGGTCAGAAGGCAGGAGGGCTGCTGTGGGCCTGGTCGCTTCCCAGTGGCCTGAGAGAGGGTCTGCCTTGGCTGAAGAGTCATCTGAGCTGCTGCCCAGGTGACCACCGAGGGCTGGCTCTGCTCACCAGGGACAGCAGAGGGTGAGCGGAGAATGGGCCCAGTGTCCCTCCCAGCGGCTGTGCTGAGCGGGCCTTCTGTAAGGACAGGGCTGCGGCTTCCTGAGGGGTTGAGGGTGGCGTTCACAGCCCAGCCTGTCCCCCTCTGGGGAAGCAGGAGCAGAAGACCCAAAGGAGAACCGGACGCCCAGCGCATTCTGGTCTGGTCAGCGAGCAGGGCAGGGCTTGGAGGTGAGGGCCCAGCGGAGCTGGGAATGTGGGCAGAGGGCCCAGGTGCATCTGCCAGTTGCCTCCAGGGTTTTCAGTTCCTGAACGAGGGAGCTGACTAATTTCTGGACTTTTTCCCCAAGGTCACCATCCAGATGTTATAGGTTTCATCCATTTGCATGTCTCCAGGAAAACCAACTGGACTGCACTGGGGTGCTTGCCCCAGCCAACCTGGCTTGGGCTGTAACGGGGTGATTGAGTGGGTGGGGGCCCTCCGGAGTGGGAGACGCTCATCCAGGTTATGCTCATGGTCCACCCGTTAGCAGTGCAGTTTACTCTGTTCTCTCCAGCTGTCTTCCAAGACAGAGACCTTCACAGCTCGCTCTCTCTCCTCATCTGTTTGGACACCCCTGTGGCCATTCCTGGGCTGTGCTGAGTTGCTCAGTCATGTCCGACTCTGTGACCCCATGGACTGTAGACCGCCAGGCTCCTCTGTCCATGGAGATTCTCCAGGCAAGAATACTGGAGTGGGTTACCATGCCCTCCTCCAGGGGATCTCCCCAACCCAGGGATCGAAGCCCGAGCTCCCTCATTGCAGGCGGATTCTTTACCATCTGAGCCACGAGGGAAGCCCGTGGCCATTGCAAGGGGTAGGAAGAGCTCAGTCTCTGATGTTTGGGATTCAAACATCAGATTCAAACCCAGCTCGTCCCTGTGAGCTGGGACAGTTACTACGTTTCTGCGCTTCCCTTTCTTGGTGGAGGGACATGATTTCCTTTTCGCTGGGCGTGTACTTAGGTAGATCTACTTTTACCTTTTTTATGGCTGCACTGGGTCTTCATTGCTTGGCGTGGGCTTTCTCTGGTTTCAGCGAGCAGGGGCTACCCTCCAGTTGCAGTGCTCAGACTTCTTACTGCAGTGGCTTCTCAGTTGTGGCAGGCGGGCTTAGTTACCCCGAGGCATGTGGAATCTTCCTGGACCAGGGATCAAACCAGTGTCGCCTGCATTGGCGGGAAGATTCTTAACCACCGGACCACCAGGGAAGTCCCATACATTTACCTTTGTATAAAATTGCCAAACTGTTTTTCAGAACAGCTGCAGCATTTTGCATCCCCACCAGGAACCAGAAGCTTGTGAGGGTTCCGATGTCCCCACGCCCTCACCAGCATTTGTCATTGCCTGTCTTTTTCATTGTAGCCATCCTAGTGGGTGTGAAGTGGTATCTTCGTTTTGCATTTCCCTAAAGAAGGTTGATGTTGAACATCTTGTTATGGGCTTTATTAGCCATACATAAATCTTTGGTGATGTGTGTATTTCAGCCTTTTGCCCATTTTTAAATTGGATTGTTTGTTGCCTTCTTACTGGGTTGTACGAGTTGTTTATACCAACTGATTCAGGTCTTCTGTTGGGTGTGTAATTTGCAGGTATTTCCTTCCAGTCCGTGTCTTGTGTTTATACCTATTAATAATGTCTTTTGAAGTGCAAAGGTTTTTAATACTGATGATGCCAAACTTATCCATTTCTTATCTTGTTTGTGCTCTTGGAGTTGTATCTAAGAACGTGTGCCCAGTCTGAGGTCATGAAATTACACTTCTGTTTTCTTCTAGGTGTAGCTTTAGACTTTACGTTAAGGTCTATGATCCATTTGCACTAATTTTTGTATATGGTAAGATAGGGTCTAAATTAATCTTTTTTGTATGTGGGTACCCAACTGTCGCAAGTACATTTGTTGAAAATGAACAAAGAACGATTCTTTCCCCCATTGAACTGCTGTGGCACTTTGGTTGAAACTCTCAACCATTGTGTTTAACGCCCTAGCTTTCTCTTTCTCCTCTTGCTCATCATGGGGGTTGGCAGACTGGTAGAATATGGTATTAACCAGGTTTCCATGTGTCTAACTGCATGATCACAGTTACCAAAAGCTGGTGGCTGTGTGACCATTGGTCAAAGACAAGGTGTCTACCTGAGCGGCAGCTGCCGCGTGCCAGCTGTGTGATCTGGGTCAAATTTCTTAGCTGCTCCCTGCCTCAGTTTCCCCACCTATGAACCAGGGGTGCTGATAACTCCTCACCCCCAGGGTTACTGGAAACAAGATGAGTGGAGGGCAGCCCGCACAGATCACATTAGTTGTTCGAGTTGATGCAGTGGGATTTCTTGGGACCACCATTACTTTGAGCTAAGATTTGCTCAGCCTGACTCCACCCCGCACACCCTAGAATGAGAGAAGGGAAGGGAGTCCTGCACCGGTGAAGCAGGCTCCGTTCAAACTGCAGTGCCCAGGAGGCGGCTCACGTAGCTCACAAACGGTGGTTTTGGACACTAGCCATGAGTGGCCATAGGCTCCGTACTCGATTTTTCTGGTATAAATGCAGGTCCTTCTTTAGGAAGGTCTGGTGGAGCACGTGTCCCTGCCTGATGCCAAAGAGAGGTGGAAAAAGAGATACCAACAGCTTAACCTCTGAATTTTAGTACAAACATTCGATCTGAGATCACCTGCACACCTCCCCCGACCCACGCACACACACACGCACACACCTTTCTCGCGATTCTTCCTCCTGCATGCCTTCCTCCTTTCATTTATAAGTAGCTCCCTCCAGAGGGCCAGGCATTTGCACACACCCTCCTGACCTGAGCCCTAACTCGTCTCCTAAGGTGGGGTCTTAACCTCAGCACTGTGGACATTGGGGGCCAGGTCCCTGCTAGTCGCAGGGCCTTCTGTCCTGTGCATCGCGGGCTGCTTCATTGCAGCCCTGCCTCCACCCACCAGATGCCCGTAGCACTTACCCCCTCCTCCAGTGTGACAACCGAAACCGTCTCCAGAAATGGCCACACGTGCCCCTCTGAGGCAAAACCACCCTCCACTGAGAACAGCTGCCCTGCAAGTCTTGTGTGGAGGCGTGTGAGACAGAAATCCGGAGCTGAGAACGGGCCCTTGTGGGCGGGGGTCAGGAGGGCAGTCTGAAGGGACGCGTCACCTCCCCTAGTCCCCCCCAGCCCCCCACACTCAAAGAGTCCCCCCCTGTGCCTTGTCTCCAGGGCCTTGCTCTCCTCAGAACGCTCGGGGCAGCGCTGTGCGTCCTTCTGCCAGGTGGGCTTGACCCGGATCAGCCGTGGCAGCTGGGGCTTCTCAGCCCCCAGTGCCCTTGGAACCTTTGTGCTCTCATTTCCTACCACCTTCTCTCCGAAGCTGTGTCTGCAGAGGTCCCTGACATGCGAAGAAGGTCGGAGAGAGCTGCTCGACGGAGCCCCAGTCCCGACAAGGAAGCCTTGCTCTCGAGGCAGAACCTTTCAGACAGATTGCACCACGTCCGAGAGAAGGAAGACCTGGCCCCACAGAGAAGACAGAAGGACGCCCAGCAGCGGAAGACCCAGCTGCTCCAGTGCTTGGTCAAGGAGCTGAAGGCAGAGTGGCCGGAAGCCCTGGACCAACAAATTCGAGGCCTGGGGCAGCTGTACTTAGCGCATCTGTTGGACTCAGGGGGCGAACGGGCCGAGGACCATGAACCCGACTCGGAGGGCTCAGCCCAGCGAGGAGCAGCCAGGTTGCCCAGGGCCAAGGGGAAGCACAGAGTGGCTGCGCGGGAAGAGAAGGGACGCAGGGAGGAGCTGGCCCGACGGCAGCCCTGGTGCCCCACATCCCGGAGGAGAGCAGTGGACCGAGAGAGGCAGGGGGCCTCCAGAGTCACGGGCCCGTGTCGCCCTTCCCTGAGCCCTCCGGAGAGGAGTAAAGGAAAACGAGCGCCTTCCACGAAGACCGGTGGGGGCTGCCGTCACGGGACAGATGTGGAGAAGCTCTTGGCTGCCACGGGGGGGATCAAGCGCCTGGAGGAACGGGAGAGTGATGCAACTCGGGAGGGCAGGAGGCAGCTGGGGAAGTGGCCGGCTCGTCGTCAAGGCCCGAAAAACAAGTGTCTCGATCAGAGCCCCGAAGGCAAACCCGACCACCTGGACCAGCTGTGTCCAGTCATCCCGGCCCACAGAAGGGGGGCCTCGCCGTCTGCGAAGCTGGGGAACAAGAGCAGGTGGCAGAGAGAGCTGGAATTCGCCTTCGAAGAGTTGTTTGATACCAACAGGAAGCTGAAAAGACACCTGAACTTACAGCTGGACCTCAAGCCCGGGGTGGAGCAGAGCCCTGGTGAAGATCAGGGCTTCAGGGAGGAGACGCAAGCATGGAGAAGGGAGAGCCAGAAAGAGAAGGCGGAAGGAGACGCAGAGATCCGTGTGGTGCCCGCCGGGGAGCCCGTGAATCCAGCGGGGATGGAAGCCCACCTGACACCGTCCAGAACCAGCTCGCAGAAGTTTCTGAGCAAGCTTGAGAACCAGAAATACCATAGGATGGCCAAGGGCGTGGTTAAGAGCGACAGTACACTTTGGTCTCCCGAGGCAGGAACCTCTCCGGATGAAAAGGACCGGCTCTCATGCAGCCCCGGATCCGGATGGGAGCCGCCCCAACTGAATGCGCTGGTGCAGGGCTCCCTTCAGCTTCACCCGCAAGAACAGGCAGACGGGGTTGGCTTGATGGCATCAGTGCAGAAGCAGAAAATGCAGGTGGAGCAAAGAACACTAAAGCAGCTGGACTTGCTCAAGCAAATCGAACACCACAAGGTGAGCTTGGAGGCCGACCTCCAGACGGAGCTGAAAGACAGGAGGAGGGAACAGAGGCAAGCTCGTCTGGCTCATCCGAAGCCCGACTCCCCTCCAGACCCGGAGAAGGAAGGCGGCTATGACTGCAGCCCCACTTCCCCCTCAGCCGCCATCGTCGACGATGACAGGCACAGTCAGATGATCCATGACATTCAACAGCAGATTCTAGAGCAAAACAAGTTGCACAAGCAGTTTCTTCAAGAAGCCAGGAAACGCTTGCTGGAGTTTCAGAAAATATGTTAAAAGTGAGAGTCCCACCCATGGTAAATACATCACTGATAACTGGGCGTTCTGCCGGAACTGGTACCCAAGTCTGTGCGATTGTATTTGCGTCATCTGCCCAGAAACCCGTAGCCTCTTTAAAATGGGCCATCAGTCATCCTCCTGTGCTTTTGGCACGAGTTCCTCTGCAGAAATCCTACTAACTCCCAATCTTGTCTATAAAAACTAAGTCCTATTCGGAAAGAATCCTTAGCACGAAAATATGAACCCGTGTAGGGTGCGGTATTTGGGTCGGGCCAGCGTTAGCCCAGAGGTGTGTCCTGGAGCAGAGGCTGTTTTCATGTACCGCCAGCGCAGATGGAAGCGCCAGGTACATTTAAGTGCTTCAGATGTTTTAGTCAAATAAACACTGGACTTTGAGGGGCATCCAAGGTCAGACGGGCGCCATTTCAAAAGATACATCATTGGTTGCTTAGCCAGTGGCTGAGACGTTCATGGAGAGGTTGCACGAAAATCTTTCCGTCTTTTCCAAGCAACGTCATTTCATAGGACATAACTTGGTAACGTTCTTATAAATTTAATATTAGAAAGTGGGAGTGAGGGGGAGAGAAGGCGGGGTGGGAGCAAGAGGAAGAAAGAGGAAAGAAGAAAAGAAAGGGGAAATGATTCTCAGTGACACAGCCCTACAGACTCCTTTGGGGCTGGTGGCGGGGGGGACAGGCTGTCGGATCAGTTGCCTTTTTCCCAGCTTTACCCCTGACCCAGAAGCCTCAGCAGCCACGGAGACCCTACACTGGATGGGGTTTTATCTACCAGGTGCATACTTAGGGATTGGAATGGAGTGGACAGATCTTTTCTGCGAGGAGCTGAGAGTAAACATTCTCAGCTTCACCGGCCGTATGGTCTCTGTGGCAACTGCTCAATGCCTGGAAGGCTGCCACAGACTAAATGAATGGGTGTGACCGAGTTCCAATAAAACTTGATTTACAAAAATAAGGGCTTTGGCCCTCAAGCCAGCGTTAGCGGACCCCTGGGCTTAGCATATCAAGGAGATGGGCCTCCCTCCCTCCCTTCCAGGAACCTCAGCTGTCCTGCGTAGGAGCCCCTGTTCAGTCACGGTATGTGGGCATCACTGGGCCGTCAATGGCCTTTTTAATCTTACGTATGTTTGGCACCATAACCTGGCTGTCGTGACCAACAGGGAGTGAAGGCAGGGTCTGTTGGGACCCCAGCCTGCCCATATGTAGACGGTGTAACCGTCACCTGTGAGCCCACCATTCAAATCTGAGATCTGAAATGTTTGCCAAAAAGCAGCTCTCTCTGTGTGCCCCTTCCCCTTCTGTACGCTGTTCCTCCTTAGCTGTATTGTGTATCCACAGAACTTGGGAGTTGCCCCCACTTCACACACCGGAACACACCCGATATTGTTCAGCTTTACTTATGCTTGACCCCTGTAAAGAGGATGTCATAGCACATGTGGTCTTTTGGAAGTTCTTTTGGACCCAGCGTAGTGAGTTCGTCCATCTCACAGGCAGGTGCCAGTTTTGCTGCTGCGTCAACGTTATCATGGGACCCTCTGCGCCTTCTTCCCATCGCTGCTTGTTTTGGGCCAGTTCCCGAAACGAGAATAACATCCCTAACACACTGGGGTCAGAAGGCCTGGCATCAGAAAGTGCTTTGGCAATGTGTGGACACCCCAGCTGGGACGGCGGCGTGGGAAAGGTCTCCTTCCCCCTTCTCTTCCCGTTTTCACCTCTCTTTTTGCCTCTGGAAAATGTTGGCCGGACCTTGTGCCATTTTTCCTGTGCAAATATTGACTAGCAGACACTGCCTCACAAAACTGGAGGTGAACAGTGAGCAACACACACATGGAAATGTTACATTCTAGTGGAGGATGCAGGTAGCAAGTGGCCGCACTGACTTAGATGTGACAGGAGAATACTCAGAGAGGTGGGGTGAGTGACCTGATGCGCGTCTCTGAGCATCCAGCCCCCAACCCTTGAATGTACCCATTTGTATGGAGCAGTAATGGCATCCTGCAAGGTGTTTGTTTGTTTGTTTTTTGGTTTGGGGTTTTGGGGGTTTGGTTTTGTTTTTTTTTTTGGTTTTGTTTTAAAATCAATAGTTTTTAGTGAGGATCCTCCCACTATTTCATGTCTCCATCATGTGGATCTCTGTTGTCTGTGGCTTTTCCATTTGAGGTAGGGAAAATGTTTGATCCCAGCCTCGTTTCTCTCATCTGCTTCCGGAAAGTCATGGGTCAGGGCTACAGAGCCGCTCAGTGTGGTCTGAGTCCAGCATGAATAAAAACAAAAATCCTGGGGCTAGGAGAGCTTTGTCACTCCCCGGCCAAATGAGGATTCCCTGAGGGGAGGGACACAGGCCTTCAGCGGGTGCTCAGCCAGAACTCCGTCTGTCGCCATGGGATTGCCTTGGTGGAGGGGACGCCCTGGGGTCACCGGGTTTAAAGCCATGGCCACGATGGGACCCAAACACTGAATAATGATGTTCTCCTGACTTGGCCTGGAAGCCGCAGTCTAATGAAGGGGCAAGCCTGCCTTTGAGTGCGTTATTTTTGTTTCCACTTTCAAAGGTGTGTTTGCGCCCCGTGTGTTCTAGGTGAGGAATCGTCCCCTCTTGGCCACATTTGAGCTAAAAGTAGGTGTCGGGGAAGGGCAGCGAGACATGGTGGAGAGTGACTCATCTCTGCTTGGACAGTCCCTCCCACACTGTCCTCCGGCAGCTGTACGAGACACCCTGCCCTTCTCCACCTGACCTGCCGCAGACTGAAACGGGGTGGTCTGGAGCACCCTCTTGCCCAGACCAGCAATGTGAGCCATGGAACAGCCCTCCAGGACCAGCTCCTTGCAGACAGGCGACCGTCCAGTGGTTCCCAGCAGAGGCGTCACCGGTCACTCTGATCTCGATGCGGCTCCCGTGACGACACCGCCTTCACTCCTGTTGGTCACTTTGATGCGACTGGACCCACTGCCAAGGACCCTGGGACAGCGCCCCCAGGAAGGTTTCCACCCAGTCCTGCCAGAGGGCAGTGAGGACCCCGACACGGTGGCTCCTCCTGGGGGTCCTCCCTCCGTCCCCCATGGGCTCTTCCTTTCTGAAACTGCATCTTCTAGAATGTTCCCCTGGTCGTGTGCTTCCACCCCCACACTTGGGGCAGCTTCCCTGTTCCTGTTTCACTCTGGGTCATCAGGTCACGTCCTTGCAGCCAGATAGTGGCCCCTGGGGAAGGCCTCCATGGCCGATGGGTTGCTGGACAGGCCCCCCACCCCATTTTCCCAAGCGAGCCACATGGGGCAGGCAGCGCCAGTGGTACCTGTCACAAGGTCCACTCTCCACGGGCACGTGCGGGCCAGCAGTCACGCACAAGAACCGGGACAAGGGACAGCAGGTCAGCTGAGATGGCGGGACAGGTCCTGCCCTGGTGGGGCCAGGGGGGCACCCTTGGGTTTGGATGTGTCCTTGCGTTCCATGGGTGCTGCCCTAGGGGTCCTCACACCTGTCCCCTCCCCCGTCCAGCCAGGTGCTGGGTCGCAGCATGCACAAGAATATCCAGAAACTCAGAAATGTGGAATGATGGGAAAATAGGTTTATAAAGTTGGGGCGTGGGGCAGGGGCACCTCTTCCGGTGAGCAGAAGGCGGCCATGCGGTGCAGCCACTTCTTGCCTCCACCCTGTTTGCTCTGTAACAGGACGGGGAGTCGCTGGCAGAGTGTAGCCCACCCTCGTCCCGTCCTGGAGACGAGGCGGGGGGTGGATTGCACCCCACACACCACCCACTCCGAGGGCCAGGTGAGCTAAGCTTACAAGGACTAGCTGAGGAGTGGGCGCGTGACCTCCCAGGCCCGCTAACCCAGGGTCCCTCCCCACTGACAGCCGGGGGTGTGGTCCTGGGATTCCCGCCTTCCCATCCCTGCCCCTGGCTCCTGAGCAATGCTGTGTGTCAGGCACAGCCCACAGACCACATGCTTCAGCATCCCACGCCAGGGCTGCTGCCGCTACACTGTCCACGCGGATAGGGACCTGAGCCACCGGCCCGGCACTCTGTGTTCACACCCTAAAATGATACCTGCCCAAGGTCCCAGCCCACCAGTGAGGATGGGACCTTTGTCTGCTGCCCCTCGCTTCTCTGCTATCCATCCGGCCCCTTCCTCGGCCTGCGGGCGGGGAGGGATGAAGGCAAGGCGGGGCGGCCGGGAGTCCTCCCAGCGTCTCTCCCAGTCTCCCACTGCCCTGTGCCCCGCCCAGTCCTGCTCCTGCCCCCGCTCCGGGCTCCAGGCTTGATTTGCAGGGCTGAGCTTGGCTCCTCCTCAGGGTCTTGGCGGAGAAAGTGCAGAGCAGCAGTTCCCTCCACAAAGCCGCACTGTTCTCAGCAAATCCTCCCAGGAGCGGGATGCATTTTTTTCAAGTGATTCAGCAGCACGTGAATGGGAAGGGCCCCGAGCCCAAGGCTTTGGAGACCGTGATCAAGGCCTCTGGCGTGAGATCCCGCTGGGCCAACAGCGTGAAGGGAGGAAGGGTGGTGGGGCTTGACTCGCGGTCCTATCCAGGTCCTGGGGGGGCTGGGGCGGTCAGGAGGGCAGCTTGAAGTGGGGCGGTGAGGCCTGCAGCGTGTGTCTGCATGGCAAGGCTCTCCTAGAGTTGCTTCTCTCCTGCTCCCCAGGGGAGCCGAAGCAAATGGACAGACAATGTCGATGGGCGAGCTGGTCTCCATGGAGACGGGGCATCCAGTGGACAGCCGCTCACATGTGTGTGCTAGAATCTTGAGCAACAAGGGCGGGCCTGGCCGAGGCTCAGGTAGCAGGCTCCCAAGCAGAGTGGACTCTGGCTGGGGCTGTGCTGCCCATGTTGTCTGTCCGCACCCTCCCTGCCCCACCCTCGATCCCGAATAAACACATCTGCGCTGAGCAGTTATCATTCCAGGCGTTTTTGACCTTGGCCTGAGTCATGCTGGCCAAGTCTTGACCTCACCCTGGAGAGCCCAGCCCTGCCCCTCCCCGGACATCTGTGGGCTCCTGGGCCTGGGGAGGTCAGGGAAGCTTTGGGGGACCTGGTGGTCGGGGGAGGGTCCGGTCTCTCTCAGCTGCTGCAGGGACAGATGAAACCCTCTGTTGCCTGCAACATCCCAGGGCTGTTTCTGATTACTTCATTTCCCTGAAAGCAGCGAACTGGGAGGTCTCCTCCAGCCCGACTGAAAGGGGCCTGGCCTTGAGGCCAGGGAAGGCAGAGCTGAGTGCCCGGGGAGAGCCCCCAGGGCCGTGTCCACCAAGGGACAGCTGGGAAGGTGAGGGCTGGGTGAAGTGAGGCTGGAGGGGAGGTGGGGGTGGATGCTCCCAGGGCCTTCCAGGCACCAGGCCAGCGCTGACGTCATGCATGCCTGTGACATCTCCCAGGACCCGCAGCCACACCCCGTTTCCACGTGCTGTTCTGTAGGGAGGGGTGTGGCCCCAAAACATGGGGCATCGGAGTGGTCCGCAGTCTCTGTGAGCACGACCCTGTCTCTAAGTCACCATCTACCGGCCCCCCCGCCACTCCAGCCAGTGAAGCTTGTCTCCCCCGCCCCCACCAAACAAGCAGATGCAGCCCATTGCCAAGGCTCAGTGTCTTTACCACACACCCCTCGGCCCCCTGAGATTATTTAGTTACATGCAAGCAGTTAGAACTCCTTCAGTAATACCAGACCACGGCTCTGAAAAAATATAATCATTCCATTACAGCTTTCAGAGGGCAGAGCAGCCGACTGTGTGTCTGGGGTGGTAGATGCAGGAAGTTGGGGTGCCCCTTGCTCTCCTGACTCTAGCCTCAAAGGTTAGTGGCAGCTGGGATGGAGGTGCCCCCGTTCACACCCCCCTGAGACTTGGAACATATTCATCCATCAAAGGTTAAGGGGCCTCAGCTAGGTCGACCAGCCTACAGTGTCACTGTGTTCACCCGAAAGGGACAAGAGACCTTCAGCCCAAGTGGCAGCCCCGGGATTAAGCAGACTTCAGGTAGCTCTGTGATTTGAGGGTGTAGATGTCTACACTCGAGGTGCCCATTCTCCAGTGAGTGTAGACAAAAAATGTGGAATCCTCCAGCCCCCTCCCAAGTACCCCAGCAGAGCAGAGCAAACCCGGAGAGGGGGGTCTGGAGCCCAGCCTGAAATAAGTGGGCTAGGAAGGACTGATGCTGAAGCTGAAGCTCCAGTACCTTGACCACCTGATGCTAAGAGCTGACTCATTGGAAAAGACCCTAATGATGGGAAGGATTGAGGGCAGGAGGAAAAGGGGGCAACAGAGGATGAGATGGTTGGATGACATCACTGACTCAATGGACATGAGTCTGAGCAAAATCAGGGAGGTCATGAAGGACTGGGAAGCCTGGCGTGCTGCAGTTCACGGGGTTGCAAAGAGTCAGTTATGACTTAGAGACTGAACAAGGTCCTGTCTGGAACAAAATTGTTTCTATCTGAACTGTTCTGAAACGGTTGGTGTGTAATTCTTCCCAGAGACAAGCAGATGGACCAGGTGACCTTCCTGCTGTCAAACCAGGGCTCCCGTTCCAGGCACGGCAGCAGAGCGGCCCCCCACCCACTCTTGACTGGGCCCAGTAGGGTCTTTGGCCGATGTGCTGGCCAAAGTCCCCCGACCCCTCCCCTACTGTAGGTGACTCTCAGGCCGTGTGTCCCTCACCAGGGGGACCACTGGGCATTTTCCATGTGACTGTGAGCAAGATTGAAGACAGGGCAGTGGGGTCCTGGTTAATGCCATCTCCCTGGGCACCCCTCCCAGGTCCAAGCAGAGGCTGCAATAAGTACGCCGGCCTGGGAGAGGACCGGTGGCTTCTGTGAATGCTGAGCCAGCCTTGCCAACTTGAGTCAGTACACACGTAAGGTTCAGATGGTTCAGGCCGTATTTTGACCTCGTATTTAGATGGATGTTTTTCTGAATCCTGGAGATGCCCACACCTCTTCCAGGCAGACCCGTGATTTTTTTCTTAAGCTGGAAGCTGTGCTGGGTCTGGCACTGGATGCTCGGGATTCAGGGATGTTGAGTGTGTTGGGGCAAGGCCATGAACATTTACAAGTCAGAGTCCTAACATCCAGGGGTTTACCATGCTCTGGGGTCGGAAGCCCATGTTGGCAGAGTGGCCCCGTTGGGAAAGGTCCTAAAGGATAAATACGTAGCATATGGGGTGCCTCCAGAGAGCATTTGGGCCCATGGCAAGACAATCAAAATAATTCAGTTTATTTTAGTGTGAAATAAATGAACTTCGGAAAGGCAGTTTTCCTTGGGGGGGTGGTCTGGCTTCCCCACAGACTATGTCCTTGGCTTGTCCTTAGCCTCCATCGCTTCCCCGATAAGGTCCACAGACTCGGGAGGACTCACATGTCAGTGGGGTATGGGAGAGACTTGAATCAACACGGGCTGGTCCAGTGTGCTGTTCTTCCGGGCCACACCATGTGCTGGGGACACCCAAGATTTCCTGCCGGTCCTCTCCCTGTCCCCTCCCCGTCTCCCTACCCAGGGCAGTGGCACAGTCTGGCCTCCGTTGGTTTTGCCTGGGCTTGTCGTCATCTCTCAAAGTCTGAACGTCGCCTCTGTTCCTTGGATCGTCGTCTGCAACCCTGACTTTCCATCCACTCCGTTCTTTTCCATTCCAAATCTGGCTGGGCGGACTAAGGATTGTTTTTGCAGGCTCCTAGTGGGGGAAGTGACGTCGTGTGGTATCCACAGCCCAGGGGTGGGGGCAGGGGCTCTGCGGTCGCGTGTGCTTTGAATTAAGTCCACGGTTGTGCATTCCAGTAGCCAACATCTGGCAGTGAATTCATCAGCCAGCGAATCACCCTTGATCTCAAACCCAGATGTTGTGTTCACGGCCGAAGGGAAAGAAACAGAAATCTGAGCAACCCGGGAAGAGGCCATCATTTTGGGATGCAAAGCAGTCAGAACGGGGATCTTTGTAAAGACCCTCCCTCCTGCTGCTGCCTTTGGTTCTTGAAGGGCGGGGCGGTGGAGCAGAGCTGTCTGCTCGTGGGAGTGGACAAGACATAACCTGATCCCCAGCCCCAGGGCCAGACATTGGGCTCAGCACGCAGCAGGTGTTTGGTGAACATGAGTCCATGCCTCGATTTTAATTTCTTACCAGATTCTTCGGGTCTCTTGGCTACTCCCCAGCCCTGTCCTTTAAATGGCCTGGGTGTCAGAGAGGCCCGTCCCTCACTTGGAGTGGCTCCAGTCTAGAGCTCAGGATGATGCCCATTGTGGTGGGTGCAGGAAATGTGTTTCTGGAACATTCTCCGTGCCTCTTCCTCTGTCTGCCATTGGCAGGTGGAAACAGTGTGCTCCTCTGTTTTCCAGTCCATCACCCATCCATCTTGCCTGGATCGGATCTTCTTGAAGGCAGGCTCTGTTACTGAAGACTTTCCCATACCTTGCACCTTTTTCCCTTTGGACAAGAGAATGGGGCCCCTGCTCTCCAGGTTTGTACTTAAAAGGTAGCCCACCTCTGAGCTTGGCAGGGAAGACAGTCTCCACTCTGGCTTGTGCCGGGGGCAGAAAGCTGAAGGTCAGGATGTCCGCGGCTGAGCTGGCTGGGGTCCACCAAGATGGCATCTTGCCCTCCCTATCATGTGGGGCCTAGACATCTGTTTCCCTTTGGGTCTGCTGTCTTTAGCTTGGCCATGGGGTCCTCTGGTTGTAATCAGTTTCTTTGCCAACACTTACATGTGTCTTCCCACCCCCACCCCGTGCAGAGGGTGCTGAGCCCAGATGGCACCTCACACCCAGGTGGACAGGCGTGTGCCCAGCCTCTCTCCTTTGTGGTTGGAGGGTGTTGATGCTGTGGGGAAGGTTTTCCATGGAACTGAGCTCTCTTTTCTCTCTTCCTTCTCACTTTCTTTCCTTCTCTTTCTCTTTCATTCTGTAAAACATTGAGACTCAGTTCACAGGCCCTGAAGAATCTGAACTCCTGTTCCACGGTGACAAGCCCAATCAGAGATCCTCCCCACCCCACCCCCGACCTCGCAGCTCAGGGGCCAGTGAACGTTCTAGGCTTAACTCTCTTCTTTTCTGACAATTTTTGAAGGTGAGTGTATGGTCTGTAGCCCCAAAGCAGGTCCTCCAGGAAGCTGTTACCAGACCCAGATCTGGAGTCCATGATGCCCAGCATGGGTTCCCTGGGCCGGAGCAGTGAGCGTGGTACAATTCTAACTCCTCGTCCCCCTGGGAGTGAGGGAGTTGGTGCCATGCTTCTCCGTGATGCTGTTTGCGCTGAGCTGCGTGTGCGTTGTGTGCCAGGCATCGCTCAGTCCCCTTGGTGTGCCCGTACTGGTGGTGGCCATGTTTCTCTGTTTCAGAAATGAGTAACAGTCCCAGCAAGGTCAGGGAGCTTCCCTGAGGCTGTGTCGCAGGCAGGGGCTGCAGCAGGATGGAGTCCCGGTGCTGCCCACTTTCAAATAAGGACCCAGACTGCCTGGGAGCTTTAGGAGCTTTTATGAGAGAAAAATGCATGGACCTTACTGTGGGGAATTGAATGGGGTCTCTTGGCTATTTGGGAGTACTTTTTGCTTATTTTCCTTTTTTAAAAATAAGAATTGGTTTCAGTGTAGTTGATGTAAGTGCTGTTAATTTCTGCTGTATAGCGAAGTGATTTGGTTATACTATATACATTCTTTTTCATATTCTTTTCTATGATGATTTATCACCAGATATTGAATATAGTTCCCTGTGCTGTATAGTAGGACCTTGCTGTTTATCCATCCTGCATATAATAGTTTACATCTGCTAATTTCAAATTCCCAATTCCTCCCTCACCCCCACACCGCTCCTCCTGGACAGCCGGCATTCTGCGCTCTCTCTGTTTCATAGATATTGTTCATTTGTGTCTTTTTCTTGGACTCCACATGTAAGTGATATCATATGCCATTGGTCTTTCTTTGTCTGACTTGCATCACTTAGTGTGATAATCTCTAGGTCTGTCCATGTTGCTGCGAATGATATTACTTTACGCTTTTTTATGGTTGAGTAACACGGATGAAATGTTACTCATCCATTCATCTGTCAGTGGGCATTAGGGTTGTTTCTGTGTCTTGGCTACTGTAAAAAGTGCTGCTTTGAACATGAGGGGGAGTCTGTGTATCTTTTTGAATTAAGTTTTATCCAGATATATGCCCAGGAATAAAATTTCTTGATCATAGGGCAACTCTAGTTTGAGTTCTTTGAGGAACTCCATCCTGTTTTCCATAGGGGCTGCACCAACTTACATTCCCACCGGCAGTGTAGAGGGGTCCCTTTTCAGCATTTGTCATTTGTAGACTTTTTAACGATGGCCATTCTGACTGATGAGCGGTGCTACCTCATGGTCGTTTTGACTTTTTGCTTGTTTTCTGATGGTCAGCAGAGTGTTTATTGAACACCTATAATCCAGTAAGCGTTGTGCAGAGTGCTGGACCTCTGAAAAATAGTACCAGAAGGTTTCAGAAAGCATGCAGGATTGGGTATACCATAAAACAATTTGGCAGCATTGCTTCTTCTAGACCTGTGATCTCCTTTGGATGTCCCTGATTCGTTTGATAGCATGCGCTGAGGATGATACTGTGGAAGAGCAAACTTAGGACAGACTGATCTGATGTTTACTGATGTGCATGAAAGCTTCCGTGCAGTGTTGCGATAAGGTATAGACGAGGCAGGTTGTAAAAGGGACCAAGACAAACCTCACCTGTGTTTCCATCCAGTTATCTCAGGTTCAGCTCAGCAAATAGAGCTAACTGTCCTATGGTTAGAGCATAGTGTCCACCTGTTAGAAGATCCCTGGTTTCTGAGTGAACAAGGGTACAGGTGTTTATAGCAAAATGGATGAGAGGTGTGGAATATACACCAAGTGCCACGAGAGGACAGGATTTCCCAGGCAGAGGATGGAGAAGGGCTATTTCAGCTGGGTCTTGAAGGATGAATAGAAGTTCTTCAGGCAGAGAGGAGATGGCATTCAGGGCTGAAAATACGGACACCTCTGGGCAGGTTCAGATTCAGGAAGTATTATGGACTTGCAGAACAAACAAGAGCGGGTGACCACCAAGGCAGCTGAAATAGTCACTGGCTGGTGCCAGGTTGCAAGGAGGATGTTTAGAGGACGGCAGTGGGCAACCAAGGAAGATGTTTGAGCTGGATTGGGTGTGACTGAAAAGGTAACACGTGCTGGGGTGGGAAGATGGGTGGAGGGGTGGGAAGAAACACTGAGATCCGGACGACCTGCTCCAAGGGCAAGGCCCTCTGTTCTGGCATGGCCCACCGCTTGGCATTTCCTGGATGTGGCTTTGTAGGTTGGGGCCTGGCTCAGCCTGGGAAACAGGAACCTGTGGCCTCGGCCAGTCATGACTCAGCGCCAACAGAAGGAAAAATAAGGATGGCTTTGGACCGGGGCGGGGCACTGGAGCTGTGGCGTGGGGCTCTGGTGCCAGGCTGGGGTCCAGAGAGCATTTGGGGGATCCAGGGGGGTGGGCACAGATGGGAGTCTGTGTCCTGGGCCTCCCTGCTCTGCAGGGAAAGACAGCCAGGGGCTCTGAGATTTCAGCCGTTCACTGGGGTGGAGGGTGGGAGGCTCCTCCAAGCCAGGCCCTGTCTGCTCCTTGTTTCTCTATTTTGCTCACACCCGTGCTGCTCACGTGATACTCATCCACAGTGACCCTGAACAGCCGAATCTTGAAGGACAGAGCTTTTAAAGCCATTAGAGTGGCCTGTGCCACCAGCTGATGAGCCTCGAAATGAAAAAAGGGAGGAAGGGCTCTGCCCAAATGACAGCGTGAGCTGCTGATCCCCGCCTGCCAGGTTACGGGGCAGAGCAGGGTCCCGGCTTAATTGCTAGTAGGAAACCCTGGGTTGCAGGGCCCGCGAGCAGCCTCAGGCCTCAGGGAACATTCCAGAACCTTCCCAGCCTGACCTCTTCCCCTCGCCTCCATCTCATGTCAAGGTCCAGGACCATCCGTCTTTGTGTTTTGGCCTTTTCCCTCGGCATCTGTCCCTTTTTTCTGCCACGGATGCTCTCAGATGTCTCCTCCTCCTGTTCCGGGCCCTTTGGGTTAAAATGTTTGCCCTTCCTCTGCCATTGCCTCTGATAGAATGTGTGTTATTACAAAAAGCATCCCCAGGATGTTTCTCAGGGACATGCAGAGGACGGATTCAGAGACTGGCAGGATAGACTTTTTTGATGTCAGACCCCCCAGCCTAAATATGATGGGGCCTCTTGCAGAAAGGTAACTCCCCCTCTACCTTCAGCCTGAAAAAGCCTGACTGATCGTAGGCTATGGGAGGAGTGGGGCAGGGTAGGACTCTCACCATCCTTAACTGCATGATCAGGATGGCAGGCCAGTCAGCGTGTTCATCTGCTTTCCCAGCCACCGATACTTACACATTCGAGAGAAAATGGAAAAAGCCCCAGAGTCCCGACGTGTGAGATCCACAGTGATCCTTGTTCAAATCAGTGATGGCCTCAGCGACCCCCAGGTCTTGAGGGACAAGTGCTGCTGTGGGGTCCTGTCAGCGGAGGGCTCTGGCGTCATTCCTGGTCTGCCCCCTCTGGATGGAGTCCAGTGCTGTGCCCAGGCTGGGATTACCTGCCCTCGCCTCCCGCCTCCCTGCTGCCACCTCTGCCCCCGCCTCCCCAACCTCGGAGCCAAGACGGTCTTGCGGGGGACTCTGCTCACCTTTGCATCTTTGTTTTGCAGTGATCAGGGCCAAAGTGGTCAGTAAGAAGGAAGTGGACTCAGGCAACGACATCTATGGCAACCCCATCAAGCGGATTCAGTATGAGATCAAGCAGATAAAGGTAACGGTGACCGTCCTGGGGTTGCTGTGTCCAGCAGAGCTGTGGGAGGTTTGGGAGCACGGCAGGGTGTCCCGCTGTCTCAAGTGCACCTCGAGATCCTTAGAACTGGCCCTGCCACGCGTGGGGTGGACAGTGAGGAGCAGGGGCATCAAGCTGCAGGTGGATCTGATTTTCCTTAATCTGTAAATGCCAGAGAAATTGTGTGCACATGGTACGTTCCCATCAGCTCAGTTCTTCCAGAAATGTGTTATCTTCATTCTGATGGATATAAATCAGTGGCAGAGCTTCAGCGTTAAGTTACCAACGTCACAGCTTTTGTGGAACATGCCATGAGTGCCTCTCCGCCTCTTCCATGGTGGGTGGGTTCAAAGGCAGTGGGAACTTGGCCAGTGTTTCTGGGAGCCCACAGCTAATGGGGCAAATGACCTAATTCCCCCAAAGTGCGAGTGGGCTCCAGTCTTGCCTGGTTAGCTTTACTTTCGAGAGGAGTGAGGATTTGGAGAGAGGACGACTCCTATGGAGAGGTGTGCTGGGACGTTACCTAAGAGAGGGGAGTTAGGGAAGAAATGGACTTGGCAGCCCAGCCGGTGATGGAGAAGATGCTTTGCCAGGCGGGGTAGGACCAGAGACATTGAGAGTTGTAGACCCAGGGGGAGGTGACTGGTATTTGTCAGTTTTTCAGAATGTGGGTTGTGTTCAAGGTCATATGGCAAGGAGCCTGTATTTGGGAGGGAGGGAGGGAAGACACGGGGGAGGTTGGGAGGATAGGACCGGTGCTAATGGAAGGTTATTGTTGACAGTAAATAACGGAAAAGACTGTGATACTGGAAAAGATTGAAGGCAAAAGGAGAAATGGTGACAGAGGACAAGATGGTTCGATGGCATGACCAACCTAATGGACGTGAATTTGAGCAAACTTGGGGAGATAGTGAAGGACAGCGGAGCCTGGTTTGCTGTAGTCCACGGGGTCGCAAAGAGTCAGACGTGACTTAGCAACTGAACAACAACAAAACTTGGTCTGTAAGAGGGAAGAAGATTCTAGGCTCTAGCTGGAGAGACAGCTTTGTGACCTGGTTAGTCATTGTGGCCGTCCATATTGTTACAAAAATAGAAAATACATGTTACCAGAAGGTCAGCGAAATGCTTAATCATTACGTCTGTGTCATTTAAAGGGGTGCCCCGGTCTTTCAGTGGCAACGTCTCTATTTATGAAGCAGTTAAGACAGTATCTCTGCTCTAATGACCCACTGTGGGGTTATGAAAAGGGAGGTGTTGACACCAAGGAAGCACTTTCAGCCCGTTGGCGACAGATGTCATTCATAACCTTTCTTGGCATGGGTTGGGGTATAGCTCTTGCAAAGCTGGTTCATTGTGACATTGGGATGACCCTGTTCCATCTGGGTTTGCTTCTTGAAGCTCTCCTCTTCCAAAACCGAACAATACTATTAACCTGGGTTTAACCACGCAGCAAGAGTCCTGATGCGGTTCATGTGGGATTGTGGAGCCTCAGATGTGTGTGTTCCACAGTGCTGTTTGGCCACCTGTGTTGTGTTGGTCCTGGCACTTGTGTACCCTCCCCTTTCCATTACCCCCACACCCACTCACCTGGCTGCGAGTGAGCTGCACCCCCAAAACCGGAGTGGAGGGCAGTTCTCAGCCCATGCTCATGTACCCGCCTGTGACTGTCCCTGGTGGGGCAGTAGGAACCCCCTGGCTGGGGCTTTCTCACTTCCTGCGCAGATGCTGGAACAATGCACCCCTTTTCCTGAGCAACAAGCCTGTTCCCAATGGGCTCTAAGGAGATCACAAGTTGAACTCCCCTTGCCCAGAGAGTTACATCCTAATTAAGAGGTGCCTCTCTGCTCTGGCGTCAACTTGATCCGAATTCCTGGAAAGAGATGAAAGTGGCTGTCCTCCATGGTGGGTCAGAATCACCTGGCGGTATCCAAGCCCCTCCCCGGAGATTCTGTGATGACCTCACACGTGGTTGGGAAGGCAGGCGTGTCTGAGGCGGGTCCTTCTGGACGACCTGGTCATTCCCAACCTGGTGACAACTGCCACCCTAGGCAGTGAATCACAGTGACTCCAAAGAACCCTGTGCGTCAGGAGTTGTCGTCCTCCAGCCTGTCTGACCGGTGTGTCCCCATCCCCTTTCCCTGCGGGCAGTACCCCGGGGGTGCAGGTTGGGGCACGTGTCAGGGAGGCATTCGGATTCCTGGCTATGCCACCCACGTTCACTTACGTTCCTCATCCTCCTTTTTCCAGATGTTCAAGGGACCTGACCAGGACATAGAGTTTATCTACACAGCCCCCTCCTCCGCGGTGTGTGGGGTCTCGCTGGACATTGGAGGAAAGAAGGAGTATCTCATTGCAGGTGTGTACACGGACACGGGCGTGGGCTGCTCTTCGAGGGCGTCCAGGGGAGCGGGGGTGGGGCGGCTGGAGGTGAACCACAGCCTGACGACCAGCATGATACACACAGGGCTACTCAGAAGTCTCGAGGAGTCCCTGCTTTCTCCCATCAGAGGACTGACGAATTTTCAGCCGCCCTCCACATTCCCCTTGTTAGAATAGTGGAACCAACGTGACTTCAGAAAAAGAATAGAGCAAACCAGTATTCATAGGAAATCTGAGGTCGGGTGGACACAGAGATGAGAGGCTGCAAGCACTCAAGGCCGGGCAAGAGGCGGAAGGCAGAGCTGAAACCTTGTTTTGTTATTTTTTAAAGTAGTTTTTTTATCTGTCTGTGCCAGGCCCTAGTTGCGACCATGCAGGATCTTCAGTCTTTTTTGCGGCACACGAGATCTTTAGTTGTGGCATAGGGATGCCTCGCTGCGGCATGTGGGAGCTAGTTCCCTGACCAGGGATCGAACCCAGGCCCCCCCTGCATTAGGAGCTCGGAGCCTTAGTCAGAGAAGTCCCAAAACCTTGTTTTAAATCTCTCAGTATTACTGTGTGTGGTTCTTGCCCACTCCTTTGCTCATCGTATCCCTCTTTCATTTATTCTGATAAAATATACATAGCATAAGGTTTACCTTTTTAGCCAATTTTAGGTGCCTAGTTCAGCAGCACGAAGCACATTCACATTGTTGCACAAGCATCACCGCCATGCGTCTTCAGAACGCTTTCATTTTCCCAAACAAACTCTGTGCCCATTTAACTCCCCTTCCCACAGCCCCTGGCAACCCCGGTGTTCTGCTCTCTGTCCCTGTGAAATCTGACTCCTCTAGGGACATCCTAAAAGCGGAATCTAGCACCATTTGTCCTTTTGTGATGGGCTTATTTCACTGAGCACAGTGTCCTCAAGAGTCAGCCATATTGCAGCAAGTGTCAGAATTTCCTCCTTTTTTCAGGCTGAATAATATTCCATTGTATGGATAGACCACAATTTTATCATTGCATCTGTTTTAAAATTTTATTCTTTTAGTCTTACATAAAATGACTTCTCTTTATTATTATTATTATTAGACTTTATTTCTTGGAACAGTTAAAGGTTTACAGAAAACTTGAGCAGGTTAGCACAGTATAGCCAGCTCTTTCAGGTCTTCCTGTAGCTTCCTCTGTTAGTAACATCTTAACGTTAGTATGGTACGTTTATTACTGTGCACGGACCAGAATTGATACGGAAATCCCTTTACTTCTTTCCATTGCCTCCTCTGCCTGCCCCGCTAACTTGCACCCCCAGGGTCCAGAACAGAGCTTCTCAAAATCAGTACTATTGGTATTTGAGATCAGATCATTTTTTGCTGGCAGGCTTGTCCTAGCATGGAGAATATTTAGCTGCATCTGTGTCTTCTTGGAGTAGGAAATGGCAACCTACTCCAGTATTCTTGCCTAGAAAATCCCATGGACAGAGGAACCTGGCAGTCTTATAGTCCATGAGGTCACAGAGTCAGACATGACTGAGCACACATGCACACGTGGCTCCTACCCACTGATTGCTGCAACATCCTCCCCTGAGTCGTGGGGTCTTCCACATTACCAAATATTCCCTGTTGCGGGGAGCAGATTCACTCCAAGTTGAGACCCACAGGTCTAACCAAACCTCCACTGATGCCAGAAATGCCCTATGTCCGAGCTGTTCAGTGTGCTTCTGAGCTCTTGAGAGCTGTGGCTGGTGCAGCTGAAGAGCTGGGGCTTTAATTTTATTTATTGCAATTGATGTAAGTGTGAAGGTGAGGCCTTCCCTGGTGCTCCACTGGCTAAGACTCCAAGCTTCCAATGCAGGGGGGCCTGGGTTCGATCCCTGGTCAGGAGCTGGATCCCACACACTACAACTAAACATTGAAGATCCTGCCTGCTGTAACTAAGACCCAGCCCAGCCAAATAGCTAAACTAAATAAAAATAAATATTTAAAGAGATTATATTTAAGGAGATTTTTTTTCCTTCTTTTAAAGGGCCTTCTGAACTTCCTAAATGTCTTATTCTGAGCATCTGTTATTTAAAATGTATTAATTCAAGGGTCAGGGTGTATTTATTATTGAATGTATAATTCACGAATCAGAGTGCAACCATCAGCATAGTCTAAAAAGAAACCCTGTACCTTTTAGCTGTTACCTTCCTAACTCCCATTCTGCCCCAACCCCAGCTGTCAGCCACCACTAATCTCTAGATTTCTTTACTCTGGACTTTCTTATAAATGGACTCCTGTAATATATGGTCCTTTGTGTCTGGCTTCCCTCAGCATAATTTTTTTTTAAGTTTTTAATGTTTTACACATTGTAACATGTATCAGAACTTTACTCCTCTTTATGGCCAAATAATAGTCCATTGGATGGATGTACTACATTTTGTCTATCCATTCAGCATTTCATCGGGGCTGTTTCTACCTTTTATTTACTGTGGGTACTGCTGCTCTGAGCACATGTGTTCTAGTTTTTGCCTGGCTCTGTATTTTCATTTCCCTTGGGTAGGTACCTAGGAGTAGAATTGCAGGACCTAGGGCTTCCCTGGTGGCTCAGAGGTTAAAGCGTCTGCCTCCAATGCGGGAGACCCGGGTTCGATCCCTGGGTCGGGAAGATCCCCTGGAGAAGGAGATAGTAACCCACTCCAGTCTTCTTGCCTGGAGAATCCCATGGACGGAGAAGCCTGGTAGACTACAGTCCACGGGGTCGCAAAGAGTCGGACACGACTGAATGGAACGGAATGGCAACTCTTGTGTTTAACCATTTGAGGAACTTCTGAACTGTTTTCCAAAACGGCTGCACCATTTCATACTTGCAGTATCTTACTGTTTTTACAGTAGGAGAGATAATATTAAATAGAAGGGAACAGGGACAAAAATCACAATGCAGAGAGCTGACGATCTGACTCTGAGATCACAGTAGCCCAACCTTAGTGGTGTAGAGACCTCATTGCTCTAACAAATCAACAACTTCTACTTTTCTGAGTCCTTTTTTTTTTTTTCTCGGTCCTTTTAAAGGCTATTGTTTAGTTGCTAAGTCATGTCCGACTGTTCTACAACCCCATGGACTGTAGCCCGCCAGGCTCCTCTGTCCATGGGATTTCCCAGGCAAGAATACTGGAATGGGTTGCCATTTTCTTCTCCAGAGGATCTTCCTGACTCAGGGATTGAATCTGTGTCCCCTGCATTGGCATGTGAATTCTTTACTGCTGAGCCACCAGGCTATCAGTTCAGTCGCTCACTCGTGTCTGACTCTTTGCGATCCTATGGATTGCAGCACACCAGCCTTCCCTGTGCATCACCAACTCCCGGAGCTTACTCAAATTCATGTCCATTGAGTCGGTGATGCCATCCAACCGTCTCATTCTCTGTCGTCCCCTTCTCCTCCTGCCTTCAATCTTTCCCAGCACCAGGGTCTTCTCAGATGAGTCAGTTCCTCACATCAGGTGGCCAAAGTTTTAGCTTCAGCATCAGTCCTTCCAATGAATATTCAATAATCAATCCTAATGGGCTGATTTCCTTTAGGACTGACTGGTTGGATCTCCTTGCAGTCCAAGGGACTCTTTAAGAGTCTTCTCCAACACCACAATTCAAAAACATCAATTCTTCGGCGCTGAGCTTTCTTTGTAGTCCAACTCTCACATCCTTACGTGACTACTGGAAACACCATAGCTTTGACTAGATGGACCTTTGTCGGCAAAGTAATGTCTCTGCTTTTTAATATGCTGTCTAGGTTGGTCATAGCTTTTCTTCCAAGGAGCCAACGTCTTTTAATTTCATGGTTGCAGTCACCATCTGCAGTGATTTTGGCTGTAACACCCTTTAAAATGAGAGCCTCAGCCATCCCTCTGGGTCTCCACACTGCCCTCTAGGGGCTATGTGGCCAAACTGAAGAGCTGCAGAAGCCCTTATTCAAAAGGGTGAGCCCGCATCCTGTTGCTGGTGGCTCCTGGTGGGAAGGTCACTTTGGTCTGGGCCAGCGTCTGCCTCCAGACATGCACAGATGAATCCTTACCCACTCTGAGGCTCTGTCTTAAAGGATTCTACATCAGGCCCTACCAGCTTCCTGTTAATAGAAATAGGAGTGTCCTTTTCCTGGCATTGATGTTCTCCAAATGCTTTTCATGTGGATTCCATTTAATCCTCACGAACCCATTTTATAGATGAGGAAAACTGAGGAGTAGAGGATGGAGCCATGTGCTCAGGCCCCATGGTATGTACCTGAACCCACTTTCAGTTTCAGACCGATGATTAAACATTGGTTGATGTCATGTTGGTAGCTTGAAATTGGCCAGAGTAGGAGTATTGACACCACAGAATTCAAATGCTACACACTTAATCCCAGGAGAGCTACTGGTTAGGCGTTCCTCAGCACATCCCTGCTGGCGTCACACTGCCAGGGAGTGGTGCCATGATGCTGCCATAAATTAGACCCTGGTTAGCCTAACCCTGGGCTTCCCTGGTGGCTCAGCTCGAAAAGAATCCACCTGCCATGCGGGAGACCTGAGTTCGATCCCTGAGTTGGGAAGATACCCTGGAGAAGGGAAAGGCTACCCGCTCTAGTATTTTGGCCTGAAGAAGTCCATGGGGTTGCAAAGAGTCAGACAGGACTGAGCAACTTTCACTTTCAGCATAACCCTTGGTGGCTCAGTGGTACAGAATCTGTCTTCCAATGCAATGTAAGATTTCTGGGTCAGGAAGATCCCCTGGAGAAGGGAATGGCAACCCACTCCAGTATTCTTGCCTGGGAAATCCCATGGACAGAGGAGCCTGTTGGGCTAAACTCCGTGGGGCTGCAAAAGAGCTGAACATGACCGAGCAACCACACAACAACAGCCTGACTCCTGGGTCTGTTACACTCTGCTTCTTCCATCACTGGTCCAGGTCTAGAAGTCTCGCTGCCCCAATGCCTAATCCAGGGATCCTCTGCCTCCACTGCTCCTTGGAATTCCACAGGGAGTTTGCAAAAGTCCTGATGCCCAGGCAGCTGCCCAGACCAATTTAAGCACCATCTCTGGGGGTGGCTCTCACCCCCAGAGCATTGGTAAAGCTCCCCAGGAGAGTCCAGTGCACAGCTAGGGCTGAGAACCTGCCCTGCTCTGGGTCAAAGGCAGACCGTTTGTTTTAGAGGTGCCGAAGAGCCAGTCTGCACACACTCAGGAGGGCTGAGCCCTAGCAGCCAAGGTCAGTCACCCCCCTTGCACAGTGGCCTCTGGGTACGATTTTCATCTGCTGAGGCCCTTCCCAGGCAGTCAGACCTGCCTTTTGCCCAGAGATCCTGAGGAGTGTGGCACTGCTCTTTTATTCCACGAGATGGGTGGTCCAGACCGCAGAGCCCTTTGGCTGGATCCCAGGGCAGGACGGGGAGAAGGCTTATGTCCAGCAGTCAGGAGCCCTGGCAAGGTCTCTCTGGAGCGTGGGGTTTGGGTCCCGTCCTGCCCTGCTTATCCCAGGCGTGCGAGGAAACCACGGGGCTGCTAAGAAGGTGGATCCAAGACAGGCATGGAGGGTAGTGTGATGACTGTTTTTCTGGTAGTTGCTTTTCTTTCTCTTGGTAGATGTGATAGGAATATCAGTTGTGCTCAGACCCTTTTCTTGTTGCTTTTCCCTTGCTGCTTTTAATATTTGTTCTTTGTGTTTGATCTTTGTTAATTTGATTAATATGTGTCTTGGAGTATTTCGCCTTGGATTTATCCTGTTAGGGACTCTCTGGGTTTCTTGGACTTGGGTGATTATTTCCTTTCCCATTTTAGGAAAGTTTTCAACTATTACCTCCTCAAGTATTCTCTCATGGTCTTTCTTTTTGTCTTCTTCTTCTGGGACTCCTATGATTCGAATGTTGGGACGTTTAACATTGTCCCAGAGGTCTCTAATATTGTCCTCATTTCTTTTAATTCCTTTTTCTTTTTTCCTCTCTGTTTCATTTATTTCTACAATTCTATCTTCTAGCTCGCTTATCCTGTCTTCTGCCTCTGTTATTCTACTGTTTGTTCCCTCCAGAGTGTTTCTGATCTCATCTATTGCATTATTCATTGTATATTGACTCTCTATTTCCGCTAAATCCTTATTAAACCTTTCTTGCATCTTCTCAATCCTTTTCTCCAGATTATTTATCTGTAACTCCATTTTGCTTTCAAGATTATGAATCATTTTCACCATCAAAATTCAAAATTCTTTATCCAGTAGATTCCCTGTATCTTCCTCTTTTGTTTGTGTTGGTGGGCATTTATCCTGTTCCTTTACTTGCTGGGTATTTCTCTGCCTCTTCATCTTGCTTATATTGCTGTGCTTGGGGTGGCCTTTCCGTCTTCTGGCAGTTTGTAGAGTTCTCTTTATTATGTAGTTTCCTAGCTACAGACCCTTTTCTGAAAGGGAGAGGCTTCATGTCCAAAGGGAGCATGGTGAGTCAAACGCAGAAAGCCTCATAATTTCAGTCACTCTATGATAACATTTATTTTCACTCACGTGTCATCTCAGCTGTTCATATCTGCCATCAAAGACTATTTAACATGTACTATGTATGTGACCTGTGAAACTTCTCCCACACCCAAGCCCTTTCAGTTGTCCCCAGGCTGAATGAGAAATTAGTTACACGAGTTAACTGCCACACACATTTCAGAAACTTAATACCGGTGAAAGCATCCAAATTGTAGCTCCACTTAGAAGGAAAACTAAAAATGTTTGAAGATGCGCTCAGTTGATAACTGTGTGCCTGTCGCCTTTAGTGTGAGCATGCTCTGTCGTGTCCTACTGTTTGCAACCCCGTGGACTGCAGTCCACCAGCCTTCTCTGTCCATGGAATTTTCCAGGCAAGAATACTGGAGCGGGTTGCCATTCCTTTCTCCAAAGGATCTTCTGACCCAGGGATCGAATCTGCATCTCCTGTATCTCCTGCATCAGCAAGCAGATTCTATACCCCTATGCCACCCAAGAAGTTATCGTCTTAAGCTACCATACATTTCACACTGGAAGCAAGCAGCGTGGGGCACATTTTAGTTTTCTGACTGGCCGTGGAGCGTAAGATTAATAAAAGGCCCTTCCACTGGCTGCTGGCTCACTCCATTACAGAGGAACCTCTCTCAGCCAGCTTCGTTCCCTGGCTCAGTGAGACGGCTCTGGATTCAATCTGGTGTTTACTTTCTGAAGCACAGAATCTCGATCTTGTTTTCCTGGAGTCACAACGGGCTAACCAAGAATCACGGGGCACAGAAAATCACTCCGCCAGCGCTGGCTGCGGCCCCACGAGTGACCACACAGCCTGGGGCAGCCCACCTCCTCCTCGGCTGACTCAGCTTCACATGTCGAGTTGGCACCGAGAGACGCTCGCATTCAGGAACTGTTATAGAATCAGCCCTGTCATTTTCTTCTCCAGTCCTCATCTCCGGAAAGAAAAGTAAACATACAACCCTCAGTTACAAATTTTAATTAATTCCTGTTTTTCTGTGTCCAAGAAAGACTTTGCTTTTTTCCAAGGCAGACAGATGCTCACGTACCAAATGAAGTCTTAATTATCGCTACCGAAAGGCATCTCTTCTTAACATTCTCAGATGCTACACCATTTACACGTGACATTGAAAGCTCATGGGAACTGGGAACTGGGGCCATTGAAAATACACAATTTCAGACTTCCCTGGTGGTCCAGTGGTCAAGAATCTGCCTGGCAGTGCAGTGGACATGGGTTCTATCCCTGGTCCGGGAAGATCCCATAAGCTGCAGAGCAACTAAGCCCATGTTCCACAACTGCTAAGCCTTCATGCTGCAACTTTTGAAGCCCGTGCTCTGCAACAAAAGAAACCATTGCAGTGAGAAGCCCGTGTATTCTCTACAACTCTCCCTGCTCGCTGCAAATAGAGAAAACCCGCACGCAGCAACAAAGATCCAGCACAGCCCAAAATAAGTAAACATTTTTTTAAAAGAAAAAATTTGCATTTCATCTCCATGCCCTGCCTTTGTCCACTCTCTGTGGAAGCTTGAATTGGTGGTGAAAAGGTTTAAAAAGGACGACAGCAAAAAAAAAAAAAAAAAAAGATATCGAAACACATTGTTAGAACAAATAACCATGCCAGCATCAGTAAACTTTTACTGAGCCATTATTATGTGCAAGGAACTATGGATAAAAAAGGATTAAGACACAACCATTACCCTTTGTGCTTATGACCTGATTAAAGAACACGATATGCAAGAAAGGCGAAGAACAATGTGATGTGGGCGACTGATGCCAATCACATGACACAGGGGAAGTTGCTACATAAGTTTGGAGGGAGGGACTGGAATGAGTACTCAGCCTGCCTCTAATGAATGACCAGGCTGGGCAAGGTCAATGCCAGAAGAAACCAGATGTAGGAAATAGCTCCCTGTCTATTCTGTACTCTTTAGAAAATGGCTGTGTGTGTGTGTTGGGTTGTCAAGTTGCGTTCAACTCTTTGCAGTCCCACAGATGCCAGGCCTCCCTATCCCTCACCATCTCCTGGAGTGTGCCCAAGTTTGTGTTCATTGAATTGGTGATGCCATGCAACCATCTCATCCTCTGTCGCCTTCCTCTCCTTCTGCCTTCAATTTTTCCCAACATCAGGGTCTGTTCCAGTAAGTCAGCTGTTCGCATCAGGTGGCCAAAGTATTGGATCAGCTTCAGCATCAGGTCTAGAAAAAATTACAGCTGGTTTTGAAGCTTAAGGTCACCCAGACACATCTTTTTTTTAAGTTATTAGGATCAGAATGAATCCAATCAAGGAGTCCTCCTGCTTCTTGATCCTTTTCTTTACCTTGAATGTCAGACAAGTCCAAGAAAAAAGTAGAAGGCTTGAAGGTTAGAGGTGTGGTTAAGACAGAAAGAAGACCAGGAGAATTCACACCTGGGGGGTGCTGCCTGCCACCTGCCCAGCACAAAGGATGTCATTGGTGCTGCTTGCAGCCTCAGGCAAGCCTATGTCTTTCCCCTGATGACAGGTTTCTGTTTCACTTCCTCCTGACGGGATATAGTGGATAAGCTAGCTGCATCAGCACTTCACTGAGCTGTATTTCTATTAGCGATTGTTGGTGGCCAGGGCTGTGCCTGAGATCATTAAGTTGGACGTGCTGCAGCTTTGTCAAGCCAAGATGCCCAGAATGCATCCTGGGGCTCCTGTCTGCCTCTCAGGGAGTCGCGTGTCACTCTCTGCCAGGCTCCGGTATCATCACTGGGCGTCTGTATCTCTTGACAAGGTGCCATTGTAACAGGAAGGACAAGATTTTAGACAACCTCCCCAGCCCTCGTTAGGTCCTGTCATTCACCAGAGTACACTGGTCTCTTTTTCTTCTGCTGTGCTAATGCCTGGGCTGTCACCAGTGAGACCTCTTCACAAAAGGAGGAAGGGGGCTAAGTTAGGAGTCTAAGGTGTGAACAGTGTCTTATCAAACATCTCATCATGCCCAATAAAGGGGATTTAGGGCAGATTTCTGATTTTATAAAATTCTGCTCTTATTGTTCATAATGTGACAACCCAGAATTACAAGTTCAACATCAAATGGAGGAAAGGCTTGTGAATAAATATTTGGTGGGGAAAAAAAAACAAAACAGGAAACAATATAATCTACATACAACAGTGACTTTTTCACTTGAATACATATGCATAAAAGAATATCGGAAGGAAATGCATCAGAATGTTATCTCTCGGTAATGAAAAGAGAGATGCTTTAAAAAGTTACTTCTTAAATTTTCTACGGTGAGCTTGCATTCTTATACTCAGAATAAATAGTCCATAGTGTATGAGTCTGCTCAGGCTGCCATAACAAAAACCACAGACTGGAGGCCTTAAGCAGTAGAAATGTATTTTCTCACAATTTTGGAGGCTGGAAGTTCAAGATTAAGATGTTGACAGAGTTGGTTTTCTCTGAGACCACTCTCCATGGTTTGTAGATGGCCAGTTTCTCCCTGCGTCCCCATGCGGTCATCCCTGTGTGTCTGTCTGTGTCCTAATCTCTTCCTCTAACGTGTCATCCTACTGCATTCAGATTCACCCTCATGACCTCATTTTAATCAGTTCTTTAAAGACCTTCTCTCTCAATAGAGTCACACATCCTAAGGTGCTAGGGGTCAGGGCTTCACCCTCAGAGCTTTGGAGGGGACACAGAATATCTTGTGCCTCAGGGCGCCATCAGAACTAACCCTCCCTGTGCCCGAGCCTCATCCAGATGCAGGAGAAAGAGGAGAACCCGTGATTTTGTTCTGAGCTTGGTGCTCCCTGTCTCCTCAGGGAAGGCTGAGGGGAATGGCAACATGCATATCACCCTCTGTGACTTCATCGTGCCCTGGGACACCCTGAGCGCCACCCAGAAGAAGAGTCTGAACCACAGGTACCAGATGGGCTGTGAGTGCAAGGTAAGCCACCGCCACCTCCTCCAGGTGGACTGCCGCGGTTTGATCCCTGACTTTCCCGGGGCCTCTCAACCCACAGGGTCCCGACTTAGGACTGGTCTCTGGGGGAGGTGTGGTCTGCCCACAAGTGAGGGTCTCCGGCCAGTGACCTTTGGGAGGTAAGGGGAATCTGACCATGTGGGCTGTAGCTTCTAGGAAGGGAGCCTTCTGGCAGGAGGAGTTTGGTGGGCAGAACATGGGCCTTAGGAGTGTCTTTCTACAAACGTACAAGTGCAGCGACTTGGCATGCCTTGTGAAAGAACACCCTAGGTGTTATGGTTTTGCCAGTGTACCAGCCATTTCCACGCATGGGTCCGTGTAAATATGGGGACTGTGTAATGAGAACCTCTGAAGCCCCTGCCTTTCTTCTTGAAAGCACCCCAGAGGTGGTGCCAAACACAGTTACAGCAGTGCTGATGCTGAGATGCAGCCGTAGAGGGTGAGCTCTCTGTGGCCTCCAGGGTCCCATTCTGTTGTCTCTTAACATCCCTCGTGGAGAAGGCAATGGCAGCCCGCTCCAGTGTTCTTGCCTGGAGAATCCCAGGGACGGGGGAGCCTGGTGGGCTTCCGGCTATGGGGTCACACAGAGTCGGACACGACTGAAGTGACTCAGCAGCAGCAGCAGCAACATCCCTTGGTCTCCGCCGCCCCTCCCCCAACCCCAGCACAGGGTGTGAGTCTGGGCCCCGTGTGGCCCAGAGATTGGCCTGTGCCGGTTCACACTGCTGTGTGGCCTTCCTGCCCATCCTGGTAGATCCTCGATCACCCACCCCTTAGCTCATTCACAGTGTGAATTCTGACCCACAGCTTCTTGTAAGTCTAGCAAACTCCTCTGTGCCTAAGGTGAAGTTAAAAAAAACAAGTTCCGCCTTTTTCTTTCCCAGCCTGAAGGATTGCACCCTCCTGTGGACTCAGGTTCTTTTGCCCAGATGCTATTAATCCTTGATGATCCTCTCGAAGCATCCATGTGCTTGGGAGCAAGACGCTGTTCTTTTCACTTGAGTTGAACCTGTCTGATAGTCAAAACTCTTTATTGTTTTTTGTTTTATTTATATGTTATGAGACGTCCACTTCCGTATTTTTGGCCGTGCCATGAGGCGTGTGAGATCTTAGTTCCCTGACCAGGGATTGAACCCATGCCCTCTGCCGTGGAAGTGCAGAGTCTTAACCACTGGCCCATGAGGGAAGTCTCTCAAGGCCCTTTATTGTTGTTACTGTTATACTCTCTGGAAGGTGGGGCTAAGCTGAAGCTGGTTTGTTGTGCTCAGAGAAGGTAGACCAGATGGCCCAAAGTAGAGGGCATGCTTGCAGTAGCTGGAGGGTACAGAAAGGTTTCTGTCCTATCTTGGACAGGCTGCCTGCTGCCATTTGGAGAGTTTGGAGCTCAGGAAAGCCTACTGGTGGAGCAGCTCCCTCCTTCCTTCCCTTCTGCACTTACCTGGTCATTCATTCTGCACATTGCCCTTGAACACCTTCACCAGGTGAAGGCCAGGTTCTGGAGATGCCCCATGAGTGACCTTGGTCCCCAGCTGAATTTACCTCGTGTCCCCCTTCCTAGATCACGCGATGCCCCATGATCCCATGCTACATCTCCTCTCCGGACGAGTGCCTGTGGATGGACTGGGTGACAGAGAAGAACATCAACGGACACCAGGCCAAGTTCTTCGCCTGCATCAAGAGAAGCGACGGCTCCTGTGCCTGGTACCGTGGAGCAGCACCCCCCAAGCAGGAGTTTCTGGACATCGAGGACCCGTAAGCAGGCCCAGCACTCCTGGGGCCAATCGACAGCGTCCAAGAGTTCAGACTGGTCCAGCTCCGACATCCCTTCCTGGAAACAGCATGAATAAAAACAGTCATCCAAGTGGCTTTAAGTTAGTGTGATTCTCCTCTCCGCCCCCATCTTCCTTTTAAACACACAGGTGTGGGTCTGGAGGCAGAGATGGGTCCCACACCCCATCTGCCAGCCTGGGCACCGTGCGTCTCGGTCTCCCGTCCCTGGGTGTGGGCAGGGGCCAGATGCACAGGCGTCCCTCCTGGGCCCAGCCCTGGCACTGTCACAAATGCTGAGCAGACAGCACTTGGGGTCCCCAAGCCTGGTCAGGGCAGAGCCTGGAAATGGACATTTTGCAGGAACTTGCGAGGGTCATTGCCAGACTGTGTAGCAGGCCTACCAGGTCCCTTTCATCTTGAGAGGGGCATGTCCCTCGGTTCCCACAGTTTCCGCACCTCTGGCCCTAGGGTGGTGGCCCCAGTGCATGCCCTGTCTCCCCTACACCCACCATGGACTCCCAGCATCTGACTTCCGGGAGCAGCCCTGGACCAGTGGCTTGCTCTTGAAGGATCCCCAGTTAATCATGTTAATCTGCAGGATTCCAGCAGGAGCCTCCCTCTCTGGCCTCGTAGAGACGTGAGGGCGGCAGGCTTCAGCTCCAGCCAAGTCCTTTTGGTCCCATCCCCGGCCCGCAGTCCCCGCCCCAGCCCTTGAGGGAGTCTATGACGTCATGCCCTGGCGCAGACGTTTGGCAGGGAGGCCTGGCTGCCCCTAGAGTTCGTTCCTGAGCTGCTAAGGCCCCTCTCGCGCCCTCCTCTTTCTGGCCTCGGGCACCCAGGTGGAGGGACACAAATTGGCTTTGTGAGGGGTTCTGTGTGGCTGGTGGCATGAACTCCCCCTGCTGTCTGGCACATCTTGAAGACATCAAAAGCTGGGTCCTTCCCTGTCCCCCAACACACCTCAGAGCCCCCCAAGCAGGTGCCAGAGTTTTAACAGTGTGAGCTCCCTGGAAGACTGACCGCCAGTGTGTCCCGGGAGTGCAGGGGTTCCCCAAAGTGAAGTCAGCGAAGTGCAGAATGAAGTCCTCCCTTGGGAAGGATGAATTTTGGCTGGGAGGTGGTGTCAGTAAAGCATTCATGGCTTTTCTGGGCCTCCAGAACACTGTGGCCGGCTTTAAGAGACATCTCATTCTGCTAAAGATGAATTATTAGAGAATAGGTGAACCCTAATTTACCGCCCTCCTCTCTTATATTTCTTGTATTATAAAGATCTCCAAGTAAGAAACTTCACAGGGAGCTAAGGAGCCTAGCTGTTCCCTAAAGGTAGTTTCCTGATGCCAGTAAATCGGGGGTTAACAGAGGCAGAAATTTCTCAGTAACAGTAAAGATAATCTCCTTCTCCCCACTTGTGTTGTGAAGGTCAACTGTCTTGAGTTTATCATGCACGCTATGCAAACACACAATGAAACTGGAGTCTGTTGGCCTGGGAGTAGTCTTTCTGCAGAGTTCTTCCAAAATCATCTTCTAAGCCTGCTCTATTCTGTGGTGACCCCAAAGCACCTCTAAGACTCCTGACCCTCCCCACCTGGGGGCCTGGTCAGCACAGATTTTGATGACCCCCTTTCTAGGGCAGACTAGGGGACTCTCCAGGAATTCGGCCCACTCCAAGGGCATCTTCATGTTGTGCAGTGATAGAAAGTTTGTAAGATGTCATAATGGACCAGTCCGTGTGATTTCAGTATATATAAGAACACCAGACCCTTCAGTCAATATAACATCCCACCCCCGTCTGCTTCCTGTATGGTGTTATCACATCTAACATTTACTCCTGTTTCTGCTGATTTTTTTTTTTAATGTTTTGGTTTGTTTCTGACATCAGTTGTAATCATTCCTGTGCTGTGTTTTCGATTACCCTCGATAGGGGTTAGACTCGCACCTTTTTTTTCCCCAAAGGTTTCTGCATCTTGGATCCAGAGTGGAAACGGCATGGTAGTAGCCTATGATGGTGATTCCTTCAGACCTTTTCTTCCGTTGAGTATTGTTGCTTTTCTGTCTCCTATTTTTTGTTCTCTGGCGCCAATTATTACAAAGCAAAGAATCTTTGTGTAGGTTGGTTCTAAAAGATGGCCTTTATATTCAATCCACACACATTGGTCTTGTAGCCATGCTGAGCAGGAAAAAAAAAGTCAAGATGAAGAACACAATGGTGGCCAAGAAGCCACTCAAATACCCCCATAGTCAATAATTGCCATATATATATCGTTTAAGAAGGCTCTCCATTTGGCATTAATTTATGTTATGTTCTAAGCACTGCTCTTTCCTCCTTCTATTCTTGTCTTCCGCAAGCGACTCAAAATATTTAAAATAAAGTTTACATTGTAGTTATTTCCAAATCTTTGCTTGATAAGTATTAAGAAATATCGGACCTGCCGCCGTAATTTAAAGCTTTGTTGATCTTGTTCGTTTTTGTTTGGATTTTTTTTTGTTTGTTTGTTTTTTCAATTTTGAGGCAATGTGATTTTGCTGGAATATGAAGTCTTGAGACCTTCCTGTGCTGGGAACACGTGAGAGTTGTTGAAAGTCGACAAGCAGACAGCGCATGTCTCCGATGCTTTGTGTCATTCTCAAGTGACCGCTCGGTCCGTGGACAATAAACAGTATTATCAGTGAGAACGCTGGCTGTCTCCATGTGGTCATTTCCGACGTTCTGAGCTGCCCCTTTCTAACTTTGGAACAGGGGAGGGTGGGGGTTGGTCTGCTGTCTAAGTCGTGTCTGACTCTTTTGGGACCCCATGGACTGTAGCCCACCAGGCTCCTCTGTCCATGGGATTCTCCAGGCAAGAATACTGGAGTAGGTAGCCATTCCCTTCTCCAGGGGTATCTTCCCGACCCAGGGATGGAACCCGTGTCTCCTGCATTGGCAGGCAGATTCTTTACCACTGAGCCACCAGGGAAGCCTATGGGTTGGTTTATCTCCTGAGAAACAGGCCTGGGGGCTTGGAGGTCTCCATGGAATGTGGCAGAGAACTAGGGCAGACAACAGTGAATGTGGTTTCTTAAATTGGCCGAGAGGCAGGACAGGGTCCCTTCATTTGGTACAGACATCTCCCTTTTGTTACGGAGCATATCTGAGACACACACGCACAGGCACACAGACCTGCATCCCTCTTGCCTCTCCCACCAGCAACCCACTGCTTTCTTTCTCTACACCTACTTGCCCAGCCACCCTGCCCAAGGTTATCATCAAGAAGTTTCTAGACGTCAGTTTTGTCTGTTTTCAGTACATATCTCTAAAGAAAAAAAACTATTTTTAAAACCTTTCCAAAATACTTAAATCACACCTAGAGAACATAATTATAATTCATGAATGTCATGGACTAGTCGGTGTTCAGACACCTCTGATGGTCTCATAAATGCTTTACAGTTTGTTGTTTTGAATCAGGATCCAAATAAGATCCATACGTTGCAGCTGCTCCCTCGAGTCCCACGTTTACAGGTCCCCTCCTTGCTCCCTCCCTCCTTGGCATAGGTGCCCGTTCTGATCTGCAGGCCACATTTGGGGTCTAGACACAACCATTTCATTTATTTTATGCATTTAGCTCAAACGTGACTTTTTAAAAAGCACTTCTTAGGGAAATTTTCAAACACATACAGAAATGCAAAGAATGACATCATAAACTCCATGCAGCCATGATCCAGTTTCAACAATCTTCCCTTTTCTTGATCTTTGCAAACAGTTTTCAGTCCGTCTGAAGACCCACATATGGGGTAAGCAGATTGTTAGGGATCCTACCAGACACCACTGTTCCCCCACCACAGCTTTGCTCATTCTGTGAAAGAAAAGCATTGGGGCAACTGAGGACAGCCTGGCACTCAGGTCGGAACCCACAACAGACACATGTGGGCTCAGAGTGCAAATACAGAAGCCTCTGCAGGACCCAGTTTAGGATGAGGGTTGGGGGCCGAGGGCGGGAAGCGGGTGGGGGAGCCACCCGGGCTGGTGAAAACCCCTCAGATATTTGAGGGGCACTCTCTTTTCCCCCCTAAGTTATTCCTAAACATGTTTATCTAACTTAAAATCAAACCAAGTGAGCAGAGCTTGAATAATTTCTTTAAAATAATTTTATTTATTTATTCTTGGCTGTGCCTTCCATTTCTAGGAAGGGCCTTGTAGTGAGTGGTTTGTTTTTAATGTGTTTGATTGCAAAACAAAGGCAAATTTCTCTCTTTTATTTATGAATTTTGCAGCAACGATGACAGCAAAATCCTAGTCTCAATGAGGACACTTGATCACATCAAGTTGCCTTGCTGTGAGTTGTAATTTCCAGACTTAAAGGATGAAGTTCAATGATCTGGGAAATTCATCTCTATATTCTGCATCTTCCAAACCAGGACACTTTTGACAGAGAAAGGGGGTGCTGCAAACAATTAGTGGGACCAGTAGATGTCCAGCCGCCTGTCCTGGGAAACTGTGATGCAGTGTCACCCTGTCATTATGGGACATCTTCCAACCACACAAGGAATATCACACCCCACCCCCACCCCCCGCCCCATGCTGTATTCCCAGGTGCTAGGGCTCATCCTCAGAAGTAGCACTCCCCAAAGCCTTGCCATGTGGTCTGGGAGCAAAGGCGTACCAGCTAAGGCAGCTCTGGATGCCAGAGCAAATGACCCCAGAAACCCAGGGACTAACAAAGGAGTTTATTTCTTGCCAAGACCAATGGAGACGTTTGGTGGACTTCCTCCACGGATGATTTCGAACCTGGTCTCTTTCCCTTGGTGTCCCCCACCACCTTCCAGAGCCTTGGAGTCCTCTGTTTTCAGCCAGGTGGAGGAGGGAAGGAGGCACCATAGAGTCTCAGACTCTTTGGCTTGGGGGTGACCTCTGCCACCTCCTCTCGCAGGCACTGGACAGACTGAGTCGCCATTCAGCCATTCAACACGTAGCTTCTGCTCATGGTCACTACCCACCTGCTTCCCAAGTAAGCCCAGATGGCACGGAGGAGTCTAGGCGGGCCTACTATATGTTCCCTGGGCAGTGCTGGGGGTAAGGGCCTGCAAGCAAGGTGGTGCCAGGACTGAAAAGGCAGGGTCTTGAACACTCTTAAAAAGTTTATGCAATCTAGCCCTGAGACCAAACAGATGCACGCAATGCTTTGAGGAAAGTAACAGAGCCATGCAAAGGACCACTGTGCTACAAAGAATAACCAGAGCCACCCAAGGGGAAAGGAGTGGACCAGACCAGACCCAGCAGCAGGAGCAACACTCAGTTGGATGAGGTCTTGTGGGAGAGTTTGGGAAAGGGAGGTGGGTTTGCAAAGGGGAGGGGGAGGCATGATGAAAGCCGTGGGGACTGGGGATTGCACAGCTTCCATAAAGATTCAAGCAGGATTTCAGTATTGGCAGGTGAGGGAAGCGACTCCCAAACACATAGGGGAAATACACACATGTAGCATTTACTCTGGGTGAATTTTCCATTTTATTTATTTATTTGGCTGCATTGGGTCTTCATTGTGGCACGTGGGATCTTTAGTTGTGGCATGTGGGCTCTAGTTCCTCAACCAGGGATCGAACCTGGGCTCCCCCTTCATTGAGAGCCTGGGGTCTTAGCCATGGGACCACCAGGGAAGTTCCAGGATGAGTTTTCTTAGAGAGGAAGCTTTGCCTAGGAAGGGAAGGAGGAGGCAAGCATGTGGCCACGGCCAGCACAGGGATTTAAAGCCCATCGGCTACTTTTTGGCCAAACCAACAAACACCGGCCCAGTTCCATTGCAGGATATCTGCATGCAGGGGAAAGAAGGCCTTAAGCAAAACTCTGGGAGCTCTGCCACATGGCTTTTCCTTGGTGAGTTCAACCAGACCGGGTTTAGATCTAATTTGGCAGTTTCTAGAAACTGGAAATTGTAAGGGTTGTGTAGGCCCAGCAGGAGCAGCTCATAGGAACCAAAACTTAACAATGACTGATGTAAAAGAAGAACAATGATTAATTTACAATTAGAAATGTGATGTAGACATTTCCATAAAGTAGCATAAATCTTTGGTCATCTAAAGGCTGTGAAGTGGGGGGGTGGGGGTGGGGAGCATCTAGTCCCTTTTACCTCACCCTCCAAGGTAAGGAACCCCCAGGTGACTTCTGGGCAACAATACCGTTAATTTGTTAACCCACCTCTTTTTTTTAAAAGTGAAAGTCACTCAGTTGTGTCCGACTCTTTGAGACCCCATGGACTATATACAGTCCATGGAATTCTCCAGGCCAGAATACTGGAGTGGATAGTCTTTCCCTTCTCCAGGGGATTTTCCCAACCCAGGGATCAAATCCAGGTCTCCTGCACCGCAGGCAGATTCTTTATTAGCTGAGCCACAGTTCAGTTCAGTTCAGTTGCTCAGTCATGTCCGACTCTTTGAGACCCCAACTGAGCCAAAAAGGATGCCCTTTTTTAAAAAAAGGTAAGTTCTAATTAGATTCATTTCAGTTACAGCTTTATTGTTTTTAACTGAGAATACTTCATTCTTTCATCTTCAGTGTTTCTCTGGTTTTCCCTTTCAGGATTTAGAGATTATTCAGTTATCTCATCTCTAGTATTTTACTTGCCATTTAGTTGGATTTCACATTTACCCACTGTACCTTTGTGCACCAGGCCCAAGGACACACAGATGAAATAAGGCATGGTGGGAAAGGGAAGATAAATCCAGAAAATTTCCAGCTGAATGTATAAGTGGAATGTTCTGCCAGCCAAACTCAGCACCAACCGAGTGACAGGGATGGGGGGAATCCAGAAAGACTTCTCGGAGGAGTTGGTGCCGAAGGAGGTGGTTGAAGGACAGGCAGGCAAGGGAATTTTAGGCCAAAGACCAGCCTGAGCCTGGAGTAGAGATGGCCTGATTGGGGCCTGGTGCGGTGTGGGGGCTGGGGGGGACTAGTTCTACTGAAGGAAATCAACCCTGAATATTGTTTGGAAGGATTGATGCTGTAACTGATACGATGGCCACCTGATGGCCACCTGATGTTACAAACCGACTCACTGGAAAGGACCCTGATGCTGGGAAAGAATGAGGGCAGGAGGAGAAGGGAGCGACAGGATGAGATGGTTGAATGGCATTACTGACTCAATGGACATGAGTTGGGCAAACTCCAGGAGATAGTGAAGAACAGGGAAGCCTGGTGTGCTGCAGCCTGTGGGGTCACAGAGAGTCAGACATGACTTAGTGACTGAACAACACCTGCTGAAGGATCCAAGCAGGGAGTGGCTGGGGAGGAGGAGGAAAGGCAGGCAGGAGCCAGCCCCCACCCCCATCCCCAGGCTATTAGAGACCATGCTAAGGAGCTTAGTTCTCCTATCAGCAGGGCTGGGGCACGGCAGGGAGTGACAGGAAAGGATTTCAGACAGGAGTGAAATGGGTTGGGTAGGCCTTTTAAGTATATCATTCTGTTTGCCAGTTTGAGCAATGGACTCCGCTATAATCCAGTAAAGTAGGGGAAAGCAGAGAGTGGCTTTCCTTGGGCAATTGGATGGAGTGGAGGGAATGACTTGAGGAAATCTTTGGAAAGTAAAATTAGCAAAATTCATTAAGAATTTACATGGGGATGAGGAATAGAGGGGAACCCAGGATGCTAGCCAGGCAGGTGGATGTTGGGGTTACAGTTTGCATCAGTCCAAGTCCAACCAGGAACCCCCAAACCACTCTGCACAGCCTTTAAAACAGCAGGGATTAAGGCAGGGACTGGTTACATTCTGATGGAAGAAACTCTCTGAGAAGCCAAGGGAACAGCAGGAAGCTGTTAGCACCTCGAGGGTGGAGGGGAAGAGGCAGGAGGCTGCCCTATCACAGCCCAGGGAGAGGACAGGTGGGAGGCTGCAACTGCAGTATGCCTCCCTGGATGGAGCCAAAGCCACTGCCAGAAAGCCACTGCCAGTCACAGCAGTGCCCCCATGTGGCCAGACTCACTGGGAAAACAGCTGAAAAGGGCAAGGATTTGGTCTGAACTCCAGCACACCAGGCCAAGTGGGCAACAGGGCAGAAAGGCGGGGAAGCTTAGCGGAGCGTGGGGAGTATCCGTTTCTGGGCATGATGAGTTTCAAGATGGTCATGGGCCCTTCAGTGGAGGTGTCTAGAAGGAACTGGATAAGGGCGGGAGAGGTCTGCACCTTTGGAATTTACCAGCCTACAGGCAGTAGTTCAGTTGCCATGGTAACAGCAATGGATGTGCTCATAGAGTATGTTACATAAAAGAAACATTCAAATTATTTTCCCAAATGGTTGCATCATTTTCCAATCCCTGAAGTTTTACAATCTATCCTCTCCACATTCTCTCCAACATGTAGTTTCCAGCAGTTCCAGAGAGTGTGGAATGCTGGCTCACTGTGGTTTTAATTTGCATTTCTCTGGTGACCTTTGAGATTGAGCATTTTAGGAAAGACTTTCATGTTGGCCACGTGAACACACCTCTAGATTTCACTCAGAAGGCTTCTAGGAGGGTATTTGAGTAGGGTGGGAATGTATGTGGTCAAAGGTTCCTCCCAACTTCCAGGTCTCACATCACATTCTAAAGCAGCATGTGGGCCTTTCAGGCAACAGGTTTGTCATCTCAGAAAATATTTGAGGGTTAACTCTGAGGGCCTGAGCTAAAGGTGTGAACTTGGAGCCTGAGAAACCTGGGTTTAAACTACCACTTGCTTGCTGGGATGCTGCAGGCTCAGTATTTTCATCTGTAAAATGGGCATGGTATCTTTTTGTAGGGTTGCCATGAGGATTAAATCAGATAGTGTGGGTAAGTAGCCAGTTCGGTATCTGGCACATATGAACCCAGTTAACAGGAGCAATTGTCATTGGTATTATTAGAACCGAAGATCTGCTGGAGATTATATTTATTTCATAGATGATCACATGGAGGTCTGGGTTAAGTCTCCAAAGCAGCCTGCTAATTGGCACAGAGCTGGAATGAAACTGAGGTCTCCTCATTCTCTGGCTAGTTACTAGCCCTCTGACCACCTGCCTCCAGCTTTTCATCACTCATTTATACACTGTATCAGGCTTGGATTAGTGAAAACAATCTTTGCCTGAATCATTGTTTTAGGGCACAGAATGGACTCACTGATAAATTCCAATCTGAATCTCTGTAGTTGAGGATTCTCACAGACAGGGCAGAGCTCAACCTCAGGCTCTCGCCAGCTTATGTTCGTTTTTTCAAAAAAACATCAACCATCCCCCCCAAGTGATAACTACAGGTGAATTCTGTCCCAATCACACCCATTCTCTCTTTCCATCGCCAGTCCCACCCCCCATCCGCCTGAAGGACTGGGAGGGAAGGAACATGACAACTAGCTCAAGGCTTCTAGTTGCTTCATCTGGTATCGTCCATCCTGCCTTTCACATTTGTCTCCCAAAGACACAGCAGATTGGGTTGCGTACTCCAGGGCTGACTTTCGGGAAAAGTCATTTACTGTGGAGTAACAATATTCCTTTGCTTCCATGAAGTATCTGGAGGTCAGGCCTAGGATCACACTCTCTCCAACCTGCCCTGGAGACCAGGATGGGTAGCAACCAAGAGGATTCAGGTGAAAAGGATTTTTAAAATATGAAAAAGAGAAACGTGTTTGCAAACATTCAACCACAACCGTAACGCAGTTGTCACGGGATGACGACGGTTCTGAAATGAAGCAAGGGAGTGGGGTCAGGGAATCGATCAGGGCCCGGGACACGGTGAAGGTCAAATGCCATCACTCCCGACCCCGTCATCCCAAGAGCTCTCGGTCCGCTCTCGGGTTTTACTGGGCCCGCTACCCTCTTGTCGGCCAATCGGTGTCTCGGTCACTAAATGCTCTGGAGGGTGCGACGAAACGGCCTCCCTACGCCACCGCCGAGACCGCAGGCGAAAATGAGTGGCCCCCGAGGCGCAGCCCAAGGAACGCCCCGTCCGCCAGACCCGGAAGCAGGCACTTCACGTGCTCTGCGGGAACTTGCCAGGCACCGGGCGAGGGGTGGGGCGCCTCCGGCTCTGCGTGCTTACGTCATCGCGTAGGCTGGCGGGGCCGCGGGATGGGGGAGGTGACGTATCGGGAGCGTCCAGCGACTGTGGGCGGACCCAGAGACTAGGGCGGAAGATAGCACCGCCTCTTAAAGCCGCCGGGGGCGTCTCGGGGGTTCCGCCGCGCGGGCCGCACGCCGCGTCTGCTTTAAGAGTCGCCGTGACACGTGTGTGAGGCGCCGGAGACCCGGATGGTGCGTGTGCGGGGCCCGTGCCGAGTAGACGCCAGCGCCGCTGGCCTGTAGCCGGGCCAGTTGAGGGCCGGGTAAGCTGCGACCGGGTTGGGGCGGCGCGCAGGCTGGCTGTGGGACTTCCCCCGGGAGTTTGCCGCCTGACGCGGGGCGCACCCGTGGACACTCGGGGGGAGACATGGGTGTTTGCGCGGGGCTTGGAGGTCCACGGGTCCTCGGAGCTACGCCGTCCGCGAGGGGCTCGGGGAGGCCCTCGGGCCGTGCGTACGTCAGAGGCTCTGGGGCCCACGGAGAGGCCCCTAAATGCCGGTCCACGAGGGGCTCCGGGGAGGCCCCAGGGCTGCGCCGTCCCCGAGGGCTCGGGAGTCCACGGGGAGGCCCAGGAAGTGTGCCCTCCGTCCGGGCTGCCCCAGGGCTGCTCTCTGCTCTTTCCTGCACTTCCAGAGCGACCCGCGGTGCAGGGGAGAGCTGGCCCGGTCAGGAGGCCAGGAGGCAGCAGCCTGTGACGGTGTTGGGCACGGCCGTTACGCACAGAAGCATCATTTATGCAGGGTTCAGATTTTCTTTGGAGTGGCTTAAGTTAGAATCGGGGAGGGCATTCGGTTGGCAGCAGGGCTGCTGTCTTATTCCTTTATCTTATTTGTAAGAGACGTGGGAAGGTTCACTCCTGAAGAGAATAACGTTTCTCATGGTTATGGTGAAGGGGTGGGTTCAAGATGTGAGTTTTTAAAATACCCATTTCTTTGGTCGGGTAGTACTGGGTCTCCCCTGAGGTTCCCGGAGCTAGAGCAGCCTCCTGAAATAAAGATGGAAGAGAGAGGAAAAACATCCTGGTCCTGTCTCAGTTCACTGTCTGTAAGGGAGGTGGAGAATCAGGTCTCCGGGGAGACGGACACTCAGTTTGCTCTTTCCTGGCTGGGGCCCGGTGCTGGCTTTGCTGCAGAGGCCCCTGTAAAAGTGCCTCAGGGAGGCCCCAGCTTCTGGGACTCCTCCCCTCCAGCACGTGGTTGACCCTGTGAGTCTTGAGCGCACTTTAAGCTGGAAAAGTGCTTTTACAGGGAGGAGGGAGAGAAAATGTGTTTGAATGGCGATCGAGAAAGCTTTGTTTGAATAGAAGTAGAAATGTGCACAGTTAAGTATGAGCCGTTCCTGGACAGTGGGAAGTGTGGGCTGGAAAGAGCATCCTGCAGAGTTTTGAAGAGTTGTGTTACCAGGTATGTACATCAGAGGCCTTTTGATGGTGTATTACAAGGGCATTTTTCTCTAGGTGGCTGCACCTCGGAGATTAAATCACTTGTAGGTTGTTGCTTAATGTTTCGGGTGGGATTGGTGATGTAGAAGTTTCATCTTTCTGTCAAAACTGTAAAAATTCGATTTGTTCAAAGTCTCTTGACTCCACATTGAGGAGTGGGCTGTGTAGGGTAGGTGTTCTCTAAGTTATTTGTCTCAAATGAAATTGGGTTAAATCTCCCAAGTTCTGCTTATCCTCTAGCTTCAAGAGTTTCCCAGACCTATGTCTCTGCCCATGACAGTCCTCAGTGGTACGGGATGTTGACAAGAAGAGGGACATTGTAGGGCGTTTTCATGAGAAAAATCTTTACATGTTGTCTTCATTCGGAGATCATGTTCATTGTGTCTTTTTTTTTTTTTTTGAGTTAATATGCTTTTATTTATGGACATCAGACATGGTGTAGTATCTAAAACTTGCTGTGAAGTAACATGGGGACAGGAGAGGAATGGCCTGATCCCACCCAGTAATTATTGAAGCTGAATAAGGGGAGCATGGCGGTTCCCTATGCTGTTCTCTCTACATTGTATATGAGTGTTTTCACAGTAAAAAGTTTTTAAGTACCTTAATTTTCTGTAATCATAGTGATTGTGGTTAGTAATTCAGGAAAAAAAACCCCGCAGACATGGCTAGAGTGAAAATTTGGCAATTCTCATTGCACGTTCTGTTTTTTTCTTTTCTTTTTTTTTTTGAAATCTTACTGGCTCATGAAAACTGAAAGTTGGAGATGATTATCTATTATCTCTTACTCTTTGCAAATGCAGTGGAGGTTGGAGTTGACTAGTGTGGGGGAGATATTTGTTCATTGGGCTTGTCGCTGGCGTGGAGGTTAAGGTCTCTAGTGGAGGGGAGGGTTTTCGTATTGTGTCCATCAAAATCCTTTGCAGCTAGTTAGCTCAGCTGTCCTCCGCTCTTCCTGTCTCGCACTGTCCATATTCCTTCTGCCTTAATGCTGACTGTTAGCGGAAGATGGTTGGCCTTCCTGCTCCACATCCAGGGAAGAGGGCTGGTGAGACATTGGGAAGAGAGGTGGCTTCATATGGTGTGCTTTCATCCCACAGATTCTTACGCCCCTTCCGGACAACACGCTTGCAGCTCTGATGATTTAACGGGCCCAAAGCTGGGAAGCACGTGATTTTAAGGGCCCAGTACCTTGCCTACCCAGTCTGGCCAAGCACCTGACCCCACGCTGCAGGAACAGCACGCCTGAGTTCAGACACCCCAGGTAAGCCCGCTCGTGGTCCAGTAGCCATTGTTCAGTTTGGTGAGCTCTCAGATAATTCTCCTTAGGAAAGCTTCTTTTATTTTTTTTCATGTCAAAGAACTTGTGCTTGCTTTTTTTTTAATAATGTTTTTACATTTCTGTTCTCTATAGAAATTTTTATAAAAAAGAAATTTGATCCATATACAGAATTAGGTGCCCCATAACTTTAATCTGGGTGATTTCATCAGAGTTGCTGGAGGGAGTCTTTTCACTCCAGTGGAGTTTTGGGTCCATCTGATCAGTTGGGTCTCCTGGGTCCAGCCAGAGACCACATACCCAAGGGAGTCATCTTTTTTTTCTGTGAGTCGTGTGAGGAACTTTTTATCTAATTGTAACTCAGATAGTCTTTGAGCTTTGGCCAGATGGTTGAGGGTAGTGGATGAGGAGGAAAAGTGGTCGGTCCATGTGTAGCAGTCAGGGGTGGTAGGGGTTTCTGGTTTGTTACACTGCGGTTCCTCAGCTAGCACTCAGCTCTTATCCCGTGTGTCTCCTCATTAACCTCACAGACACCTTTAATGCTGTTCTTAGTCCTATTTTATAAAGAATAGGCTCTGGGAGTCACAGTGATATTTTTTCCCTGGAGCTTATGGCTAACCCGAGATGGAATAACGCAGGCATTCCAGAGGCCGAGCCGCCCCCACGCCCTTGCCTGCTCCACCGCCTCAAGCTTCGGTGTCTCGTGTACACTTTTCTGGTCCTGTCACTGTCATTTGTCTCCTCTCTCACTTCTAAAAAAGATAGTCTGCACAAACACTGTCCGATAACGCGAGCCACAGGCATCATCGGGTTTTACATTGGCCACACTAGAAAATGAAGCAGGTGAAATGAATTTTATTTAACCCAGTATACATAAAATATGATCATTTCAGGGCTTCCCTGGTGGTCTGATGGTTAAGAATCAGCCCGCCAGTGCAGGGGACATGGGTTCAATCTCTTGTCTAGGAAGATCCCCAGTGCTGTGGAGCAACTAAGCCGGTGTGCCACAACTACTGAGCCGGTGCTCTAGCGCCCATGAGCCACAGCTGCTGCGACCCGAGGGCCTAGAGCCCGTGCTCCGCAGCAGGAGAAGCCACTGCAGTGCGAAGCCCGTGCTCCGCAACTGAAGCGTAGCCCCTGCTCACCACAACTAGAGAAAGTCCGTGAAAGACAAGACACAGAGCAGCCATAAATAAATGAGTAAAATATAAAGTACATTTTGGCATATAACCAGTCTTAAAATTACTGAGACATTTCGCATTTGCAAACTTGAGTCTTCGAAGTCCATATACTTTACACTTCCAGCACATCCCAGTTTGGACCAGCCTCCTTTCTTGTGTTTGGTGGCCCCTTCAGGCTCATGGCCTTCTTAGTTTTGAAGACTGTGGGTCTGAACACAGGGGTATCCTTATCTCGCTCACCTTGGGAATTCTTTTATTACGTGGATTTGTGTGTGTGACCAGAGTGTCTTGCAAGAATTAGCATATCCCTGGTTTTGAGCAGACACTAGGCCCACGTGGTGGCCCTTTGAGGGAAATTATACCAGGCATGATGTCCAGAGTCACTTGATGGTATTTCTTTCTTTTTATTTAAATTTTATGTATGTATTTTATTTTTCATTGCTGCATGCCGGTTTTCTCTAGTTGCACAAGCGGGGTCTACTCTCTAGTTGCAGTGCGCGGGCTTCTTATTGCAGTGGCTTCTCTTGTTGCGGAGCACAGGCTCTAGCTTATGGCCTTCAGTTGTTGCAGTGTGTCGGCCTAGTATTAGGTTGGTACAAAAGTAATTGCAGTTTCTGTCCGTGAATTTTAAATCATTATAACTAGGCTTAACCACATCTTTATTAATCAAAATAGGAACCCTTAGAATCAACATATTTTTGCTGATGAGAAATAAGTTTGTTTATTCCTGTAGCATAAAAAATCCTTGCTTCCGGATTCAGCAAACTGTTGGAAAGCAGTTTCTGCCTCCTGCTGGTTGTGAAAACATCTTCCCTGCAAAATGTTGTCATGATGCTTGAAGAAGTGGTAGTCAGTTGGTAAGAGGTCAGGTGAATGTGGTGGATGAGGCAAAACTTTGTAGCCCAATTCGTTCAACTTTTGAAGCGTTGGTTGTGTGACATGCGGTCGGGCATTGTCATGGAGAAGAATCAGGCCCTTTCTGTTATACCAGTGATGGCCTCAGGCGTTGCTGTTTTTGGTGCATCTCATCGATTTGCTGAGCATACTTCTCAGATGGGATGGTTTCACTGGGATTCAGAAAGCTGTAGTGGATCAGACCCAGCAGCAGACCACCAGTGACCGTGACCTTTTTTTGGTGCAAGTTTGAATTTGGGAAGTGCTTTGGAGCTTTTTCTTGGTCCACCCACTGAGCTGATGGTTGCTGGTTGTCATAGAAAATCCACTTTTCATCGCACTTCACAATCCAATCAAGAAATGGTTCGTTGTTGTGAAGAATAAGAGGACACTTCAAAATGACATTTTTTTTTATTTCCAGTCAGCTCATGAGGCATCCACCTACTGAGCCTTTTTCACCTTTCCAGTTTGTTCCAAATGCTGAAATGTTGAGCTCTTAGGCAGCCTCTTGTGTATTTGTGAGAGGAGCAGCTTTGTTGTTGGCTCTTAATTGGTCATTGTCACCTTCCAATGGCCAGCCACCACTCTCCTTATCATCATGGCTCTTGTCTCCTTTGCAAAACTTCTTGAACCACCACTGTGCTGTACATCTGTTAGCAGTTCCTGCGCCAAATGCGTTGTTGATGTTGCGAATTGTCTCTGCTGCTTTATGACCCATTTTGAATGTGAATTAAAAAACTGCTTGATTTTGCTTTTTGTCTAACATTTCTGTAGTCTAAAATATAAAATAAACAGCAAATAATTTAATTCATTAGCAAAAAAACCAGAAAGCGAGAAATGTGCATTAAAATTATGTATAATCACATTTATGTAAGAATGTATTTCCAGTATCAAACAGCAAAGTGCAACAATGCAAAACCGCAATTACTTTTGCAGCACGCTAATAGTTGCATCACACAGGCTCAGTAGTTATGGCACAGGGGCTTAGTTGCCCCGAGGAGTGTGAGATCTTCCTGGATCAGGGATCAAACCCGTGTCCCCTGCATTGGCAGGCAGATTCTTCACCACTGGCCCACCGAAGTCCCTACTTCATGCTACTTCTTGAAGAGATGACATCAAGAGGGTAGTCTGACCTCCTGGGGGAGGTCTGTCCATTTAGTGCTATTGGCGGAGGCACTTTGTCTGTTTTGAGAGGAGAGGCGTGGATGCTGCTGTGTCTCAGCGGTCTCGTGTCTTCCGCTTGCTTTGTAGGGTTGGTGGCCGATCCAGAGCTGCTTTCATGGTGGGACCCATCCCTAAGGCCCAGGAGGGGGTTGTCAGAGAAGGGACCCACCCCTCAGGCCCAGGGGGAGTTGTCAGAGAAGGGATGCTCTGCTCCCGGGGCCCGCTTACCCGCTGCTCTGTGTTCCTCCTTGTCCCCCAGTGATGCACCATGCCCATCGTGGACAAACTGAAGGAAGCCCTCAAGCCTGGCCGCAGGGACTCGGCTGACGATGGGGAGCTGGGGAAGCTTCTGGCCGCCTCTGCCAAGAAGGTCCTTCTGCAGAAGCTGGAGTTTGAGCCGGCCAGCAAGAGTTTCTCCTACCAGCTGGAGTCACTGAAGAGCAAATACGTGCTGCTGAACCCCAGGACGGAGGGAGCCGGGTGCCACCGGAGCGGAGATGAACCGCCAGCCCGGAGACAGGGTACAGACGCAGAGGGTGGTGCCGAGAGGGCCCGGCCGTGTGCTGACAGGCGGAGGGACGAAACACTGACCGGTAGTGGGAATAGAAACACAGTGTGGTCAGCTATGAGTGTCGGGCGTGGGGCCAGTAGGTTTTAGCCGCAGAAGTAACAGGATAGGGTTGGTCAGAGAGAACTCTGTCTTGAGAGGTTCAGGAACAGGGCTTGGAAACTAGAAGGCTACGTGGGTGGGGTCAGCGCTAGGGCCTGCTGACTCCAGCTGTCCTCGAAAGCTTGTCCACAGAGGGGCTCTGGGGCTCCAGGCCAGGGCCGTCAGGGAGAGCCATGGGGTCACAGGCTTCCTCCTGGGCTCTGGAGTGGGGACTCAGGTACCCCCAGACGCTGCCTCCTGAGCGCGTGCCTGCGGAGTGTGCTGGGGCTCGGACATCAGACCCTCCTCTCTCCCGTCCCCCCGACTCCAGGCAGCGAGCACGCCTTTGAGAGCTGCAGCGATGGGGTCCCCGCGCCCCAGAAGGTGCTCTTCCCAGTGGAGCGGCTGTCGCTGCGCTGGGGGCGCGTGTACCGCGTGGGCGCCGGTCTGCACAACCTCGGCAACACCTGCTTCCTCAACTCCACCGTGCAGTGCTTGACCTACACGCCGCCCCTGGCCAACTACCTGCTCTCCAAGGAGCACACGCGGGGCTGTGAGTGAGCGCGGGGCTGGGGCGGGCTGTTGCACACGTGCGGCTCTGAGCGTGCCCTTGCCATGGGGCTGCTGTGGGTGCTCAAGACCTGGCTTTCTCTTATTTGGACAAACTGTGTTCTCATGGTGCTGCTATCTTTAGCCCAGGCCAGATTTAGGAGTCGGGTTCATGCTGCGTAGTGACTGATATATCCTAAATTTGAGGTGTGCCGGCTGCAGGACGGGCAGTGAAAGAGAATCCAGGTAGAGTAATGGTCTCTAAACTGATCTGAAAAGAATCACCTAAACAGCAAAAAGGGCTTTTGGAAAAGACCTCCAAAACATGTACATTCAGTTATCGCATCCATTATAAGCACCATCTTACGTGCATCATAAAACGTGCTCTGAAGTGGAAATTGAGTATCAGTAAACTAAAGATGAAAAAAAAGATAACTTCGCCAAACAGGATAGAACATAAAATCTGACTAGCCTTTCGACCATTAACAAAATTAAATCAGTGGTTAACTTTTTCCCCCCCCGAAGAAAACACTGGACTGAGACAGTTGACGAGTGAGTTTTATTGAAACTTTTAAGAAACAAGTCATTTCAATGCTTCACAACCTCTTCCAGAGTGAAAGAAAAAGAGAAACTTCCTAGCTCATTCAGTGAGGTTCTCTGGATTTGGGTAACAAAATTAAACCAGCACAATACGAGAAAGAAAAATTATAGTCTCATCTCATTCCTGAATATATATGTAAAAATTCTAGGTAAAATACCAGCAAGTTCAGTAGTCTTGTAAGCACTGTGAGCAGCTTGTGTTCATCAAAGTAACGCAGGGATGTTTTCATGTCAGGCAGTCTCCACGTGTAATTGTGGAGCGAGTGGAGCACAGCAGCTACGGAACACCCCCGAGGCCGGCCTGCCTGGTTTACATCCTGGTTCTGCCACCCAGTGGCTGTGCGTCCTTGAAAATTACCTGATCTGTCCTTCATCTGCAAAGTAATAATATCGCCTTCGTAGTGTTTTTATAAAACTTAAAATTACATAAAGTGCTTAGAATAGTCCTTGGCACACCGTAAGTTCTACATGAAAGTGTTAGTCGTGTCCTACTCTTTGCGACCTCATGGACTGTAGCCTGCCAGGCTCCTCTATCCATCGGATTCTCCAGGCAAGAATAGTAGAGCAGATAGCCCATTATTTTTTCCTGGGGATCATTGCAACCCAGGGATCGAACCCTAGTCTTCCACATTGCAGGCAGATTCTTTAACATCTGAGCCACTAGGGAATCCTCAGGTTCTATGTATGTGACTGTTAATCTTGCTACCTTAGTTGCTTTCACTTTATTAATAGATAAAGAGAGAAAGGTCACTTGAAAATAGATGTCCCCCCAAAAAAAATTATGATTAAAAGAAAACTCTTAGCACAGTAGCAACAGAAAGGATTTTTCCTAAAGTTTATAAAAGGTGTCTAGCAAAAACTACAAAACATTCCAATTAGGAAAATACCAGAAGCACATTTTTAAAGTAAGGAGAGAAGCAAGGAGGGCCGCTCTGTGCACTTGTGTTTGATGTTTGATGTGCTGGTCCCGGCCAGAGCAGTGACGCAGGAGACAAGAGGAGGGAGTGACGCTCCTTGGTTGAAAATATATTCCTGCAGCAGACGTCATAGACAGATTGGAAGTTGGGGGGAATTCCCCGGCAGTCCAGTGGTTAGGATTCTGGGCTCGCAGTGCCCAGGTCTGCTCCCTGGTTGGATCTCTTTGGGAAGGTCGTACACTGTATTTGAGCTTGCAGTGTCCTATAGAGCTAGACATGTGCTCGCCTTTGGACCCAGAAGTGTATCTTGTAGGTGTGCGCCTTAGAGAAACCCACGCACATACAGGAGGTGGGTACGGGACCATTTACCCCAGCGTTGTGACTGCAGGAAGAGGTGGGGGTTGACATGAGTGAGTAGGGGGCTGTGTGGATGAACTGTGGTCTGGAGGGAGGGCTAAAGGGCAGCTTAGTACAGTTCATAGAAAGTGAGCTTAAACGTGCAGCTGCGGTACGCTGGTGCGTGCCACGTGTGGAGTAGAGTGACCGCATGACTGGGAACAGCGCTGACCCAGTTAGGGTGCGGGTCCCTGCTGCCAGAGGTCAAAGGACGGATAGAGGGTGTGGGAAACGGGGGTGTGAGAGGCTGAGAGGGGAGTTCAGCTGTCACACCTCTGCTTGACTTAAAAATCACCTAAGATGGGGTGTTGTCTTTGCTCTTCAGATAGTTCATAATTAGAAGTGTAGCTAGAATCTGCCTGCCAGTGCAGGAGACAGAAGAGATGCAGGTTCACTTCCTGAGCCAGGAAGGTCCTCTGGAGGAAGAAATGGCAACCCACTCCAGTATTCTTGCCTGGGAAATCCAACAGACAGAGGAGCAGGCTACAGTCCATGGGGTCACAGTGAGTCAGACATGACTGAGCACGCACACAGAGAGAAGTGTAGCACTGTCTCGCCTAATGCCTGGGGGAGCAAATAGTCTCTCCCCAGCGAGGGGGCTGGCCCAGCCTGGGGGCACCATCTGACCAGCAACCGACCAGTCCCGCCTCCATGTAGGTGTCCCCTGGGGCAGCAGAGCCGCAGAGTCGGGGCAGGTAGACTGAGGGAGCAGGTACCTGGGGTCTCCCCGGAGCTGGCTGAGCTCTGATGTCTCCTGGGGGCAGCAGAGCAGAGGTTCCCACACTGAAGAGGGAGCGAAGGGGGTATCTGTCAGGAAGCCCAAAATGTTCTCTGCCATTGACCATGTGATGCGATTTGCAGGTCAGAGGATACGTTCTCAACCAAGCTTGGCAGCTCACACTTCTTGGGCTGGGTCTCACAGAGAGACGGGTTCCCAGGTGCCGCCAGCCTTGCAGGGCTTGGGTGGACTGGGGGGCTCTGCTCTCTGCCAGCCAGAAGTCTGTGTCGTCAGCTCTCCTGGGAGCTCCTGGGGCCCTACCGTGACCGCCTGTCCACGCCCACAGGTCACCAGGGTAGCTTCTGCATGCTGTGCGTCATGCAGAACCACATCATCCAGGCCTTCGCCAACAGCGGCAACGCCATCAAGCCCGTGTCCTTCATCCGTGACCTGCGAAGTGAGAGCGGCTTCCTCCTGGGGAGGGCGGCATTGCCAGGGGGTGCTGGGGGCGGGCGGCGGGGATGGGGGGTGAACCTGGAGGCCTCGTGCAGAGTGGAGCAGACTAAAGCTGGCCCTGGGCCAGATGGACATGGGGCAGTCCATGCCAGCCGGTGATGACCCCCCACCCCCAACCCCTTCCCCCAAGATCCTGCAGGTTCAGCCAGGCCAGGGTCTGTGTTTTGGATGGGGAGGTAGGTGAGGAAATGCTGTGAGGCCTTTGCTCAGCATCTGAGGACCAGGGTCCACGTGCCGTGAAAGCCAGGTTTCTGTTTTGCTTGGCAGAGGTGGGCCCTTAGTGTTGTTGCTGTTGTTTTATTTTATGTATTTACCTGTTTATCGGGCTGCACTGGGTCTTCGTTGCAGCTCGCAGGTTTTCTTAAGTTGTGGCGAGTGGGAGCTACTCTCTGGTTACAGCGTGTGGGCTTCTTGCAGTGGCTTCTCTTGTTGCTGAGCATGGGCTCCAGGGTGCATGAGCCTCAGTAGTTGGGGTCCGCAGGCTCTAGAGCTCGGGCTCAGTTGTTGCAGCGCATGAGCTTAGTTGCCCATGGTACGTGGGATCTTTCTGGACCAGGAATTGAACCTGTGTCCCCCGTATTGGCAGGCAGATTTTTAACCACTGGACCACCAGGAAGCCCACCCATTGGTTTTTAAAGCCTATGTATGTTGTATTGGACCTACACGGTCTATAATTGGTCTGCCATGGTCTATAATTGGCTCCTGGAAAGCCAGCTTAATTAGTGGAGCTCATATCCTTACTGCTGGGCGTCTGTTCGTGCTTTCTGTTACATGTAGAGGGTCTCACTGGGAAGATAACTGCCATCAGGGAGGTGCCTGGGACGTAGGGCGTCACACAGGGCTCCGTTTCCTCACTTGGGTTTAGTCCTGGGTGCACTAAGAGATGGCCACGAGACCAGCAGGAATGGGACGTTCAAAGAGAAGGTGGGGGCTCTTCTCTGCTGGCCTGACGCTTCTTCCTTCCCTCCCTAGAGATCGCCCGGCACTTCCGCTTTGGGAACCAGGAGGATGCACACGAGTTTCTGCGGTACACCATTGACGCCATGCAGAAGGCCTGCCTGAGCGGCTGTGCCAAGTACGTGCTCCCCTCCCCCCAAGCTGCCTCTGTGGACGTCCACACTGGGCCTCTGAGCACTCCAGCAGTGGATCCACTGCTTCCCCGGAAAGGGCCTTCCCTGCTGCAGGTCAGGTGGCGGCGTCTCTGCCCCAGCACCTTGCAGAGGGACATGCTCTAACAGATATCTCCAAGGACCTTCTACTACTGACGGTGACTCTCCCCATCTTTTTAAAACTGCCTTGTCATTTTGTTCCCAAGGATGGGACAGTGGGAAGCATAATGTCTAGGCAAGAACTTGAAAGTCTGCAGGAAAACTCGAGGGTAAGGAGATGATGATTTTTGAGGCCCAAATTTGCGTGCATAGACCAGTGTTCCTTTTGTGAAACAGCTGCTGTCAAGAATGTTTTTGTATTCCTGGGTTTGTGGGTTCAGTTGAGAGCAGTCAGGAAGTGCTGCCTGGACTTGGAATGAAACTGAGTCCTGGACTCTGAAAGTATGGCTGAGGAGTCATGTCTGGAACGTCCTTCAGGTTAAGGACGTTGTAGCCGTAAGGTTAAGCTGAGTTGTAGCCGTGAGGATGGGAAACCTCTGTTTCGGAGGATGAGACTGATGGAGTTGAACCTGACCTGTCTCCCGGTGAAGGCGTCTGTCTGCGGTGACCTCACTCTGGCTGGGAAGTGACCCTCCCCTCAGGAAAACAAGCTGGCATTGCTTTTGCTGGTGTTAGAGGTCCCTTTTCCCTTTAATTCCTGGGAGTGTTTCTTGTGGGCTCTTGGTGGTCTAGCATCTCAGCTGTCCCCAACACACATGCACACACACTGACACGCATGCACACATACACACTGACAGCACACACACTGACTCACAGAGACACACACTGACACACACTGACCCTCACACCCACTGACACTGACACACACAGACACACACACACACCCCGCGCTTCCCTTTCCTGTGCCCCTCAGTCCCTCCTCCATGGGCTCCTCGAAGTTCAGTCCTCATTTCTTTTCCAGTGTTCAGTGAACTTTCTCTCCTTTTGGTCATGTTATGTTAGTTTTAAGGCTTGTTCACAGTGGTCTTCCATCTCCCCATGCACTCGTTTGGGGTCTTCAGTTCACCCCGGAGTTTTGTCACTGACTGTTCCTGCTTTGTGCTGCCCCCAGGGGCTGGTTCTCATTTTGTACTGGCAGCGTCATAGCTTTCGGATCCTAATGAGGATTTGGCGACTGGCCCGGTTCTTACTTCAGGCGCCCCCTTCTGGCCGTGCAGCGAAACGCACGCTGGGGTTGGGTGGCTCTTCTCCAGACTCAGAAGGGGCGTGTAGTGTAGCCTTGGTATTTTTTTCTTTCTTATTCAGAACACTCCTTTTTGCCGTTGCCCTGCCTCCCCAGCCCCCCAAGAAGCCTGTCTGCCTTTGCTGTCGCGGGGGCTGCCTCCCAGCCACATCCAGCTGCCAGGACTCCCAGGAGCCTCTGCTCATAGGAGGTGCCACACAGGCCTTGGGTCCCTTCATCCCTCCCGTTTCCTCCCGCCGCCCTCAGTCTCGGGTGGGATGCTTGGTGGCAGTGTCTCAGATAGCTTCTTGATCTGGCTCTGCTGCCCTGCTTCTGGGTAGTTGCATGTCTGCACTGTCCCTGCATCCCAAGAGTATGTCCCTGTGTGGTCCTCCGGGCTCCTGTTCTGACGGCTCCTGTTGTCCCAGGGGCATCTCACCCAGAGGGCCTGGGGTCCTTGGGGCTCCTGTCTGGCGGCTGCTCTTGTCCTGGGGGCATCCCACCCAGAGGGTCTGGGGTCCTCCGGGCTCCTGTCCTGACGGCTCCTCTTGTTCTGGGGCATCCCACCCAGGCGGTCTGGGGTCCTCCGGGCTCCTGTCCTGACGGCTGCTCTTGTCCTGGGGGCATCCCACCCAGAGGGTCTGGGTGCATCTGAAGCTCTGTCCTTGCAGGATTTTGGACTCATGATGTCCCTCCTCTGATGAGTGCTGATGACAGTAGATGGTGGCAGTTGATTTTTTGTTTCCTAGCTTTGCAGACAGAGCAAAACTCTGCTGACCCAGTGGTGGCCCCCGTGTGTTTTGGAGCTGTACTTCTTAGCCCGCTGCCCATGTGTGGGCAGCACAGCCGTGAACAGTCACGTGGCCCGGACGGGAGGCTGAGACCAGGGCACCCTGGCTCGTTCTGCAGGGGGTGGGAAGGGGCCGCCTGCGGAGAGAGGAGCAGAGTTAGCAGCAGGCATGCAGCCTGCAGAAAGCATGGTGCCCACGCAGGACTGAGGGCAGAGCTGGAGCGGGAGCAGGGGGCACTGAGGCAGGGGTGGCCTGCAGGTCCATCAGGCCTCTTGCTCCCGCTGGGAGGTGAGGCCACCTGCTGAGAGGGCGTCACACAGGAGGTGGCTGCTCTGAAGGAGATCTCCGGGTGGAGCCACCGCTGAGTGGGTGATGGGACGGGGCCTGGCAGGGTGCCCACCTGTTTCTCGGCCCCTGTCCTCTGCCTGAAGGCCATGGCCTTTCTCCAGGTTGGATCGTCAGACGCAGGCTACAACCCTGGTCCATCAGATTTTTGGAGGCTACCTCCGATCTCGGGGTAAGTGGAGAAACGTCCTGTGTCCCTTCTTGCCAGGGATTAGCGTATTAACCCGAAATGCTTCATGTCGGCGCCCAGGCCGACCCGCCAGGCCCCCGAGGCCTCCAGCCTGGTCTGTGCCCCGCTGCAGCCTTCCTGGGAAGGGGTTTGGAGGAGCAAAGAATCCAGAGCCTGTAGACACGCTGGTGTTGCTTTTCCTTGGACTCCGTAGTTAATCAGATGTGGCTGCTGCCCTTGGGGTGGGGGTGAGCGCCCCTGGCCAGGCCTGCCAGGCTTCTCAGGGTTTGCCCTCTTTTCCTCCTGAGCACTTCCCGTCCTGGGATCTCGGGGAGCTGGGAGCATGCCTCCAGTTCTCCTACTTGAAACCTGGGTGACCTGGGGGTGGTGGGGCGAAGCACCACCCCACTGTCCCCTCATTCTCTCGCAGTGAAGTGCTCCATGTGCAAGAGCGTCTCGGACACCTACGACCCCTATTTGGATGTGGCGCTGGAAATCCGGGTACACACCTTATGCTGATCAATGTTCATTTGCATTGGGATGGGGAGGCCAGAGGGCAGAAAACCCAAAACAGGAAAACTGACCAGGGCATGTGATCCAAATAGATCAGGAAAGAGATACTTGGAATTCTCCATTTTTGTGTGTTTCCTTTTAGCCATCTTCCTCTGTGTTCCTTTTTTTCTTTCTCCAAAAAAGGGTTTAAAAAAAAGACAGTTTTGTGCTCTCAGATGTGAGTAGCGACCCCACTGAATGCAGGGCTTGAGCAGGGAGGCCCGCGTGGTGCGTGGAGCTTCCACACAGAGGGCGCACAATTCCAAGCAGCCTTCCTCTGTCCCTGCTCTGAGGCTGCCGGAGCCAAGCTCACCTTAGCCTGAGGTTTGGATCAGACCCCCCACGGCCGTGATAAACCCCTGTGGCTGTGATGCCGGTCCACAGAGAAAGAGTAACAGCCTGGCTCCCTGTTGTCTCTGTGATGGGATGCTCTGACTCCCAGAAGGCAGCAGCAAGCAGGCCAATTCTTAGGCAAGTGAAGTGCCGTGATCTGCTGCCTCAGCCTGAAAAAGACCTGACATTTGGCATTTCTGGAGTCAGCCTTTTTCTTCCGCTGTTCACTGTACTCCCTGTTTCTGTCCTTCTCAGCAAGCTGCAAACATCGTGCGTGCTCTGGAACATTTTGTGAAACCAGATGTCCTGAGCGGAGAGAATGCCTATATGTGTGCAAAGTAAGTTTCGGTTTGATCATGACCAAAAAAGATCAAGCCGGCCAGCAAGGTAAAATACGTCACCTAACCTGACCCAGCTGCCGTCCCCTCCCTCGCAGGTGACCGCCATCCACATTCTCTCTCTTTTTGGTCAAGCCTCGTGGCTTGTGGGATCTCGGTTCCCCGAGCAGGGGTTGAACTCAGGCCGCAGCAGTGATAGCGCTGAGCTGTAACCTCTGGACCGCCAGGGAACTCTTGACCACCGTCCACATTCTTGAGTGGTGTAATACGTCTTAAAACTGCTGCTGCTGCTAAGTCACTTCAGTCGTGTCCGACTCTGTGTGAGCCCATAGACGGAAGCCCACCAGGCTCCCCCGTCCCTGGGATTCTCTAGGCAAGAACACTGGAGTGGGTTGCCATTTCCTTCTCTAATGTGTGAAAGTGGAAAGTGAAAAGTGAAAGTGAAGTCGCTCAGTCGTGTCCGACCCCTAGCGACCCCACGGACTGCAGCCTACCAGGCTCCTCCATCCATGGGATTTTCCAGGCAATAGTACTGGAGTGGCTTGCCATTGCCTTCTCCGACGTCTTAAAACTAAAGGCCTCGAAACAGCACAGATGAAGAGACAGTCACGGTTGTCGTAGCTGCCACTCATGTGGCACTTACCTGGACTGGCCTCTTGTTCTGAGGGGCTCACGTGCACACGCGTGTGAGGCAAGGCCTGTTGTTACCCCATTCCACAGGAAGAAAAACTGAGGCCCAGAAGTGGGGTGATTGCATGTGGAGGCATCCTGCCGCCTCGATGAGCCATGCTCTGCGGCTTCTGTTTTGGACTTGAGTGGTCCTCGGTATTTTTCCATTTCAGCAGACATGACTCTGATCCTTCTCTTTAGGGTTGTATAGTCTCAGTGTGTGGGTGTGTTACCTTATAACCAGATCATTAAAAGCCATAATCACTAAAGAAAGTTTGTCTCCCTGTGTGTTTTTAGGTTTATGATTCTGTGCCAGAACCCTGCTCTTTGTCCCTCTCGGTTCACGCCCTCAGCTCTAGATGCTGTTCACTTTGGCCTCTCTCTTCTCCCCCTTCATTTCCTCTTCTTCTGGCTTTGCTTTCAGTGATTTCCTGCCTGTCTGTCTATCTCTTGGCCACATCTGCTTGCCTTTGTTTTTTCCTGTGTTAGCCCCGTTATTTTTCCACGCATCTGACTTAGTCTCCCGGCGGGAAGAGCACTTCGTCTTCGTGTTAGAGTCTCCACCTTCTTTGTTGTTTCCTGTGTTAGCCCCGTTATTTTTCCACGCATCTGACTTAGTCTCCCGGTGGGAAGAGCACTTCGTCTTCATGTTAGAGTCTCCACCTTCTTTCTAGTCCTTGTCCTGCTGCTGCTTTCCTTTCCTTAAGTGGCGCTAACTTGGTTTTTAAGGGTCAGAGTAAGTGCCACATGAGTGGCAGCTGCGACAGCCACGACTGTTTCTTCTCATTCAAGAAGACTCCTTGTTAAAGAGTAGGCCTCCGGAGACTTCCCTGGTCCAGTGGTTAAGAATCTGCCTTGCAGTGCAAGGGACGGGGGTTCCATCCCTGGTCGGGGAACTAAGGTTCCCACCTGCCTGAGAGCAGCTAAGCCCTTGTGCCACAACTAGAGCATCCTCACACCACAACGGAAGCTCCCACTTGCTGCCCCTAAGACCCGATGCAGCCAAATAAATAAAAATTTAAAACCCTTCGGACCCGAGCCCTGTGTGAGGACAGCGGTCCTCGGGCACAGGCTGATGGCTCCTCCTCCCCCCTTCCTCACAGATGCAAAAAGAAGGTTCCAGCCAGCAAGCGGTTCACCATCCATCGGACCTCCAACGTCCTAACGCTATCGCTCAAGCGTTTTGCCAACTTCAGTGGGGGGAAGATCACCAAGGTGAGCCCTCGAGCAAGTGCCCTGGAACTCATGGTCGGCACTTTCTAAAATTCAGATTCCAGGCTCTGTTTCAGAGAGAGTAGATTCAAGTCTCAGGAAGCCAGGGCCCAGGAGCCTGCATTTCTGCAAAAATCCCTAAATGATTGTTAGGCAGTCAGGTTCAAAAACATCTTTTTTTTTCCCCCACACTCTGCTTGTGCTTAGGGCGTTCCTGCAACGGAGGGTCCAGGTGGCCTTAAGAATCGAGGTGATGAACGCTGCACTCTGTAGCGCCCATCTCCCGTGTCCTGTTTGTCCCCAGAGCAGGTGCAGCTCCGTGCTGTGCTGCACTGTGGAGTGTAGAGTAAAGACTTGCTGCCGAGTGGCGCTGCAGGAGACGGTGCCTTGTTTCATAAGGGTCTGAAGACCTGTTCTCAGCTGGTAGAGCCCAGCTGTGTGATTTCAGGCAAGGCGCTTGTCTCAGCTCGGTGTCCTCACTGGTGGCGGGCGGGAGCTTGTTCAGGTCAGCATTTCCCAAACTGCTGTTCTGCAGGACGGTGGCATGGTACTCTGAAAGACGTTCTGTGTTCATCTGAGCTTGGGTAAATGCCAACTGACGTTAAAATAATTCTTTTCTTTTTTTTTTATTATTCGTTTTATTTATTTATCTTGGCTGTGCTGAGTCTTGTTGCCGCTTGGGCTTTTCTCTAGTTGTGGGGAGTAGGGGCTCCTCTTTAGTTGCGGTGCTTAGACTTCTCATTGCAGCGGCACGTGAGCTCAGTAGTTGAGGTTCTTGGGCTCAAGAGCACAGGCTCAATAGGTGGGGCACATGGGCTTAGTTGCTCCATGGCATGTGGAATCTTCCCAGAGCAGCGATTGAACCCAGGTCTCCTGCATTGGGAGGCAGATTCTTTACCACTGAGCCACCAGGGAAGCCCCTAAAACAGTTGTTTTTAATTGCAGGCCTTCTCAGAGCCTTTATTAAGCTGTGTTGTGTTTTGAATCTCCCAGGAATTTATTATGAAGAATTTCCTAGACTCAGTTGTTGAGGGAGTTGCTCATTCCTCCATTTTACTGACACGCACGGTTTACATTGCACTGTGCCATGCGAGGCTCCAGGAAATCAGGGGAGATGATCAGTGCTAAGTGAGGTCACGTTGCTTCTGCCCAGAGGAGCTCACATTTCATCATAGTACCTCCTGGAACCAGTTTGCCATTAGAACACAGTTTGAGAGACACTGCTGCTGCTGCTAAGTCACGTCAGTTGTGTCTGACTCTATGCGACCCCATAGACGGAAGCCCACCAGGCTCCCCCGTCCCTGGGATTCTCCAGGCAAGAACACTGGAGTGGGTTGCCATTTCCTTCTCCAGTGCATGAAAGTGGAAAGTGAAAGGGAAGTTGCTCAGTCGTGTCCGACTCTTAGCGAGCCCATGGACTGCAGCCCACCAGGCTCCTCCGTTGATGGGATTTCCCAGGCAAGAGTACTGGAGTGGGGTGCCATTGCCTTCTCCATGAGAGACACTAGTCTGTTTGATTTTAGCCCTGTGTCTGGCAAGACTAGACTGGGGCTCCTGAACCTACTGGGTGTGTTTGCCTTTAAGATTTCTGAGATTGTCAATAGATGAGAAAAGACATGCTGATGAATAGCATGACGAGGTACCAACTATACGAATCCCAGGAACAGGCAGCAGTAACCACTGGTCATGGGCTCAGAACAGGGGCCCCAGGATGGGGGCATTCACTGGAGAGGAAGGATGTTCTGGGTCCGTGTCTGTCTCTAGAATGGAGCGTGGGTTACCATCCGTGGAGACAGGTCAGAACTCAGCAGACTGTAAACTTGTCAAAGAGCTGTGTGTTTCACTCCATGTAAATTGTGCCTCATTTTTTTTTAAAAGTCTGTATGAGCACAGGCAGTGATTGCAGTCCAGTATACCCTTGTCATTCAAGGCTCACTTTTGATAGTATTTTCTTATGAAAGATTGTTCATTCCTGAAATAAACTTTGGCATGACCTTTGTTCTGATCCATTAAAATTTTAACCTGCTGTTGCAGTTGCCCATATGGAGTCAGCCTATTTTTCTGAAGCCCTGGGTTCCTGCCCTTCCCCCTGCCTTCCCCTCAAAGTCTTCTGCTTGGGGGCGGGAGGGAGAACGAACAGCTCTTCTCCTTCGGCACGTGGGACCCAGGTAGCAAGAGAACCAGTCTGGGCGTACGGCCAAGACAGGAGACCGTAAATCGCTTGACAGGACAATAAAGTAAGAGTTTCTCAGAGAAGCTCCCTTAAAAAGGATGTGTTTTCTGCTTTCTTTTTAAATCACTGACCAGAGGAGGCTCTGGCCTCAGCTTTGCGCGTCTGTCACCCCACATAGTTCAAGACCCACTGATGGGGAGGGCGAGTTGACACTTACTGTCACTGATGAAGTGTGATTGCCTGTTCCTTGGCTCTTCCAACAGGATGTGGGCTACCCAGAGTTCCTGAACATCCGCCCGTACATGTCGCAGAGCAGCGGCGAGCCCGTCATGTACGGGCTGTACGCGGTCCTCGTGCACTCGGGCTACAGCTGCCACGCCGGGCACTATTACTGCTACGTGAAGGTCGGTGGCTGCGGCGTCCGCTGCCTTGGGGGTGGCGCAGCGCCTCCTGGCCGGGTGGGGGGAGAGGCAGGTCTGCGGTGCCTGTTTGGACAACTCCAGGTGGGCCCTCCTTATCTGCGAAGTGGCCTTGTTTTGTGGTTGCGTCTAGGTCTTATTGGTACTTCTTCATGGAGCGCAAAGATGTCTTGCTGACCTGTCCCACTCGGATCGGTCCCACTTTTGAAGGCCTTCCAGTGAGACACGAGGGGCTGCTTTCAATACCCTGTTCTTAGACCCCTGAAGAAGTCTCAGAAGGCCAGATGTTGGTGGGAGAGGCTGTGCGAAGTAGACCTTCCAAAAGAGCCTTCAGGAGGGAAAACTTGGGTCTTTGGGGGTGCCAGGAAGGAAGGGGGGGCTCCAGCACACTTGGGGGGACATATTCAGAGTTAGCTATTTGGTATTTTTGTGTGAAATCATTGGAAAAGACCTTGATGCTGGGAATGATTAAGCACAGGAGAATAGAGCGACAGAGAATGAGTTGGTTGGATAGCATCACCAACCTTATGGACATGAATTTGAACAAACTCCGGGAAACAGTGAAGGACAGGGAAGCCTGGCGTGCTGCAGTCCATGGGGTCACCAAGGGTCAGACATGACTGAGCGACTGAACAGTAACGTTTGCTAACTCAAACTGGGATATATGCGGCAGTTAAAAGGTTTGTTTCTTCCCTTGTTAAGAGTAAGAATCACAGAAGTGTTGATCATTTGGTTTTTGTCCTCACCCTCTGCTGCTTCAGGCAAGCAATGGACAGTGGTACCAGATGAATGACTCCTTGGTCCACGCCAGCAGCATCAAGGTGGTTCTGAACCAGCAGGCCTACGTCCTCTTCTACCTGCGGTAACTGACTCCCCACCCCACCCCCTTCCCCCAGAGCCCGCACCTCCACTGTCACCCTGACAGGCCTCCCTGGCCTTTTCCTGTGTGAAAGTAACCGAGAAATCTGAAGGACGAAAGAGCTGTCCTCCGCCAGTCAGGGGTAATAGAGCGCGGCCACCAGGAAGGACGCTTAGACCGCGTCTGCCTGACTGCTGAGCCAGAGCCCGAGGGAAGGTCGGAGCGCAGTCCATCTGCCCCGCATGGAGGTGACTCAGCACGTAAATGGGAAGGCCGTCTGGCGTTTTACGTTATTGCCCCCGAATAGCTGCTCTCCATCTGGATATCGGCTCTCCCCCACCCCGTCCTCTTTGCGGGGAGTGGTCGTGGTAGGCAGGGAAGTGGGTCGTCAGAGGGTGGAGGCCTCAGGAGGTGCTTCTTCCTGGGACTGGTGGTCACCACCTGGAGGAGGACATGGCCAAGGGCGGTGTTCCACTGCTTCAGGATGGCTTTCTGGTAAACTGAGAGTCTAGTTTTGGAAGAGCTCACGAGTGATTTACTTTCTGCTTATGTTGAGCGGAATCCAGAGCCATGCCATTTAGTAAGTTCCCGTGGTCTGCCTTTGCCTGATTCCCACCGCTTTTTTTTTTTTGGCCATGCCACTCGGCTTGAGAGACTCAGTTCCCAGACCAGGGATTGAACCCAGGCCATGGCTGTGAAAGCCCAGAATCTTAACCACTGGGCCACCAGGGAACTCCCTGCTTGCCCCCTCATGAAATTGTAACCTTGACTTTGGTATTCTGATTCCTTCTCTTATTCACTTTGGGTCAAGCCTCTCCAGCTTCAGTAAGGCAGTCCCTGCCTCCTCCTTTCCCTTTGACAGGATTCCAGGCTCTAAGAAGAGTCCCGAGAGCTCTATCTCCAGGACAGCCTCCTCCCTTTCCAGCCGCCCTGGCATGGTTCTGGACCATGTCCGGAAGAATGTCAGCAACGGGACCGCAGCCTCTCCAATGACCGGAAAGGTACTTGTTTAAGAGGATTGATGTAAACCTTGCTGTTCTTGCCGCCTGTGCCTCTTGGGGTATCATGGAGCACCCCCCCACCTCTGCATGCTGGGGGCTTGGCCCAACTGAAGGAGAGCACAGATGGCAGTCCTGCTCTGTTCCATGTTCTTTCTGAAGCGGGTTACAGGGCTGATGCTGGTGAGGAAGAAGGAACAGTGACTAGAAAATGCGACTCAGCAGATCAAGACTTAGCTCCCAGCTGCTTTACACAGTGCAATGACAGATCCCCCAAGCACACCTTAAGCACCTGGGAAAAAATACTTTATCCCCACATTTTCATACCGAAAATGTGAGTAGATTGTACCAGGGTATAACCGTCGCAGTTTTACTGTGGTTGTGTTAAGAGAGCATCCTTTCTTTTGAGGAATACTTGCTGTATATGGAGGTAAGAGGATGTCTTGTCTAAAATTCATTCAAATGGTTAGAAAAATATATATGTACATACACACATGTATTGATATGTATGTGCAGGGAGAGAGAGCAAGAAACTTAATGTGGTGAAGTTAAGGAATATCCCTTGAAGGTTTTTTTGTATGTATTGGAAATTTCCTACTACGAAAGAGTTAAACTCAGTTTTATTACCAAGATAAATAGCAATTTCCTTTATTACAACATAATTCGTAATTCAAAACTAGAACATGTTGACGGCTTCTGTGATCCCAGTCTGAAGATCAAACCCAGGCTGTCAACAGCCTCCACAGCCTGCAGGGTTTTTAGTTTTTTACGAAAATCTGTTTCCCTGCCAACGTTCAAGAAAATAGATGCTGAAATAGAAGCATTGGAATTGACACAGCAGTGATGAGCTATGACCCCGATGCAAGGGTGATGGTCACTCTGGCCAGAACAAGAAAGCCAGAAGCCTCAGTCACAGCCCAGACGAACAGCGAGGGGTGCAGGGGTGCCTGAGGGTGAGCATGGGTAACCCTGGGTTAGGCTGGGTTAGCAAGGCCACTCCTCTGACAGTGTGTGTTTTCATTACGAAAGCAACTTTGCAAATATACTGCAGTTTCCCAGAAGTCATTTTACTTTAAGTAACATTGTATGGTCCCAATGTAAAGCATTTGCTTTAAATGCTCAACGATTGAACAGGTTGTGCAGCACAGTGGGAAGGTGTATTCCCTTTAGGAAGAAATTAATAAATAATGACCTCAGTGACTTCAAGTCACTCTGTGGCCTGTGCAAAGGATATGGGTGCTTAATGATTCAAAGTAGTATCAATTTAACAAAAACTTTGGGAAAACCTCATTGCTGGTAAGAGGATAGTAAATTCAGTGTGGCAATATGCATCCTAATTTATGAAAATACTAATAGTCTAGTCATTCTGTTTCTAAAAAAAATTACTATGGAATACTAAGTACAGGAGAAGATTCAGTGTTTTGATTTTTCATTGACAAGTAGTTACTAAGCGTGGGACCTTGACCTTTTGGTGGGGGGGTGACCAGTCACGGTGAGTAGCCCTGGTGCAGGCCTTGGGGAGCGTTTTGAGGTGTCGCTGGCACAGACCCGGGTGAATGGTGCTATGGAGAAGCATGGGGCACTTAGCATCCAGCTGGCCATTTCCAGGCTCCCTGGAGCCAGCCTAGTTCATGAGCTCTTCACACAGTGAGCTGTCTGCTAGTCAAATGCTAAGACCTTCGTTGAAGGCCTGAGTGTTTAAGTGATATGGCCATGGTTGAAACTGAGGCGCCCCTGTGTCAGCAGAGAAGCCCACAGCGAAGGACAGTAGCATATCAATCAAGGGTTATGTTTAGGGGATGGAACTTGGTAAATTTTTTCCCTTTATACTATTTTTGTGTTTCTCAAATCCTGATGAAAACGTACTGCTTCCACAAGATGATTATAGAGTTGCATGCCCATCTGTGCAGGACTCAGGGACTGCTGAAAGGAAGTCACAATGTCTGTATCATGTGCCCGTGTAAATAATTTGTTTGGAGTGGCTCCTCCAAAGCTCCTGCCTGCTGCCTCCTTGTAGGGGCCAGCCCCACTCCCTCTGGCTTTGACCACGTCCTCTGCTTTGCTCTTCTCTTAGAGACCAGACCCTGTGACAATGAAGAAGCCACCGACCCCCGAAGAACTTGGGGTGCCCATTGCCAGGAACGGTTCTGTGTCGGGCCTGAAGTCTCCAAATGGATATGCTCCTCCCAAGCCCCCCCTGGAATCCCCTTCCCCCAAACTCTGCAAAACACCCACCCACGCGCCAGCCATTCTGGATGAGCCTGGAAAGAAAGTCAAGCACTCCCTGCAGCACTTCTCCCCTCTGCCCAGCGCCAGTGCGCCAGGCAGCAGCAGGAGCAACAGTCGCAGGCCAGGCTCCTGGGACGGCCGGGCTGCTGTCTCTACCTCACCCCGGGCCCCAGCTGCAGGGACCCTCAACGGGCTTGGTCCCCAGGTGGGCGACGAGGGCCCCACCCCTGAGAGGGGGGGCTCCAGCCCCGAGCACCCCACCAGCAGGCTCCCCCAGCCCCCCCGGAGCGGAGCCACCCCTCTCGGAGATTCTCAGGGAACGCACTTCGCCACTGCCGGCCCCGCCAAGGTGCTGCCGGCCCGACAGGACGCCGAGCCAGAGAAGGCCAAGTGCCCCATCCCAAACGGCGCCAGCCCCGAGCCGGCCAATGCTATGTCTCCTCCTCCGGCCAAGAAACTGGCCCTCTCTGCCAAGAAGGTAGGTGTGTGGGCAGCTCGACCCCAAAGGGTGTTGGTAGGAGCCAGGAAGTGGGGTGCTTTTAGCTTTGGGTAGTGGGGTGGGACAACGACTGAGGGCGTCCCCCAGCGTTGGGAGGTTGTCCTGGCGCGGGCGGGGGCGGCAGCAGTGTGATCAGATGAGGCTGGGGGCCGATGGGCCTCCATTTCTGTGGACAGTGTCCTAAGGGAGCCTCGGGGATGGGCCCCGGCCGGGAGCTCAGCACAGGGACACACAGGCTGGCCGGCACCTCTGTGTGCAGCCTGACGCGCTGTGATGTCATTGTCGTACTGAAGTTTTTGTTTAAACTTCCTTCCTTTTTTCCTTTTTGTTTCTAACCAAAAACACTTCTGATTCTTCTTCTATCATTCCCCCCGCCCCCACTCCCTTTGTTTGTTCTCCTTCTGTCCTCTCATCCTCCCTTCTGGGCTCTTTTTTCTTTTCATTTTGTTTTTATTTTCCTCCTCACTCACGGCAACCTTTTTTAGACCACCAAGTTTTTATTTATGTCAATAACTGCAGGCCAGCACCCTGCGGAGGGCAACCGGCAATGACCTCCGTCCACCTGCCCTCTCTCCATCCTCCGACCTCACCTACCCCTGGAAACCCACTCACCCCGCCGTCGCCGCCACCTGGCCTGTCAGTGCAATGCGGTAAGCAGGGCAGCCGCTCCTCCCCGTGGGGCCAGCGCAGAGGTCTGCCTGGTGTCTCCTCTGTCCTCCTGCCCAAGGGCCTTCCACGGGGCGCAGGCAGCTTGGTCTCTGCGGTCCTGGTTTTATTTTTGACTCTGTCTTCATCTCCCGTCCATCTGCCACGTGCACTTGGTGATGGATGCGCTGTGAACTGATCTGCCTGGGGATTCCCCAGCCCCGTGATGGGACCCCACAGTGGAAGGTGGGAGTTGGGGGGGTGGGCGGGTGTTTGGACAGACGCCGTGTGAGCTCACGAGTCCTCTGTGCAGGTTGTGTCTCCTAGCAGCGCTCCAGGGCTTATCTGGGGGCAGGGTGGGGTCTGTCGCCCTGGCCCTCAGGGCATTCCCAATGGGCTCCAGTGGGCTCTGGGGGCCGCTGCAGGGGACATGACTCCGTGGGACTTTTCAGCATCCTGGGTAGATGTCCCTCCAGAGGCGTGGGCTGCCGCCTTCTGGCCCGCTCTGCACAGGGACGCTTGAGTCCCTTCAGGTGTGGAGGGCAGAAGGCCCAGAGTTGCTGATAAATGGCTGTCTGAGGAGTGAGAGGCTCTGCCTTTGACAGCTGTGGAGGGAGGGAGGAAAGAAGGAAGGAAGGCGAGGCAAAGCCACGAGGTGGTTTGGACGGGCTCGGCGTTCGCATGACGCCGCCACGCCCTCCCTGCCCCCTCGTTCAAGGCCCTGCGCTCAGGGGCCTGCTGTCCCCTTCCCCCAGCCCCTCCCACTCTCACTGCTGGCACGGGGGTCTGCACTCGGCAGGTCCTTAAACGTTCACAACGTGTATTTGGTATTTTGTTCTGTGTTTCTTTGACATACAGCTTTTTTTTTTAAATTTCAAACAATGCAGAGTAACGTGACATAGTAATACAATTTGTGTGGCCATCAGAGTTTGTTCTGATTTAGACAGCGATGAGGCAGTTCTGTTTAATTAAGAACCCTTGGAGGTGGGCATTGTTGTCATTCATTCACAGATGAGAAAATTGTGGCTCTGGGTGGAAACTTGACTTTTCCATGGTTGCGTAGTTGACAGAAGGATTTCCCAGATGGCTCAGTGGTAAAGAATCCGCCTGCCAGTAGGGGACCCGGGTGTGATCCCTGGGTCAGGAAGATCCCCTGGAGAAGGAAGTGGCAGTCTGCTCCAGTGTGCTGGCCTGGGAAATCCCATGGACAGAGGGACCTGGCAGGCTACAGTCCGTGAGATCGCAGAAGAGTCGGATATGACTTAGCCACTAAACACACACAGAGACACAAGTTAGTGACACACACGTTTGACAGGAAGGAGAGCCAAGAGTCTCACCTGTCCAGTCCTACCACTTGCTCGTGTTGCTGTATAGCTGGCTGGAAAGTCTGTCTCCCTGATCTTTATAAACCCCAAGTTTCAGAGGAAAATCCTAGGAAGGTAATAGCAAAAAACAAGGTAGGCTTACATCTGCCTTTTTTGTAACTCAACTGCCTGTGCTCAGACACGTGATGCTTGTGGAGGCTGGATGTTTATTGCTTGGTGGAGCTTTCTTCTGAACACTTTGCATTGAAAGTTTAAAACACAGGAGTTTGTGAAAGTACTTTGGACTACCTGGTGACAGGAAACCGAGATATGTAAAGATTTTTATTAACTTTGATCTTGAGGTTTGAATTTGCTTGTTAGCCTGTGATTTCTAACTTCTCTGAAACATGTACATATCTGAGGTTTACAGGGGAAAATCATTGAAAATCCTTACCTGAGAGGGAGGGGGCCGAGGGAGGGCAGGGGGGTAGAACTCAGCCTGTCCTCACTGCCCACCTCTCCCTACAGGGCTGTCTCACCTGCTCCCAGACCCTCCAGCCATCTGAAGCCTCCCTTCGGCCCCCATCCCCCATCACTGTCCAGCAGCCCCCAACCTCTCGGGACATCAGAACCACAGAGTTGTTCGCCTGCCTCTGCACCCCTGCCTCAGGTCAATGGGGCCTTCCAGGCCCCCCCATACCAGCTGCCAGAGGCCAGCAAGCCCCCCCAGAGCCTTGGTAAGAAGAGAAAGAAGACCTGCATGGAAGGGGACCATGTCTCAGAGACCTGCACAAGTGTGGCGGCCCCACCCAGGAAGAGGAGGAAGAGGAAGAGGAAGCACATGGGGGACGTGGACGTCACCCCCCCACAGGACAAGCCGACACCAGGGCCGCCCTGGAGCCCCGAACGCAGGAAGGAGGGCCAGGCGGAGCCACCGGCAGACAGATCAGAGGAAGAGGGCAGGCACCAGCCAGGGAGCGGCCAGCGCCTAGAGAACGGCTGGCCCGTGGGATGCATGACTGACAGCCCCCACGTGAGCAGCAGGAAGAGGAGGAGAAAGGGACCAGAGAGCTGTGACGGAGAAGACCTCCTCCCCGGGGACCCAGCTTGGCACGGGTGAGCGCGAGGAGCCAGGGGCCCTGCACCTCCATGCACTCACATAGTCTGCTCCGGGTGGGTGCTGTCTAGAAATACAGGCGCCCGGACCTCTGGGATGTCACGGGGTTTGTTGTCCCGGGGTTTGGCGAGTGGAGGCATGTCCCGGGTCTGGCCAGTACCATGTGGGCTGGTCTGGGGTCCTGTTGTCCAGTTTGTAGGACTTGCCTCAGTGAGGAATAAAAATGCGCTCGTGTGCTTTCCTGGGCTGTGGCCGTGGATCGCTGATGTACTTTGTCCTGGGCGGGTTTGGGTGGTGTCTCCCGGGGCTCTTCTGCAGGGCTGGGCATGTGCCAGCAGAGTTCTCGAGGTGTCTGGGCTTCCGTTTGCTCGGAACTGACTGTCCACTCTGACTTCCCAGGAGCTGCATGCCCTCGGACGTCATCCAGCCAGAGACCATCGCAACATCAGTGAGGAAAAAGAAAAAGAAAAAAAAGAAGCAAGAGCCAAGACAAGAAGTAGAAGAGAAGGAGCCCGAGGGCCAGAGGGGCCCTGCTGTCACTGGGAGCAGGCCCCTGCCAGCTGTGAATGGCCAGGCTTCCGGGGGCCCCACAGGTGTGCATGGGGTGGGGAGGGGCCGCTGAGGGTGGGAGCCAGCCTGCCAGAGGCAGATGAGGGTCACTGGGGAGCCCTCTACCCTGGCACGAGCTGTCTGCCCACTGGGCCTCCTCACCTGGCTGATCATTCAGCTGGATCTACCCCACAGGAGAACACAGGACACACGTAAACGTCATCTGTGAGCCCAGCGTTTCTCCTGGTTCAGGGCTGTTCCCTTCTGGACCTTCCCACTGGAATACTCCTGGGCCCACCAGCCTGGTGTTGTCCTCTGCCACTTGAACCTGGAGCATTGAGTTCAGAAGCTCACTTCCCTCTTTCTCTCAGTTGTGAACCTGACGATCACGTGGCCTCTTGCATTTGGGGTTCCGTGTGCTGTGGGTCTGCCTAGGCTGAAGCCCCTGCCAAGCAGCCCATTCGTGTTTTGTCTTCTCTCTTTCTTTCTGGCTGGTGGGACTCACTGGGCTCTCCTGGTGGAGTGTGTCTGTTACATGAGGGAGGGGAAGGTCCTCAGTTCCTCTGGGAGGGGCCCAGATCTCAGGGCATCAGCTGTTGTGTTAGTTGTTTGGGGGCACACTGGCCCCTGGGGATTGACCTGGAGTTTGTATCAGACTCCAGAGAAATGCAGCCATGAATGAACGTGGAGTTCTGATAATGACATGGCAGAGCACTGCTAGGCAGTGAGGAGTGGCTGCGGCAGGCGGCCAGAGCATAATTGGAGAAAAGGGTGCAGAGAGTGGCTGCTGCCAGACCACAGCATCGCTGTGTGAGCCCGCTGGCCAGGCTGGAGGTGCCAGGGCTGCAGGGAAGCCCAGTGCCGTGTGTGCCCGCTCACAGTCCCAACATGGGGACGGGCGTTGGTGGCCGAGAATTGGCTAGACCTACGGTTGTCCATGGCTCCGCGTGACCACCGGGCCCAAGCTGTGCTGAGGAGCAGCCAGTGGGGCTGGTGGGAACAGGCTGGGGGTGGACAGTGGACGCTCTCCTGCTCAGAGCACTGAGCCTGAAGGACACAAGGTCACTGCCAAGTTGGCTGCCCGGAGAGACGAGGTGAGGCTTGTGTTTAGGACAGCGAGTCCATTCAGGCAGTCGGTGGTGGTTGGGGGGCAGGGCAGAGGCCAGGGCCAGCTCAGATGTCTTCTCTAGAGCCATGGTGAGGGGCAGTCAGTACTCTGTGCAGATGTCCTTGCTTGCTGGCCAGGCTCTCTGAAGACAGGGCCACCAGACGGGAGCTGCCCCACCAAGCTGCGGTGGCAGTGGAGAGAGGCGTCTCGTCCCTCCAGTTCCCTCCGCTCCACGATTCTGCCCGTTCCCTACAGGCGAGGAAGAGAAATCATTAACACTCTCATCACAGGCAGGCAGAAAGAGCTCACTGTTACACATTCTTTCAGTAATTTGTGATTAGTAAGTTCTGCAGCGCTGTTGTAAATAAAAGGTGCGTGATCATTTTCTCGGTGATTTAAACGTATGTAAGTGTTCCTCTGATTGCAGGGCTGGGACCGGCTCTACTTGCATCCTGGGACAGAGAGAGAGAATCCGATGTGGTCCAAGAATTGCTCAGATATTCATCTGATAAAGCTTATGGGAGAAGAGGTACTGTTGTGAGACCTGACTTGTTTTCCTGAGATTGTCTTAGGTAGGAGATAAAGAGGCCTGCAGACGGGTTTAGTCTGTGGAAGGATCCAGAACAGCTTCCCCCTGGGGTCTGGGAGCAGGGAGAGGGCGAGTGTGTGCCTCAGGGCGGGGAAGGCTGTGGCCAGAAAGGCTCGCTCGTCCAGTTCGTGTGCTGTACGTTCTTATTTAGAACATTATTTTTCTAATTCAGACTTGGAGAAAGAATGTAAGATCTTTGTCTCTCAAATGAGAGCAGGGGTTTATAAAAACTAAATTTTGAGGGTTGGTGGTAGACAGAGTTAACAGTGTTTGCTCATGTGACAGAATCATTGGCTGTCCTGCAAACAAACCAGAGACCACACTGTCCCTTTTCTTTTTCATTCTCTCTGTGTGTCCATTTTCACCAGAAGGTGGCACTCAAAAATGGTGAATCATTAGGAGCAGACCCGCCTCGTATGTAAACTTCACCCTTAAAGTAAACCCCCAGGGCAGCTGGGGGCCCACCCAGGTCCTGACGCACGTGTCTGCCTTGCAGTTTTGACGTGGGACGGCGAGGTGTCGGCTGTCAGTCAGGACGCCATTCAGGACAGCAGGCTGGCCCGCACGGCCACGGTCATTGACGACTGGGACGAAGAGTTCGACCGAGGGAAGGTGTGACATGTGGTGGCGCCTGGCAGGGGGGACTTGGGGTTTTGGAGTGGTTTGAAGTGGCCGAGGGCGACGCTGGAGCCTGGCTGCCTGGGAGCCACGTGGCCGGGTGCAGGGTCTCCGTCCCCCAGTTGCTTGTGCTCCGCCATCAGTGAAGTCAGAGTCGTGGGGACACCTCCCGAGGGTCATGTGGAGAGCAAATCTGCTGAGGTCACACATTGAGACTCAAGCTGGCATGCAGTAAGCGCTGGGAAGGAGCCACCAGGACCCAGGGGAGGCCTTTGTGGGAATTGTGACACTCTGATTCTTGACATAGGAGAAGAAATTGAAAAAATTCAAGAGAGAGAAGAGAAGAAACTTCAACGCCTTTCAGAAACTTCAGAGTAGACGGAATTTTTGGTCTGTGACTCATCCAGCTAAGGCTTCCAGTCTGAGCTATCGCCGCTGAATGTGCTGCTGTCAAGACAGGTCAGTTTGTGTGCGTGTGTGGGGGCGGGTGTATGCATGTGTGTGGAGTGCGCTGTGGATGGTATGAGATGTGGTGTGCGTGCTCTGTCTCTGGGACCCCTCTCAGTCATATGTCGTGGCCTGTGTTGGACGCACACTTCAGGGATGGTGGTGGGACCCTCAGGGTCTTGTCTCTCTCCATCAGGAACCATGTTCTCTGCCCCTGCAGCCTCCAGAGACACGGCATCCCTCCCCGCAGACAGTCTGTCTGGACTGACGAGCCGCTTGCCGTGGACTCGCTGGCCTGTCAGCAAGGGGAACGGCCTGCAGAGGCCCTGGGCTTCTGCCCAGGCGAGCATGACGTGCACAGTGACAAACGGCATGGGACACACGGAGCAAGGGCAGCAGAGCGACTGGGAACCGGGGCGGGCCCGAGCGCCCGGTGATGCTGGCCTGCAGCATCCAGCCTGGGGCCGCGGGGGAGAGTGGGGAGGATGTGGCCGAGCCTTCCAGGGTGACCTCGAGCTCCGGAGGTGGTGGCGTGCGCCGGTTGCCCTTCTCCATGGACCATCCAGCTCTCACTTTTTCCCACGGGGGCTCTGTATGCCTTACCTGTCCACCCTCGGAAAGTCAGCCCCAGGTTGACCCCACACTGCAGCCTCTCCCTTCTTTTGGAGTGGGGCGACAGGGGCAGGGGCATGTCCCCATCTCAAGAAACTCTAGACCCCCTCGAGAGCGGACGGCCGAGGGGGACGGGGTGGGGCCGACAAGATGCGACAACACATCTACTGCTCAGGCCGCTACTGTTCGAGGCGGCTTTGCTGGACCTCCCTGCTCCCGCCCCCAGCCCTCGCAGCTGCAGTAACCCCGGGGTCCTTACCGAGGTGGTGTTCTTGGGGTAGATTCCTCCTTTTATTTTACTACTTGATATAAAACATTTATTTTTGACCAGGCCTGTGGCTTCCATTAGCAATATGTCTCCTTTCGCTAATAGGCAAATACTGGCTTCATTTGCTCAATTTTGTGAGTGCTTTTGAATTGAAGATGATTGTGTAACTGGAGACGATCACTATCCCTTTTTTTTATCTTACTAAAGCTGTGCCTGCGAACTTGTAATTTAATAAATACAGGAAATCCTCAGTGAGCTGATACTGTCCAGAAAAAAGACCAGTGTCCCAGTGGTAGAAGGTACAGAAGTCTGAAGATTATCCCTCAGCACATGTCCTCTTGGGATCACTTCCTCTCTTCTTGGGATCACTTCCTGTGGGTGTGGCTCAGTGTCTGGCCTGGTCCTGCCCTCCAAGGGGTCTCCTCAGCCTGAGCCCCAATGCACTCGTCCAGCCCATGCTTTCTTCCTCACCGAGCTTTGCCCTTTGTTCTGGGACCTGAGGGACCCAGGTGGTGTCGAAAAACCATTAAACATTTTTTATATGAGGAGATACATTAATTTTTTCATGTGGGTTGTTTTTGTTTTCCCCGGTTTTCTATTTCTCTCTTAAAAGGTGGGGAGGATATAATACCCTGTGGCCTGAGCTGGGGCTGCTCTGGCCCCAGCAGATGGGAACCGAGCTCTGCCTGGACTGGCCAGGGAGCCTTTTTCTGGAGGCCTGACTCCTGCATGTCAGGCATGCCTGCTCAGAACTGAGGGGCCCGCCCAAGTGCCCTGTGACTTTGTCATTTGTCACGTCAGGAGGGAAGGCAGGTGCCTCCATGGGCAGGATTTTCTTCTCCCTGTCTCAAGATGTCAACATTCATTCCTGTGTGAACTGTTTCCCCAACCATATTCTTGTCATGTTTTGTTGGTTGGAAAAAGAAAAATTCTGTTGACTGCCCACGCAGAATTTGTCTCCTTTCTCTATTCTCCAAATCAGCCTCTTCCTTTCTTCACTATATAATTATAACGCCTTTTTCTGAGGCAAACATATCACACGTTTCCTCCCAGGCGGTGATGAGCACCGGCCTGACTCCACAGCATTTATCACCGTTAGGTAGGCGAGTCCTCCCCTCTCAAGGAGAAGCGTCGGCCAAACTGAGAGGGAAGGGAGCAGCCCAGAGTGAGCCCAGATCCTGGGTGCGCACATTGAGGTAAAGAGCTGAAGCTCTTAGGGTGACCCTTGTTGACTGAGAACGTGGGTTTAATTTAACTTTGTGAAGGGGGCACCTCTCCTGGTGGTCCCAGGCCTCTCACTCCCTGCCTCTCTGCTGGGGGCCCTGGTTACACCAAGGCCCCGCGTGTGCGACGAGCCCGCAGCTCATGGCCAGGGACCGAGGGGGCCGCAGATGTTGCCAAGATCTCAGTGCAATAAAATAACGAGTTTTTGTGAGACCTGCCTGTGTCTTTTCCCTTTGGCTTTTAAAAGGTTTCCCCCCACCCCATACTTCAGTCTGCTGGCACCTTTCACATGCGAGGTCAGCCTTGGGTGCTTTCTGTCACCCGTCCATGAGTGGGAGCCAGGCACTTCGGGCAGTCTGTGCAGGAAAGCTTAGAGCAGGTCTTCATTAGGAATAAAGAGGTTTATCTGAATGTCTTAGTGTTATGCATACACTTACCCAAATTTAAGAAGACAAGAATCCTTTTGAAGTGGCTCCCTGAGCTTTGTGGATGATTTTCAATGAGCATCATATTGAAACACGGAAACAGTATCATTCCACTGAGGTCTGTTATTTGAAAATTTTTGTAACTGAATTTCTGCAGGTATAGATGAGGGAGACATCATAGGTTTTACCAAACTGAGTTTCTCTGACAGCTGTCAAGGGCAATGCAGGCCTCCAGTTTGGGGACACTGACCCCGCTCCCAGCCTGGCCTGGGCACAATGATGTAGTCAGGTCACCTTCAGCCCTGGCCTTAGTGGACGTGCCCGGTTGCTGCCTCAGCCACGTGCTGGAGGCCCTGGTAAGGAAGGTTTGGTTCCTGCATGCACTGGAATTCAGTGGCCCACGTGGACATTGCTGGTCTGGTCAGGCTGGGCCTGACAAGAGCAGGAAGGTCTGGGTCTGGCTGATCGCAAGTGTCCTGGAAGTTGGGGCAAGGTCCGGAGGGGCCTGGGGCCCTGTAGAGCCCCCTGTGATTGGGAGGTTACAGGTGACAAGGGCAGTGCCAGTGAGTAGGTGACAGTCTGGGGCAGGGACAGGTTTCCAGTGGGTGGGTTTTGGTACCCAAGCCCCACAGCTCCTCACCCACCCTCCCTTCAGGGATGCCCTCAGACACAGGACTCTACCCTGGTCACCGTGGGGGTATGGCCAGATGGCTCAAAATGACAGCAAAGGAAGAGGTGAAGCGAGGCATCATCTGGACCCAAACCAGAGCGGGTGTTCGGCAGGTGGGCAAGAGTTTGGAGTGACATTTCAGCTCACGGGCCTGTCCGACCAGCTGAGCTTGTGTCCAAAGGCTGCAGATCACAGGCTGGGCGGCGGCTGGAGTTGATCCACCACGAATCTGGGCACAGGTCATACAAGCAAGACCATAGCTCTATCCATGTTGTGGTTCTGGGTGCGTGGAAGACAAACACGGCCAAGTTTCCCCTCTCAGCCTGTGGTCTTGAGCTCAGAGCTGCTGACTCCAGTGAGAACCAGGAGGCCCAGCTCTACCAGATATGGCCTCAGAGACGAGGGAAGGCTGTGAACAGAACATTGGCCTGTGAGCAGGCTCCGACCAGCCAGGCTTCCTGGACTGACAACGGTAAGGTGACAGAGTGAAAGCCCAGGGTGTTTCTCATTTGATAACCACCAGGAACTGCGTCCTTCCAGCCTTTGTGTGTCTTTCAGGCTCCAGTGAGTGCCTGCGGTATTTTCAGCAGAGAATACAAGGTATGATTCACTCTTTATACACCCGAGGCAGAAGACGGTGTGTGTGCGGGCCAGGGGGTGGGGGTGGAGAAGACGGGCGAGGGTGACCTGTCCAACAGGCCGGCCAAGAAGTGCTCCTGTCTGGAACTATGACATAGCAGTAACTAGACAGGTGGGGCCACCTGGGTACTTGGAATCGAGAGCAGAGGTAACAAATACGGTGGAAAGTTCAGGGCCGGGGGAAGACCTCTGGCTTGAAAAGTCGAGAGGTAGGGCACTGTAGTACCAGAGAGGCAGGTGGGTGACAGGTTCCGGGGCCGTGATGCAGACAAGCCTGCAGTGTTAGCTTGCTATCAGCACAGGAAGTGGGGAGGACCACAGGCATGAGAAGGACGTGACCATGGAGCTTGGGGTCTCCCGATTAAGAAAAAAACGCAGTTACCTGAACACCGGGGGAACTAGGCAAGCGTCCATTAGAAGCGCGGCCTAACCTCCGGAGTCAGGAGTGAGCTGTGAAAGGCTGGCCGGTGTGATGGAGTGGGGAAGGCCAGGGTGTGAATCCTGCCGAGTCTTGGTAGCATGGACAGCGTCGGTGTAGACAGGACCTGGGTGAAACGCGGTTCTGGGTATCGTCTCGCCCCACCGAGGGTCAGCCTGAGGGTGTGTCACGTGACACCTGGTGGGAGCTCAGCAATGTGATTCCTTCTTGGCCTTTGGGACCTTGTGGCTAGTCACCTGCACCGGCTCCTTCCCTGGAATCCACAATCACACGTGTTTGATCCCTGGGTCGGGAAGATCCCCTGGAGGAGGGCATGGCAATCCACTCATATTCCTGCCTGGAGAATCCCATGGACAGAGTAGCCTGGCGGGCTACAGTCCACAGGGTCGCAAGGAGATGGACACGGTTGAAGCAACTTAGCAGGCACACATACACTCTGCAGTCCAGCCCCAGCCTCATCCTGCTCCTTCCTTCCCCACTCCCTCAGGACCAACTGGTTCTGCTGGGGAGGACCATCTGGCTGCAGAAGCTGGTGGCCGTGCTCCATTAGGCTGTCTTCAGGCGGCCCCGCTCCCCCACCCCTTCTGCAGTTACCGCATGTTTGTGCCCTCTCAGCTGCCTGTGTGCTCCTTCCTCTTGCAAATAATTTTCATCCCACTCCAAAGTAAAACAGCGAAATACAGGGAAACCAAAACTGAAACCAGCTGCTTTCCCTCCCCTTGTGATCGATTCCCCTTCTAACATAGTGGTTCCAACACTCACAGAGCAGCAAAATCACCTGGAGAGTTATTAATACTAATTTAATTGACAATGAATGTGCCGGAAACAAGACTCTTGAGGCTCGGGCATTGGCGTTTGAACCCTTCCTGAATGATGCTACTGGGCAGCCAGGGTTGAGAGCTGCCGTGCTAGTCCCAGGTTTGAGGGTCAGAATCACCAGGTGGTCGTGAGAACACAGGTTGCTGGGCCTCAGCCCCTGACATTCTGGTTCAGCAGGTCTGGGCTGAAAAGTGAATGTGTTAGTCTCTCAGTTGTATCTGACTCCTAGTCCATCAGGCTTCTCCCTCCATGGGATTTTCCCGGCAAGAATACTGGAGTGGGTTGCCATTCCCTTCTCCAGGAGATCTTCCCAACCCAGTGATCAAAGCCAGGTCTCCTGTATCAACAGGCAGATTCTTTCCCATCTGAGCCACCAGGGAAGCCCCTAGGGATGCTGACCCCACTGCTGGGTGGGCACCACACTCACAGTTCTGATCTAACAGTTTTTACATGGAATGGTCAGTAGGACCCTCTGTGGGCACCTCAGTGTGCTCTCCAGACCAACCTCCCCCACCCCTTGGGGACCTCACCTCCTAGCTGCCTCTGGTGTCTTGCTCTTCCCCCTTCCTTCTCTCATGAACATGTTCAAGTGTCTGCCATCCTAAAAAAGCCCCCTTGTTTCCATGTCCCCTCCCAGCCACCCTCTCCCTCAACTTGAGCTTTGATTTGCCTTCTGCTTCATTCTCCTCTCAGTCTGCCTTCTGCACGCGTCACTCCCCTAAATTTGATGAGCATTTGCCATGACTTCTTTTCAGGCTTTGATACTGTTCATCCCTCTATCCCTGAAAAGCTCTTCTTTTTCTGTCCCTTAAATGTTAAATCTGTTGGATCTGGTGAGCCCAGTATACTTAGATGGAGCCAGGATCAATCCACTCCAGTCAATATACCCCATTGTCTAATCAATATATCCAGAGGATTCGTGTGGATATCCTACTGGCAAATTCGTGGCCCAGACAGGGTTCGTAGCTCTGTCTGCCCTCCTTCTACTTGTGTCCAACTCCTGTGTCCCTCCCGAGGCTGGCAGATGCCCACCCAGATGCCAAAGCCTGAAACGTGCCCGCCAGAGTCGGCACCGTCCTCACGTGACTCCCACGTGTCAGTGATAGAATTCTGATCTTTCCACCTGGCTGTCTGGGAAAGTCTTCTTTCCTGTCCCCACTGCCTGGCTCTCAGCTTGAGTCACCACCATGTTTCTCTTGGATTCAAATCATCTCCTAACTAGTTCTCCAACCTCTAGAGAAGGATACTGGCTTTCTAGTCTGCCTTCCTGGCCCCTGGGACAGTCCTTGAAGACAAGAAGCCCTAATCAAGTGACTCCTGTCCTCAGGTTTTCCCAGCACCTGTCACACTGCGTTGTTGAAAGGACATGTCAGTCTTTATCCTGTGCTAACGGTGGGGACTGATAAAATGCACCTGTATGTGTTTTTTTGCTCTTACAGTATTAGAAATGATCCGTGTTTCATGCACTTTTTTCTCCCTTCTTATGTGTATTACTCTGTTTTCTGCTTTGCATGGCCTTGGTGAGACGCTTTCCATTGGCAGAGACCGGTGGGCATTGACTCTATCAGGTCTCAAATTCCAGGCCTTGCCAACAAGAAGTCTTGGTGGAAGGGGTGAGTCAGACAGGAGTGTGGTTGGTGACCGTGCCCTGTTGAAAGTAAAAGTTGCTCAGTCGTGTCCAGCTCTTTGCAATCCCATAGACTATACAGTCCATGGAATTCTCCAGGCCAGAATACTGGAGTGGGTAGCCTTTCCCTTCTCCAGGGGATCTTCCCAACTTAAGGGTAGAACCCAGGTCTTCCACATTGCAGGCAGATTCTTTACCAGCTGAGCCACCAGGGAAGCCCAAGAATACTGGAGTGGGTAGCCTATCCCTTCTCCAAGGGATTGTCTCGACTCAGGAATCAAACCGGGGTCTCCTGCATTGCAGGCAGATTCTTTACCAACTGAGCTACTAGGGAAGCCCCTATTCACAGTTCAGAATGTAGCCAGCCTGCCTCCATCGATGTCCTTGGCCCAGAGGCCTTGCCCAGGCCTCCTGACGCTGCCATCTCTGAGCCCCTGCCACCCATCCCCCACTTTTGTGTTTTTTTTTTCCGCAAGTGAAAACATTTTGGCAGGTCTGGCGGGAACCAGAGCCTTAGCTCCTCTATTTGAAGTGAGAGCCTGGACTGTGTGGCACGTGGCCAGCTGTCTTTCAGGCGGCAGGGGAACAGTTGGTGACAGCTGGATACAATCAAGATCCATTACAAACAGATTTCCAAGTGCCATTCACACACAGAAGAAATTGCAAGCTTTAGCAAAATAAAATCTGGGGGTTTTCAAAGCAAGACAATGCCCGAGCCTCGGCCCGTGTGAGCAGTTCAGTTCCTCGTCTGTAACCACACTTCCTTCCCCAGCCCCACCTCCCTCTTGAGTGCAGGCTTAGGGGGTTGGGGGAGGCTGGCGAAGCTGACAAGGGTTCTCCCTAGGCCAGGGTGTCCATGCCCTGCCTTGTATTACGAAGGACACCCCTGTCTAAACCTGGGAGGGGAGGGGTCCAAGGCTGGCTTCTAGCAGGGCCTCTGGCCAGCCTTAGGCCTCTCACCTTGGTCTCCGGGAGAAGGAAGGGTTCACAGAGTGGTTGGTGGGTGACGGCTGGCAGGCCCAGCTGAGCGCATGCCTCGTCTGTGAAGCAGGTGTTATCCGAGGTAGCTGTCTGTCAAACCCCGGCCCTGGCCTTGGCAGAGCTCTGAGCTGTGGCTCATTAGGCAGCCGATTATGGTTCTGTACGGAGGGTGTGGTTCTGTTGGGTCTGTGGGCCTCAGCAGACCGTGTTCCTTGACCCTATGGTAGTGGGTGGTGGTGGCGGGAGTCGTTCTTTTGGCACGTGGAAGGGGTGTCAGTGTTCATGGAGGGAGGCGACGCTGTCCTCCCTTTTTTCATGAGAGCCTCCAGCTTGTACCGCCCGCTGGGGCCCCTGCTGCCTCATCCTCTTTTTTCTTTTTAACTTTTGCCTGTCCTTGGGTTTTGTGGCCATGCGGGCTTTTCTCCAGTTGCAGCGAGTGAGGGCTACTCTAGTCGTGGTGCGGAGGCTCCTCTCGCCGAGGCGCGCAGGCTTCTCGGGGGCACGTGGGCTCCTCAGCTCTAGAGCTCAACAGTTTAGCCCATGGGCCTAGCTGCCCTTTGGCACGCGGGATCTTCCCGGGTCAGGGGTCGAACCCGGGTCGCCTGCATTGCAAGGTGAATTCTTTACCATGGAGCCATCAAGGCAGCTCCGCCTTATTCACCTTGATGGGAGAAGAGAGAGAGAGAACAAATAGAATCATTTGTTTTAGAAAAAGAAACCAGATAAAAAAATATGGGCATGAGGAAGAACAGAAAGGTCACAGTAAAATGCCTTGCCATCATATCTTATATCTAAGTCCACTCTAAAAGTTTTATTTAAAATAGGTAATAATATCATATGATATCACTTATATGTGGAATTTAAAATATGACAAAAATAAACTCATTTACAAAGCAGAAGCAGACTCACAGACGTACAGAACAAACGTTATGGTTAAGAAAGGGGAAAGGGGTGGGTGAGGAATAAATTAAGAGTTTGGAATTAATAGATACTAACTACTATATATAAAATAGATAAGCAACGAGACCCTACTGTATAGCACAGGGAACTATATTAAAAATATGAAAAGGAATATATATATATATATATGTATATGAAATGGAATCACTTTGCTGTATACCCAAAACTAATACAACGCTGTAAATCAACTCTGCTTCAATAAAAAATAAAAACATATAAAAAATAAATAAAAACAGGTAATACATGTATGCTGCTGCTAAGTCACTTCAGTCGTGTCTGACTCTGTGTGACCCCATAGACAGAAGCCCACCAGGCTCCCCCGTCCCTGGGATTCTCCAGGCAAGAACACTGGAGTGGGTTGCCATTTCCTTCTCCAGTGTGTGAAAGTGAAAGTGAAGTCGCTCAGTCATGTCCAACTCTTAGTGACCCCACGGACTGCAGCCTACCAGGCTCCTCCATCCATGGGATTTTCTAGGCAAGAGTACTGGAGTGGCTTGCCATTGCCTTATATGGTATATCATTTAAAAGCTGTGTATTTCCCAGGGCCACCACAACCAAGTCCCACAGACTGGGGGGCTTAAAGCAACAGAAATTTATTCTCCCATAGTCTGGAGGCTGGAAGTCTGAAATCAGTGTTGGCAGAACCACACTTTCTCTGACGAACCCCTTTGCCTCTTCCAGCTTCTGGTGAGCCAGGTGTTGTTGGCCTCTCAAATGGCCTCTCCATCTTCACATGGCCTTTTCTGTGTGTGTCTGTGTCCTAATCTCCCCTTCTTATAGGGACGCCAGTCATTGGATCTGGGCCACCCTTATGATCTCCTCTTAACCTGGTTACATTTGCAAAGATCTTATTTCCAAATAAGATCACAGTTCACAGGCGCTGGAGTTTAGGGCTTTAACATACCTTTTTGGGCTCACAATTCAACCCTTAAGAGTATGGGAGGGTATGTAACGAAGAGTCTCCCACTCCTGTTTCCCTGGCAACTGACTCTCCTCCCAGGGGCAGGGTGGCCCCAGTCCCTGTGTCTCTGCTTGTCCACTAGTCTGGGAGCCCTGAGAAGGCATGGCTTTGCAGCTGTTCCCTTTGTTGCTGTGTCCTCAGTATTTTGAACAGCGCCTGTCACAGCATCGTCTCCCCGTCCTGAATATATGTGGAATGGCTGAGTGTACAGTGTAAATGTACATCACATGTAGATGCATTTTTGCTAGGAATAGAAATACATTATACACCCGTGTTCTGTCCTAGCTTTTCCCACATCACACAGCGTGGAAACTGGCTCACTTTGGTAAACGCAGAAATCAGCTTCAGTCTTTTAAAAGACTGTGGGTGCTCCCTTGCATGAAAGTACCAGTATCTAGTAACCTGTCCCTTTTTGAACACTGTTTCTAAAAAAGTTCAAAACATCACAGTTTAAACATGGGGTAAAATATAGATATATTTTGGGTTACCTCTGCTCGAAAGCCTTCCTTCATCATTCTAACTTTTTGGTTTTAGTTCCCTAACCAGGGATCACGGAGAAGGCAATGGCAAGCCACTCCAGTACTCTTGCCTAGAAAATCCCATGGATGGAGGAGCCTGGTAGGCTGCAGTCCATGGGGTCGCTAAGGGTCGGACATGACTGAGCGACTTCGCTTTCACTTTTCACTTTCCACTTTCACACATTGGAGAAGGAAATGGCAACCCACTCCAGTGTTCTTGCCTGGAGAATCCCAGGGACAGGGGAGCCTGGGGGGCTTCCGTCTATGGGGTCACACAGAGTCGGACACGACTGAAGTGACTTAGCAGCAGCAGCAGCAGCAGCAACCAGGGATCGAACCCTCACCCCCTGCAGTAGAAGTCTGGAGTCCTAATCACTGGACTGCCAACAAAGTCCCCCATTATTCTAATTTTTGAGATGATTATGTAAGGCAAGGACTTCAGAAGGGAGGCATCAACTTAAAGTTGTCAGGCGGATCAACCCACTAAAGAGAACAGACCACAGTGACTGGCCTGCAGGGAGCCCCAGCCCATTTTCAAAGTTCCTGATATGGGGGTGGGTCAGGAGAAGCAGCAGACCAGTGGATTCCAGATGCTGGGCCTTCTCGGCTCCTCTGCTCCGTCCTCCCTCTGAGGCTGCCCCTCTGAGGTCCCCAGGAGCTGAGGACACAAGAAGTAAGAGAAGCTGACCTGCTGGCTCCCATTTTATACTGTGCCCTCTGTGGGCCTCAGTTCCCAAATCTGCAGTATGGAGATAACAGCTCAACAATGCCAACGCCACCCCCTCTGCCACCGTGCCTCAACACCCCCAGTCCCTGAGCCAGGAACATGAGTTAACAGAGGGTCTTTGACAGTCACCAGTGGTCAAGTAGGGATTCCCAGGTGACGCTAGTGGTAAAGAATCTGTCTATCAATGCAAGAGATGCGAGATGTGGGTTCCATTGCTGGGTCAGGGAAAATCCCCTGGAATAGGAAATGGCAACCTGCTCCAGTATTCTTGCCTGGAAAATGCCATGGACAAAGGAGCCTGGTGGCTACAGTCCACGGAGCTACAAAGAGTTGGACACGACTGAGCATGCACATGTTGTCAAGTACATTTTACATCCCTAAACAGTGCTTTCATTTGCAACCAAACCAAACATTATCCTTATGGTATGAGGTGGACGCTGATTCTCTTTTATTCTGTCTTCTCTTCCTTCAATGGAGATTGGTTTTTCAACCATTCAGAGTCATTGGAAAACACTGTTGTAATGAAACAATGTAAGTTAAGGGAATTTGTTTACAGTCAAAAACCAGGCTAATCGAAGTGATTAGCATTCATGGCCTTCCCATCCAAAGGTTTGGGAGTTCAGATCACAGGGAGAATTAACCTGTGGCCTCAGTTGCTTTTCTGCCCAAGTTTTGGTCATCAAGCAAGAGTTATGTAAAATCAGTGAAGATTAAACTCTTAGGTCCACCAGAATCAACCTTCTCTGGGTAAAATAATCTCTATGAGGGAAGTGTCTGATTTCTGGAGCTATTGGAAAGAAACACTTGCCTAAGGAAATAAAGCCCATCTTCTTGGACATACGGGAGACATCAAGCTTCACCATCAAAGCCTGGGTCAGACAGCTTAGGGAGTAACAGAGATATTTTTGTTTGTGAATGCACAATTTTCTTAGCCACCAGAAGCGTGGGCCAGAGCTGTGCCCTGATGGAATGTGAAGATTTGGGATCCCTTAGACTGATAATGTTGGAATCCGTCTCATCTAACAAAAACATTGTCAGCTGTGCTGAAGTCAAGTAGAAGACAGCAACAGATCAGAGATCAATACTGGGCAGGAGCCTGGATTTTATAGGCAGATGCTTCATTTTATGGGTGTGAGACAGGTCCAGGGGGCTGCGGTATTTGCCCAGATCACAGGGCTAATAGGAAGCAGATGCGGAAAGAAAGCCTCGAGTTTCCTCATTCACTGACTCCTTTTCCATGAGAGGAAAGGGACTTTTCTTTGTTGTCTCCTGGGAGGCATGTTTTGGAATGGCCTGTAAGGAAACAGACTGCTGAGGAGGGTCACAACTCCCCCTGATGGAGATATTCCCTGACCTTTCAGGGGCATTGCCAGGACCTTGGGCTGAGCTCTTCTCCCGCAGCACCCCCAATACACATTGTGCTAGGGGGTCCAGGGTCATGCCCCCGGGGAAGGTCCTGGACCATCCCTGTGTGATCCTTCCAAATGACACACAAAATTTTTATGTGTAGCACCAAACCAAGAAACATCATATCCATCCAGGAACAACTAGAAAAGCAGCATTTTCCTTTATTTTTCTAAATTAAAAATTGGTGATGTCCCCACCTCCAGGTGCAGAGCTACTGCCCAGGCTCCTCAAAGGGCAGCTCAGTCTAACCAGTGGGTGGGGATTGGTGCAGGCAAATAAAACATGTAAGGCACAGCCTAGAAATGTATGAATCTAACAGTCGCAGGAATCAAGGTCACCAAAATCCTGACACGCTGTGAGGCTGAGGTGCCTCTCTTTGAAATGTGATCGGAGTAAATTCAGAGGACAAAGAAAAGGAAGTATATAAAGGCAACGAACTCATGACATTCACGGTGCTAAGGTTCAGACTGCAGAAATAATGAACTCAAAATATTCTGGTCTTCGGCCAAGGACTAGCCGGACCTGCGAAACTTAACGTCAGCGAGGACCACCCTGCTCTTGAGTGACCGGACACGACCTTGGTACCTTTGTTGTTGGCCGGGCTCCCGTCTGTTTCCCAGGCCTTCTCCACCCTTAGGAAATCCGAAACCTGCTGGGCCCCCAGAGGCGGCCGAGGCGGGGCCTCGGGTTGGGGCGTGGTCAGAGGCGGGGCTTGGAGCCAGGGGCCAGCCTGAGGGGCGGGGCCTCGGCGGGCACGCGTACGCCGGCCTGGGCAAGGTGGAGGACGCAGCCCCAGGGGTGCGCGCGCGGGCGACGGGGGCGGGGCCGCGGGCCCGGGGGCGGGGTCTGGGCGGGCGCGCGTGCGCAGGCGCGGGCCGGGAGGCGGCCGCGTGCTGGGCTGTGTGTGTGTGCGCGCGCGCGCAGGCGGCGGGCGGGGCGCCCCGCGGGAGGTGAGGGGCGGGCGGCGGGCGGCAGGCTTGGGGCCGGGGGCGGGGCTCTGAGACGCGCGGGGCAAGCGGGGCCGGGAGCTGCGGGACCTGGGGCGAGCGGCGAGCCCGGGCGCGGAGCCTGGCGCCGGCACCATGGACGAGGACGACAACTACGGTCAGTACGGCCCTCGGCCCGGCCGGCGGACGCCGCCTCCCTCGCTTCCTCCTTTCACCGGCCCGGCGCCTTGGCCGCGCCTCAGGCGACTCGCGTTTCCCGGGGATGTGGTGCCGGACGCGAGCCGAGGGAGGCCGGGCGGGGCGGCGGCCTCCTCAGGGTCGGGGGCACCGGGGGCCCGGAGTGTTAAGGGCTGAGGGGCCGACGTCGGGGCGCCCGGGTCTCGGGGGCCGGCGCTGGGGGTCGCCGGGCTCGGGTCTCTGGGGCCGGAGTCGTAGGACCGGGGTCTCGGGGCCTGAGCCTCCGGGGCGGAAGTCCTCCAGGGTGAGGGTCTGTCTCGAGGCCGGGGTCTAGGGCGCGGTTCGCGAGGAGAGGAGGGTCTGGGGCCGGGGTCCTGCGCAGGCCCGGCCTCCCCCGCACCCCCGCGGGGGAGCGCCCCGCGGACGCTCAAGTTCCCCCGGGCGTTCTCCGTAGTTTCCGGCCCCTTTGGTGCTGGCAAGTTATGTGCCCCGGTCCATGTCTTTGTTCAGAAACGAAAATGAGAAAACCCCGAGTGGACAGGCTGCACCTGAGGGTGCCGTTGGGGCCGGGACCTCCAGCCGCCGGCCACCCCAGGGTCCGAGGCTGACCGTCACTCCGCGAAAACGGGGCTGCTGTTCCCCCAACGCCTGCGGGGCGAGCCCGAGGGGCGCCGAGAAACCCGTTTGCCTTCTCATCTGCGCCCAGAGACGCGGCACAGCCCTCAAGCCACACCGACAGCGAAAACTTGACAAAACTACCCGTTTCCAAAGCTTCCTTCTGCTGACCTCACCTGGGAACTGTTGGCCATCCACAGGGCAAATGGCTCAGATTGCCAGGGTGGCAGAAGGCTATATGGAATGCCTTAGTTAATTTATTTAACGTTTTATTCCCGAGAGATGAAAGAATGGCAGATAGAACAAGTGGTGAAGTTTTGTGGTTTGGTAAGTAGAGTACAGACAGCAGTTTGAAATGCTTGTGTGGCTTAGTGGAAGCGAATCCGCTTTCTTGACTGAGTGACATAGGCGATGTTTGTTTCTTAAGCTCTGAGGGAGCAAGCTTTGTTGTGGGGTATGTTAAAATGTGAAAGGTGAAGCACCTTGCTACTTTTCTGTTTGTTTACGAGTAAGTCATTGAGGAACCGCTGACCGCAGTAGGTGGGTTTATGACCCACAGTGGCAGACAGGGGAAAGGCGGACACTTGTGGCCTGAAATCCAGAGCATATGGGATCGGTATCCATCAGATGTCTCCTGGTTACCTTCCAAGTAAAAACAGTGTGTGCTTTTCCTCTGTGATTGAAAAAAAGGAAAAACACACACCCACGGATTGATCCCAAAGGACTTTTCGGCCCCCTTTAGGCTTCTCTGTTTCTACCCACCCAGGAGAAGCCTTCTCCAATTTTGCGTGCTGTTGTACCATCTCTTGCTGTTTAATCCAGGCTTTTTTCGTGCCCTCTCCTGGTGTTCTTACCCACAGCTCGAGGCAGGAAGCTGTTGGTCTGGTTCCTTTAAGACAGTGACTGCTTTGCTACTAGGCATGGCATGAATTCGTGCTCAGAAAGGGTGAATGGAAGCAGGGTGTATTTGTTTCCTGTGGTGGCTGTAACAGATTGGCACAAACAGCATAAACTTATTATCTTACAGTTCTGAAGGTTAGAAGTACAAATTTGGTCTCACTAAGCTAAAATCAAGGTGTTTACTGGGCTGTGTTCCTTTCTGGAGGTCCTAACAGGAACGTCCGTTTCCTTGCCTCTTGCAGCTTCTAGAGACTGCCCGCGTTCCTTGGCTGCTGGCCACCTTCCATCTTCCATCTTCTCAGTTCTCTCTGACTTCTGCTTCTTCTAGTTAGGGCTCTGTGATGCCATTGGACCCACCTGAGTAAGGATCAGGATCAGCAGCCTTAGTTCTACAGTGGTAATCCCCTTTTTGCCATATAGGGGCGATGTGTTTCCAGGTTCTGGAATTTGAACAGGGCCATCTCTGGGGGCCATTATTCTGTTGACTACACATAAAGATAAGGAAGAAGTTCTTGTTTTTAGTTTTTTTTAAAAATCATATTCTTCGTATATTGGAGGAAGCAGAAAGGTTGATTTAAAGAAGATTTCCCCCACTCGTTGGGTTTACCACACAAAAAGTACCTAATGCAAGATGATCATAACAAGAAAAAGGTTCCTAGTTCTTTTTAAGGTTTGCCTCAGTCTCCACAACTTTCCATTTCTCTCCTAGGTTTTACAGAGAAGTTACCTCAAAAGATAACACAACTATTCAGATTCCACATTTTGAAGGAAAGTGGATGCTATGGACTTAAACAGCACATAGAATGCCAGGTCCGGGGGTTCCCTCAGAACCTCCATTGTTGGTTCATGAGTCAGCCTAGGTCACTGCCATGATTTTTTAACACTGTATCTTTGGGGACATGGTTTATGATTTCCGTGCTATCACCTTGCTAGATAAAACCTTTGAAACATAACTCATTTATAAGCTAAAGAAAGAGAATGTATCTTAGAGTTTCTCTGTTCAGTGAAAGAGAATTTAGAAAACTCACCAGAAGGCTTTTCCTAACTGCATACTCATTGATGTCCTGTGCTGACCCAGAGACCACACCACTGAGTTCAACAGCCCTTTCTCTTGTATACTCCCTGTGATCCTGAGTTGTTTATTTGGTCTAGTTGTAATGCACTAGATCCGTACAGCATGGTTCAAACTACGTGTGGTGTGATGAACCATACTGTGAACACCTGTGTGAGGTGCGGGGGTAGGTTAAATAAAAGTCATTTTAAAACTTTTTTTTTTTTTCTTTTAGGAAAAATGTGGAATTAGTGGTTTTCTAAAAGTTTAATTGACACTTTAAGAAAGATGTTCCTAATGCTTGTGGCTGGCTGGTCTTTATTCCCCGCACCCGCGCCCCCCCCCAGCTTCTTTCTAAACCCTGAAATAGTTGGGATTTTTGGGGGGATCATTTTACATTCTTATTAGGTGACTGTACTTCCTGGATACCACAGTCCTCACTTGCAGAAGGAAGAGGTATTTTTGCCTTTGTAGGTTTCCCTGCCCACGGAAGGACTCAGTGACTATTCCTCTTTGTGACTTCTGAATTCAAGCAGACATTTTTAACATGCAGTCTGCTTCTTAACGGTCTTTCAGGCCCCTCTGAGATTGTCTGTGAGAGTTTGTGAATGTGCATTTTTGAAGAGTCTTTTGCTTTAATCCAGTTCTCGAACAGCTCTGACTCTGGGAATTGCTGCTCCGGAGGTTTGCCTGCCTGTCTCTTACGAAAGGTCTTGAGGTGGAGATGGGCAGGGTCCATCCGGTAGTAACATCGGAAATGTTAGTGGTGATGATTCTGTATCACGACTCTAACAAAATAATCGGATTTCTGAGCATAGGTTCTTAAGATCCTTGAACCCATGGTGCTGCTCAAGACCTTTACTTCTCAAATACAGACCTTAGTCCTCTCGGCTTTTATTAGCTTCGGCTTATCCCTTTTCTGCTGCATGAGGGAGAAGAAGCCTTTAAGAAATAAGCCTCTCTTGAGAGCGTGGAGATGTTGATCTTAACCAGGCACACCTGCTGTCCTCAGATGATAAAAGTGAGATGTGGGCAGTGGTATGTGTAGGCAGTGGCATGCATGGGTGCTGCTGCAGGATCGTGCGTGGGAGCCTATTGCGTCCAGGAGAGATTTCCTGTTTGGTCTTTGTGCCTTAAGAACAAGCGCGGCGCCTGGTACCCTGGAAGCAGCTCAGTGACTCTTGAGGGAATAATAGCCAGTTTCTATGTGACAAAAGTTAACATTTCTCTTCCCCCCATCCCAAACAGAAACTATAACACTTCTATGAATGTGCTTGACCCTATGCCAAACCAGTTTTCTTCTTTTTTCTATGATATTGATGATTTTCATTGTTCCCAAATGTAGTTCCACTCTTAGTGATTTGCATTTATTGAAAAGGATACAATTACATAAAGTCAGGGCTTTCTTAGAAAATCTGGAACACAAGGTTACCATAATTACACATTTTGTGGTCTATAAGGTAGATTTCCAGGGGTGACATTAACATGTCAGAGGATATAAACATTTTGGGAATTCTTGATGGGTGGTGTCAGTTTGCTTTTTCAAAAGGCTGTATACCCTGTTCTTAGCGACGTATGGGGGTATGTGTTCCAGTATCACTAAAAGTGTGCCACTGGTGAGGATTAGCATATGAAAGCTTTTTTAAAGAAAACTAATTTAATGGTTAAAAAATGGTTCCTCATTAGATCTGTTGATTACTAGCTAGGTTAAAAAAATTTCTTTTGTCTATTTGTGTATTATGACCTGTATTATGACTGTTCATGTAAGATGGTTCATCGCTTTAACTGAGATTAACTTCTTATTTAAGGCCTCTATTAAATCAACAGATTTATGTTTTTCTCACTCTGATGTTTTAAGCATGGGGAAAATAGATACTTGGATTTGACTGGAGTTGGGGTCGGATTTTGACCATTTGTAGCAGTCGCTTATTTACTTTTCCTTTGTTTTTCTCTTAAAAATTGAGGATCTCTCAACCCATATACAGTCCATGAAATTCTCCAGGCCAAAAGACTGGAGTGGGTAACCTTTCCCTTCTCCAGGGGATCTTCCCAACCCAGGGATCGAACCCAGGTCTCCCGCATTGCAGGCAAATTCTTTACCAGGGCTTCCCTTGTGGCTCAGCTGGTAAAGAATCCACCTGCAACGCAGGAGACCTGGGTTCGATCCCTGGGTTGGAAAGATCTCCTGGAGAAGGGAAAAGGCTACCCACTCCAGTATTCTGGCTTGGAGAATTCCATGGATTTATAGTCCATGGGTTCGCAAAGAGTTGGACACGACTGAGCGACTTTCACTTTCAACCCATATATTGTCTTCTGGCCAAATACAAAATGTTTCCTTTAGGGGAGAAAACTGTGAGTTCTGTAGTTTTTATTGGTTTGGGTGACAGTTATAAATAGTTCAGTCTGTGGGATCTTAGGACACATACTTGCCCCTTTCTGAGAGTCCTGTGTTAGTCAAAAGCCATTTTGCTGAACAGAGTTTTTTCTTGTGTATTTCATGCCTTCAGAATTAGGTAGTTGTCCAGTATGAACTCGAAGGAGGACGCCTTCTCATTACAAGGGTGAGAGCAAACGTGTAGGTCACTTGGTGGGGGAGGAGAGTGGGGATGTGCGTGACAGAGACGGTGAGGCAGAGGGTGGAAAGCTTGAGCCTGAGAACCGTGTTGCCAGTGGAGCTCCTCTCTGCCCTTTTCCTGCTCACCCTCCAAGACTAAGTCGTGGGCTGGGGGCTCCGAAGGAAAAGTAACTTGCCGGAACCTGTCCATCTGCTCCATTGCCACACAGCCTCTCAACTGTCTAATTATTGTTGCTCAGTTTCAGTTGCAATAAGAGGCCTGGAGGAGGTGGAAAATTATTTAGAAATGTTTTAAGAATTGAATCCCACATCCTCTGAAACTGCTGGTGATGTTGTTTTGCTTCTCTCTTTGCGTGGACAAAACAAAAAACCAAACACGTAATATAGGGTGAAGGCTGTAGGGGATTTTTGCTACTCTTCATTATCCATGGTGGCGCGAGCCTGTGTCTTCCTGCTGCTGTGGCGGTGAGATGGTTGAGAGCTGCTTCCTGTGAGGCCTGGCTCCTTTAGCAAGGGTCAGGGTGTCACCTCCCTTAGCCGGGTGCTTTCTGTGTCTTCCACCTCTCTCTCTCTCTTTTTTTTAAGTCTTCAGGAAGGATTCAATGGGGATTCCTTGATAGTTCCGAGCTCTCACTGCCCAGGGCCCAGGTTCCATCCCCAGTTGGGAAACTAAGCTTCCGCAAGCTGCGAGACCCAAAAAAAAAAGATTTCTCTTTCAAAAACATTCCTTAATCTGACATTGTTGCAGTCTACATTGTAATTATTAAAGTTGGGTATAAAAGGTGGAATACGTTTAATGCTATTAGAAAAACTTCCCCCTCCAGTGGTCCTGACACTGGTTTGGGCTCTGTGAGCAGTTTGTAAAGGCTTACTCAGTCAGCAGGCACTCGTGACCACATCGTACAGCCCTTGCAATCACAGATGCTTGGAGCCAAGCAGGAAGAGACAGATGTAGAAGGAGGCTGTGAAGGGGAGTGTCAGAGTGGGTGTGGCAAGTGTGCAGGAAAACGTAGGCACGGAGAGGAGAGCAGCTCTGCTTGGAGCTGGGGTCGAACTGGACAGGGCAGAAGACAGTTCATGCAGGAGCTGACATGTGGGCTGGACTTTGAAAGATGAGTTGGTGTCAACTAGGCAAATATGGCAAAGACATCCATTTCAGGCCAAGAATGAACCAGCGTGGCTGGAGATTCCAACCCCTTTGGGGAGCTGCCGGTGGCTCTGTGTGCTTGGATGGGCTCCTGCATAGAACCCGGGACTTTCCTCTCTGTGCCACAGAGATCTGTGGAGGGGGTCAGGCTGGGCTGTGTCCAGCTGATTATTTTGCATCAGAGAGATCCCCTGTGGTGCGGTGCAGCCGGAGTCCTTCTGGGAGCTGTTGCAGGCGTCCAGGTCGAGGAGAGGATGGGGCCTGAGTTAAGGCAGTAGGGGTGGGGGGAAGGGGCGAACAACCACAAGACTGAGTGAGGACCTGAAGTCAATAGGATGTGGTTGCCGGAGCTGGGGAGAGACGGAGCATCGAAGGAAGGTAAGGAAGCCGAATGGGCCTGGGGAGACCAGTGGCGTACAGAGCGTGTAGACTGTGTAGAGTTGAACACAGGAGCTCAGGTGAGGACACACCGAGTGGGGTCTTGAGGCCTGTACAGACCGTCCCCTGGTCCATTTAGGCAGCTAGATTTGGAACCGGCACTCAGGGAATTAACCAACACACGAGTGGGAGTGGAAGCGGGGAGGGGGTTGTGTGAAATGCTGAGAAGAGGTCCAGGGACATCATCGTGGACGTGTCCCCATTGAAGGGCTGGGCAAAGAAAGTGGCCCGGAAAGGAGACAGAGACTGCGCAGTTGTATTGTGTGTATAGATGGCTCTTTATAGGAAACGAGAGAGAGGGGGCAGCAGCTGGAAAGCAGTGCAGAATGGAGAGACTTGTTTTTAATTTGGGGAGACTTAAGACTGTTTGCAGACTCTTTTTTGAAAACTACTCTGAACCAGCCTTGGATTAAGGTATTCATAGACTGTGCTGTGAATGCCATGTAGGATGGGACTCATATTTCATTTTGTCTGTTGAGGCTTTTGTACACAGCAGCTGCAGGACTGCATGTGTTTTTGCAACCTTTTTAGCTTAAATTACGTTCTATTATGATCTCTGCTTTCCTGAAATACTGTTTCCAACAGCCCTAGTAATTGAAATTGAGAACGTTTTGATTTTTAGCTGTATTCTTGCATTTCCGGCTGCCTGCTCGATGTTTCCCTCTGGGTATCCTATCATCATTCGAATTCAGCATCGGAACGCAGCCTTCTGCCTCTCTCCTGTCTTACTCTCCCTTCCAGACTCTTTTTTTTAATCTATTTTTATCCCCATTTTCTTATCACTTCAGTTACTGAGGCTTGAAAAAAATGTTTGATTGCTTTGTCTTTCTTGCCTTCTAAATAGTTTTTCAACCATCGATCCATCCCATTTTTCATTATCTGTGTTACGCATGTGCTTGATGCCAAGGCTATGAAGAATTTTAAAAGATGGGCCCTGTTTTCAAGAAACTCAAAGTGCAGGGTAGGTGACGAGTTGAAAATTTTCAGTCAGAATATATGAATATCTGACAGATGCTCTGATGGAGACATCATAAATGCTGTTTGAGCCCGGAGGGTTCCAGTCTTCAGTGTGTTTTGGGTAAGAGATACTTTTGAGTAAAACACCTAACCTTGGGATCCAATGAGGTGGGAGCATCACAGACCAGGTGTTACCACTGTACCTCCAGCAGGTAACTGTGTGCTGTGCGTTCAATTCACTGCTGAACGTTTTTCATACATTTTTCGTTAGTTCTGACAGTAATCCCCGGTGGGAGGTAGTGGCCGCGCCCACGTAACAGGTGAGGAGATAGAGGTGAGAGATTTATTTATAATAGGTGACCTGACTGACAAGCTGTACAGCTGGTATTGGAAGCAGGTTTCTCAGACTTCAGAGCCCTGTGCTCACGACTTGTGCCGCACGGCCTGCCCGTTCTGTTTTTTTAATTGAAGCATAGTTGATTTCCAGTGTGTTAGTTTCATTATACAGCAGAGTGATTTCGGTTATTGTTGTTCAGTCGCTCAGACGTGTTCACTTCTTTGCGACCCTGTGGACTGCAGCATGCCAGGCTTCCCTGTCCTTCCCTATCTCCCAGAGTTTACCCATGTGGATTGAGTTGGTGATGCCATCCAAACACCTCTCCTATGTCGCCCCCTTCTCCTCCTGCCCTCAGTCTTTCCCAGCGTCAAGGTCTTTTCCAGTGAGTCAGCTCTTGCATCAGGTGGCCAGAGTATTGGAGTTTCAGCTTCCGTGTCAGTCCTTCCAATGAATATTCAGGGTTGATTTCCTTTAGGATTGACTGGCTTGATCTCCTTACAGTCCAAGGAACTCTTAAGAGTCTTCTCCAACATCTCAGTTAAGTTATACGTACATTTGTATGTATATTCTTTTTCACCTTCTTTTCCATTATAGATTATTATAAGATATTGAATATAGTTCCCTGTGCTATACAGTAGGTCCTTATTGGTCATCTGTTTTATATACAGTAGCGTGTATATATTAATCCCAAATGCCTGATTTATCCCTCTGCCCCCTTCCCCTTTGGTAACCATATGTTTGTTTTCTGTGAGTCTTTCTGTTTTATAAGTAAGTTTACTTGTATTACTTTTTAAGTTCCACAAATAAGTGATAATTATGATACTTGTCTAACTGACTTCACTTAGTATGTTAGTCTCTGGGCCCATCCATGTTGCTCCAAATATCCTGCTTATTTTTATTTCCTATTATTTCACACCCCTGTCTTTACTTTTACATATCTTTTCTAAACTTTCTCTTGGAATTAGGAGTTCCAATTCCATGATTCCATGTCTTGATACATTTCGTTTACTTTTTTGGTTAAAACCTATGTTACAGGTTATTGAACAGATTAATATTGAAAGAGCCTGTCGCTCCTGTTAGGGTTGAGATTTGAGGGGTTTGTCGGATTGTACAGTAAAGCCCCTCTCTTTCTTGTCTCCTGGGTTGTGCTGGCCTTTGGTGAATGGGGGCTGGTGTGGCGACAGGAATGACGCTCCTGGCCTTTGAGGATTCCCTGGAGCCAGACCTGTCTTGTGGTTGGGCAACCAGAGTTTATGTGGGAAGGCCAGGTAACCAGGTGAAGGTTAATACAGGAGTCCTGCCTCCTACAGATCTGTCCCGAAGCTGGCCTGCCCACCACTTCCAGGGCCCTCTGGTGTGGCTCTTCACCTCTCACCGTTTACGATGAAACAGAGGAAGGTGCTGAGAGAGGAAACTCAGCAATGAAACAGGAGACTGCTGTGGAGGCACAGTGTTTCTTCATGAGAAGGGCAGTGTTGCCATTCATCCAGCATCCATCTCACCACTCTTAACTTCATCGGTATGCCTCCTGTCAGGGGCTGTCTGTTAGACCGTCCCCTGGAGGGATCACCAAGGGTTCTGATGCAAGACTTAGCTCTGCGGGCTGGAAAAGACTTTGGGGCCTAGATTCCTAAGCGAGCATGCTGATTTATGATGGCGTTTGTGAAGAAGTTTTTAAAGCCAGCCTTTGGTCATTTGACTGCTCTCAGCCCAGCTGTGGAAGTGCCTGCACGAGGACCGTGTTTCAGGGGGACTTGCTAGTGGTCCAGCAGCTAAGACTGCATTCCCAGTGTAGGGGCCAGGATTGTTCCTGTCAACTTGCAGGCTGTTGAAGTTAGAATTTAGCCCTCTTAGCTCACATGTGCGCTGTCCCGTTTCCTTCTTCTGTGTTTTGTGGTTTATTTGGGGGCTTGATTCTCTCTGCAGCTGGTTATGGTGCTAACCAGTTAGGAAGTTTCTCACTGCCGGCTTGCTGGGAGGGTTAGAGTACGGTTTCTATGCATTCAGAGATTTCAGTACAAATCTTAAAAAAGGGAAATTTGGACAAAGCGTATGATTATTCTATTCTTGAAAGATGAGTGTGGCAAGAAAATCCTTTAAGAGGGCTACTATCACCCCCAGTGAGGTGATTTCTGGTGTGAGTTAGGAAGTATTAAGGTGTTTGACAGATGTATGCATCTTGACAAGGATTGGTGTGCAAGGTGCTTAGTCACTCAGTCATGTCCAACTCTTTGTGACCTTTGGCACTGTAGCCTGCCAGGCTCCTCTGACCATGGGATTCTCCAGGCAAAAATACTGGAGTGGGTTGCCATTTCCTTTTCCAGGGGATCTTCCTGACCCAGGGGTAAAATCCGCATCTCCTGTGTCTCCTGCTTTGCAGGCAGGTTCTTTACCCACTGAGTCATTAGTAGCTTAGTGGTTTAAGTGACAGGGATTAAAAATTGGTAATTGCTTTTTTGTATGTGATTTAAAAAATCAGGAAGACAACTGGACATGTTAGTAGGATGCTGCTTTGACTTGGATCTTTTCTGCACACGCTGTCCGCATGGTAGACAAAAGAAGTGGCTTCACTGTATTAGTTTTTTATGGCTATTGTAACAGAGTATCATGAATTGAGTGGCTTAAAACCATGCTAATTTGTTTTGTTGTCCTGGGGGTCACAGTCTGGAATGGGTCTCAGGGCTAAAATCAGGGTGTCAGCTTTGTTTCTTCTGGAGGCTCCAGGGGAGAAGCCATGTCCTTGCCTTTTCCACCCTGTAGAAGCCATCTGCATTCCTTGGCTCGTGGCCCTGTTACATCTTTTTCATTCATTTTGTTCCCTTATTCCTCTCATTACAGCCTTAAAACCAGCAGTGAGTGATCAAGGCTTTCTCACATCTCATCCCTCTGATGCTGACTCTGCCCCACTTCCTCATTTTTACCCCCACTTCCACTTTCAAGCAATCTTGTGATCATATTGTGCCTACCCAGATAATCCAGGATAATCTCTGATCAGCTGATTAGCAACCTTAATTCCATCTGCAGTGTTAATTCCCCTTCACCATGGAATTTATCAGATCCACAGATTTGGGATCTGTTCTACAGACCAGATCACCCTAGCGATTTTGTTCCTTGGCTGTTTCTTGTGAGGCGGGGCCTTTTTCTCCCTGAGGGATGTTCCATATAGATGGAAAGGACCTCAGCATTGTGTGGGCCTTTCCTAACTGCTGTCAGCGTTTCTCGTCCTGGAAGAGCCTTCCTCCTGCAGAGGCAGCACACATGTGGAGCAGCAGCGGACTCTGGCTTGTGTGGCCTTTTTCTGCTCCTCAGCAGCCCTGTTTGTCATCAGATTGCTAGAACAGAGAATGTCTTCGTAGTTGCTGCCTGTTCTTGAATGTTTTTGTGTTGATACTTAATTTGGTAGGAAAAAGAATTTTTTTTTTTTTGGGTTTCAGGTAATGAAAACATCCCTGAACAATGGAGCTTGTTAGGAAAAAGGAGTTCCTTGTTGTAGAAGATCTTGACATGACTTTGGTGATTATTTTTCCAGACACCTGCCTTTGTTTTTCGTGTCACATGATGGGCATCTCGTGTAGAGGAAGCAGGCGAGGTGTGACACTCTTTCACAAATTCATGTTAAAGGCTCATTTGGTTTAATTTCCTACGGAACTGAATTTTTGGCTAAATACTACTGTTCTTTCCCTATTTTGATCTTGTTGTTTATCTTTCATTTTCTCAAACATACAAATATGTATACAAACAACTTTTTTAATAAGAGGAATTTCAATTTCTACTTTAAAAAATTAGAGAAGTAACATATATTTATGGACTTCCTGGGTAGCTAAGCTGATAAAGAATCCACCTGCAATGCAGGGGACCCCAGTTCGATTCCTGGATCCAGAAGTTCTCCTGCAGAAGGGATAGGTTACCCACTCCGGTATTTTTGAGCTTACCTGGTAGCTCAGATGGTAAAGAATCCACCTACAGTGCGGAAGACCTGGGTTTGATCTCTGGATTGGGAAGATCCCCTGGAGGAGGGCATGGCAATCCACTCCAGTATTCTTGCTTGGAGAATCCCCTTGGACAGAGGAGCCTGGCGGACTACAGTCTGTGAGGTCACAAGGAGTCAGACACGGCTGAGCGACTCAGCACAGCACAGCAACTTATCATTCTAGTAAAAATGTGATTGATAGAGAAAAGCCTATAGTTAAAGTCACTTTTGACTTTTAAAGTGTTATAGTGTGAGGTTCTAGGAAGTTTGCATGATTTTAGTTCTCTGTGTTACTTCCAAGGTCAGTTGATTTCCACACAAAAATCTGTTGCACATCATCTCCCGATTCCTGCCTGTGCAGCAGAAGTGAAGAAAACAGTCCTTGTGAGACTGAATTGCTCTTGGAGATCTGCAGCTTGGAGAAAATAAGAACCTTCGAACCCCTTGGATGCGAAAGTCAGGGGATCTCACATGTAGGAGACCACGTGAGGAAGAATGTGTGCTTCCAAGTTACTGCAGGAGTCAGACTGAAATTTAAAAAGTTGCTTGTTTACCTGCCCACATGAAGTTGGGAATCTAGTAAATAGGGGTTAGAATAGTGCTTCCCATACCTGGCTTATCTATAGAATTGTATGGGTCATTTTAAAAAGCAATTTGCTCTGGGACCCTGCTCTAGCCATGGCTAATGAACCAGGGTCCTTCAGGGTAGGATCCAGGAATGAGAGAATGAGTACAGATACACACACATGTGCACACGTGTACACGTGTATTCTCAAAGCACCTGAATTCAGGAGCCCAGATAGAAGACCAGTTCTTGGGAAGCTTGTGCTGCTCTCTTCGGGGTCATGTTGCTTGGTCCTGTCTTGGGTTAGAGATGGTTCCCTTCATTTCGTGTGTTTGTTTGAAATGATGGTGTGGGGATTTGTGTCCAGGATTATAGGAAGGGTTGATTGAGTGTTGAATGCATTTTTTCCCAACTGTAACCATCTAATTGATGTGGTTTTGCTTTAGGCCATTCAGAATTCCCCTTAGAGGGTTTTGAGCTTTCAAGCAGAGGTCCGTAAGAAAAGGCTTTGCGGATCAAAGAATCAAAAAATAACCAAGCTTGGGTTTTATTTTTACTCCTTTATAATAGCTACCAAGTTCATCTGCCTCCCTGCTTCGACTTCCTCAAGTGTCTGTGTGGTTTTAGTTTTTGCTCCTTTTAGAAAGACACCTTCCCTGTGTGTTGCTCAGTTACTGGGCAGCTGCTGGGCAGGTGCCATCCTGGAGTCCTGATCTGCAGAGCAGAGGAAGTGACCTGAAAAGAGCCTTCCCCTCTCTCTTGGGACGTGGATTGCCAGGCATGTGAGGCCTGCGGAAGGGCTGAGGCCCAGTCACCTGCCAGAGCAGCTTCCGAGTGGCTCTCAGCCTCTCCTCGGGCGTTGGTGGATAGTCTGGCTATGCTAGGCTGGCTGTAATTGTAATGTCCTTACTGTAGCACTTGGACAAGCTTTGAAAAGTTAACATTGTGGAAAATTTTAAAACACACGCAGAAGTGGATGGAAGAGTGTAACAAACTCCTGTGGACCCATCACCACAAACATTTTGGTGCAGTTTCCTTTCAGTCTTTTTTTTTTTGTTTTAATGTATATTCCTATATGCCCACCGACCTTAAGTCCTTCTTGGAAAATGTAGGATTTAAAAAATAAGCTTAAACTTCAGCTTCCATCTTAAGAGATTAGCAAAAAAGAGAAAATGAAATCAAAGCAAGCAGAAGGAAGATATAAAAGAGCAGAAATCAGTGAAATAGAAGACAGAGCAGCTGCCCAGAAAAGTTCCCACCTTGAAGGGAAGTGGATTAGCAGAGAGGAGGGGGAGGGCATCCACTCCGTTGATCACAGTTCAGCAGTCGGGTTATAGAGTGCTGAGCAGGTGGCTAGGTAGAGAGAGCACTGGGTGTGGAGCCTGGCTTCTGGGTCTGGTACTGTCTCTAAGGGCCCTTTGATCTTGGGCAAGTCACTTGGCATCACCAAGGCCCCTGAAAATGTAGACAATGGTATCTTTTCTACCTGCCCTGCAGAGTTGTTGCAAGGTCAAATAAGACAATGCATGTGAAAGTAATTTACATAAAACAGCTGGGGGAAAAGTGAAGTATAAAATTTGATAAGGAGAAATTTGAAATTACTGGATCAACTGAAGCTTGGGGATTTTATGTGTGGATTTTATTTACAACAGTGATAACAACAAAAAGTTCAAAGATTAGTTCCAGTTGTTCTGTGGAATGTTTTGTAGCTTTTTTAAGAAAGATAAATATTTTTCTCTGCCCTTAAAATGTATATATGGATGAGTTTTTTGGTGGCATCTGCCGGGGTAGATGGGTGACCCCATCCTCACAGGGATGGCAGGAGAAGCAAGACTCCAAAGGGGGTGCCAGCAGCTAGCTGTCTCCCCTCGGCTCCATGGTGGCTGGAGGCAGGGAGCAGGCCTCACTGGGTCAGACAGTTTGTCACGTGGAGCCCAGCAGAAACTGGAACCCAGGCTGGAAGTGCTGCTTCCCCAACACCAAGGCCCACGGGGTGACAAGGTGAGCCCAGATGATCACCACGCTTGAACTGGGTTAGTCTCCAGCTGAGGAACCTTAGCACCTTCCACAGCAGACAAACCAGCCCTCCCTGGGAGCCACATGGTCACACTGTGGCCTCCTTGGCCGACCAGCTGTGACAGAGTGTGTGCAAAGATGCTCAGGCCCCATGGTGGCCTGACTCTGCCCGAGGCTGTGCAGTATGATTGCACCATGATTTGATTACTTGTCCTTTCTTGTTGGTCATTTAGAAGTTTCCTCTCTGTTCTGTAACAAGTTAACCCTGTAACATCATTGTTGGTAAAGCTTTGCCCACATTTCTGTTTTCTTAGGCTAGACTTCTGTAAGTGAAATCAGTACGTCAGTGACTAAAAACTATTCTTTAGTCTCTTGATATGTACTGCCAAGTGATTTTCCAGAAAGTTCTGTCACGTTTACATTTCACACTAGTATATGATGATATTTGTTAATTTATCCTTCTAAACACTGAATTGTTTTTTAATGTAACTTTTAAATATTTTCTCTCCCTTCTTAGTGTTAGTAGGGTAGCTTTATTCTAAGACCTTGCCCTAGTGTTTGTATAAATCAGAATGAGATTTATAGCAGCTTCTTTCCCAGGTCATTTCTTGTTAATTTAGTCAACAGATATTTATTGAGGACAAACTAGAAGCTGGGCACTCTGTGAGTTTTGGGATTTAGATGTGAAATCTCAGGGACCTGGCATTCTAGATGGAAGGAGAACTTTGACCTTTAAGCAAGGAAAGGAGCTGTTTTTTCTGGATAGTGTGTGTTTCATCCAACTGTATGTGGATGTTCAGATAAAGGTTTCTTAAGACGTAAGTAAGGGTAAGAATCATCTGCTTCCCACCCTGTGTTTATGAGACACAGGCCAGCAGTTGAACTTTGTGTTCCTGGCTTTTCAGCACTCCTGTGTCCCCTTGCAACTGACAAGGCCTTTTTATAAGACATCTGCATCCACAAATCGTGTTAAAGACTTTTGAAAGTGAGTCTACACACAATCCATGATTTAATCCTGAACAGATAGGTTTTGGAATCCTTTTATGTGAGGCTAGGGAGAACAGTGCCTGTTTAGGGACTTCCTGGTGGAAAGAAGCTTAAACTTGGCTTGATAACTTTGTGTCTTACTACTCTTTCCAAAGTGCACTGACTGGGAATTCCCTGGCGGTCCAGTGATTAGGACTCTGTGCCTTCACTGCCAGGGGTCTGGGTCTGATCCCTGATTGGGGAACTAAGATCCCACAAGCCACATGGCATGGCCAAAAAGAGAAAAAGAGCAAAAGGCATTGTCATGGATCTTTCATCTATCAGCCTTAATATTTACCCTTTGGCCCAAGGCCACCTTGTGGCTTGGGCAAATTATCTTGTCTTCTCTCAGGGGCACAGACTTGGGGTAAAGACACAGTCTCACCTGCCTTGCAGGTCATCGTGAAAGGTCTAGTGAGACGCTCTATGTCCCTCAGTCGGGGCGACACACAGCAGGAGCCTGGAGAGTGAAATGATGGCTGTCATCAGTGGACACACTGGAGGGCTTGGTAGGGCCGCCACAGATGCTAGGGTACCAAAGGTGATGTTGAAACATCTTACTTAGCGATAATAAACACATTCATTTCCATTTATCTTTTTGCTAAAAACTCTTCTGGTTCCCCCTTATTGTAGTTTTTAAAAAAATTATTGAGGTATAATTTATATACGGTAAACTATCCATTTGAAGTACAGTCTGATGAGATATATTTGGCAGATTTATACACCGTTGAAACTGCCATTACAGTCAAGATACAGAACATTTCTTTGAAAAGGTTCTTCAGGTTCATTTGCAGCCCATCCCTCCCTCCACCCTAGGCACCCTGGATCTTTTTGTCCCTACAGATTAGTTTATGTCCCCCAGAATTTTGTATAAATGGAATCATACAACGTATCCTCTACTGTGTCTGGCCCTCCCTCAGCATGAAGCGATTGAGGTCGTTGTTGGGATGTCCGTCTTTTCTCTTTACTGCTGAGTGGTGTTCCACTGTCTGTATTTATCCAGTCACCTGTTTGTATTTATCCAGTCACCTGTCCTGATCGTGTACATTGTTTCTGGTTTGAGGCCATCCTGTAAAGTCATTGTGTGGATGTGTTTCATTTCTTTTGGATTAATACCCGTGGATGGAATGGCTGGGTTGTATGGTAGGACTTTCCTTTTCTCCTAAAAAATGTTTTATTTTATGTAAAATGGTACTTTATATAAGGAATGGTATGTACAAATAGTATGTAACTAGTTTAAAATGTCTCAGAACAGCTTTTATTTAATGTAAGTTTATATGCAAATCAGTTAACATGTTTTAATATGTTATCATTTTGCATCAATCAAAAAATACTGGATTTTCCTAGAAAAAACAGTGACAATAAAACTTGAAGCAATCACAAAGTAAATGATACTATTTTTTTCTGTTCTTGTACACAATTCTGTGCTTCCTTCAAATTGAAGAGAAGGCTTCGTACAAAAATTTCTAAGTATAAATTCTTGGGGGTGGGCAGATGAAGAGCACAGCAGAGTCAGAGTGGGGCAGGGGCAGCCTTCAGGAAGGGTCTCTCTATCGTGTGCTTGCTTTGCAGAGCTGCTCTGTGTATCCAGGTAAGCTGCTTCCCGGTAGCTCGTGGCTTTTGTCCATGATGTTTGTGAGACGAACACAACGTGGACACACCTTTGATGGTCACTTTATTCCTTCTTCCTGTGCAGCCAGAGGATGGGTGCCCTCTCAAGTTACCAGTCAGGCCTTTGCCACCCACTGACTTGCTTGTGCCACTGCCACTCAAAGTGTAAATCTTTTAAAAAGAGGGGAATGGGAGTTAATGTTTATTTTTAAAGGAATTATTCTGTAAAATCTTTTTAGAACAATTCTGTTGTTTAGGGGTTTTTGGCATTTGAACTACCAGGCAGAAAGTTTTCTACTTTGGAATCAAGGTATTAATTAAAGATTATTCTAAAGAATCAGTGAGTTATGTCCCCAGATGAGTTAGATGGTGGAAGTTAAAAGTAATTTGACTTAGAGCTGGGAAATTGGTCCTTTCATAATTGCAACATGGCGAGCCAGCGATTTAGTCCACTTAGTACCTTATTATGTACCGTTTTCTGTCTTGATTGTTAGTACTGCTTAATTTAATGGTTGGGATGTGTAGGATTCCCTTGGGTCATTGTGTAAACCCCATGTGAGGAACAAGGGGTGCCAGCAGCCCTCTGAGCCTTGGTTTGCAGTCTGTCAGCCTGTGGGGTGGGATGAGAGGCTTGGCCCCCATGTCCTCATGCTCCTAGTGACTCATCACCCAGCTCCCTCAGGTTCATGCCTGGAGGCTTCTGGAAGGAGGAGTAAACTTTGGGGAGACTGGGTAACCCCTGCGTGTACTCTTTTCCTTGATGTATCTTTGGATGTCTTGTTTCCCGACCATCATACATGACTTTTTTGGCCAGACTGTCTTTTACTAAATAAGAAGTTTTGTACTCTACAGAATATCCTTTAGTGTTTTATTTAATTAGACATTTTACATTTTCAATATAGGATTCAATCTGTGCCATCACTTTGTGATAAGATGTTTGTGACATCGCCTCCGTTTACTTGGTCAGTGTTAACAAGCTCACTGATAGGCTTTTGCATAGTTACCAGTCAGTCATTGTCTTAACCAACCACTGACAACAGTGTTTGTCCTGATAATCCCAAGCCAGTTAATTGATGATATTCTCCTCCAGTTAGACACGTTTTAAAGGTGAGTTCTATGGAAGTTGCTGTGAAATGCGAATGATAAAGCTCTTTCCTTTCCAGTGAGAGAGAGAGAGAGCAATGAATAACAGTCTCTTCTTTTCCTGCCATGTTCTGAACTGCTGGAAATAGAGCAAGGAAGAGGAAACTGGAGATCAAACCACCAGGCTTTGTGAAGAGAAGGCGTCCCCCTAACACCAGGCATCAGGGGACAGGTTGCAAATTTGTAAAGTAGGTCAGGTTTCTTTCTCTTTCTAACCCCTAATCGGATCTTTTGAACATTTGGAACCACAGGCTTCCAGGACCTTCTGCCTTCCGTTTCAGTGCTCAGGTGGTAAGCAGTGGCCCTGGATCCACTCGGCTTAGTGCCATGTTTTTAGTGTTTCTGTTGGTGATTTCTCTGTTTAAAATGGCCCCACACACAGTGCTGAAGTGCTGTCTGGTGTTTCCAAGTGCAAGAAGCTGTGCTATACCCACCAAGAACACGTGTGTTCAGTGAGCCTCCTTCAGGTATGAGTTCATTGTCAGTGAGGTGTCCTGAAACATGCTCACATATTGGTCCATGGAGGAACTGGGGTTACAGGAACCTAGCCCTGTATTCCCCTGGGACCTGGGTTCAGTATTTGGCAGTTCAGGGTTAACAGTGACTTTTCTAGGAGCCTTTCTAGGATGATTGAATTAGGAGGACTGACTGTATTGCTAGCCTTCTTTCTCCCCTCTAAGCTTCAGGCTTAGATGGCTCACTGCCTCATTTCTCTTCCCTCCCCACTGAGATGTCCAAAGGGGGCCTCCTGCTCAGCGTGGCACAGAAGAACCCCCAGATGTCCCCATTCTAGGAAACAGCATGTCCGCCCACGTGGTGTACAAACCGCATGTTGGGAAGTCAACCCGGATTCCTCCCTTTCTCTCTTTTTCCACATTCAGCTTCTTAATGGTGCTGTCCATTCCACCTCCAAACATGGTCTAAAGCCCTCTGCTTTTCTCCATTCTCCTGCCACCGCATGAGTGGAGACCCCTGGCGTTGCTCCCTGTGCCGCCCTCACTGTGACCCTGTTCCCCATGCTCGCCCTTATGGGCGCCTGAGAGCTGTCCCTTCTCAGGCAGACCCAGAGGGTGCAGGCTGAGAAAGACTGTGGTCTGAGCCCGTGACGCCACTCCGGGTGATGGCAGCTTCTGCAAACGGGCCTGCCTCCGAACCTGGTAGGAATGTTTTTGAGCCTGGAAAGGAGGTTTGCTTTTTTCTTTTTATAGGTATCAGAACAGTGGTTTAAGAGCCTGAAGAAAATCTTGAAGAAATGCCCCTTCAAGGATAGATTATTAGAGTTTTCTTATTTGTTTTGTATTTCACTGAAACCACCTGTCTTCTAAAACAAGATCAGATTTTAGACAAAACCATGGTTTCCGCTTAGTTTGTTTTTAGAATCAGTGGCAGGCACCAAGAGAGGTTCGGACTGGCTGTGTGTGGTACTGCCTTCCGCCTTCTCTGCCCTGCCCTGTGACGCGGAGTGAGCGTGGTCCGTCTCCTCCTGTTCCTCTCTCACGTGGTGGCTTCATCAGCAGGGCCCTGGTGCCTTTCCACAGGTTCACTTTGCACTCTGTCAGCTGAGTAAAAGGATGGGTGGAGTGCACCGATTTTATAACGTCCGTCTTGTGGTTTTCCGAAGAAAAGGGGTGATGTATAATTAGTAAGTCAGAAAGGGAGGGAAGGAAACAGGAAGAGAATATGTAGCACTTGTGCATCAGAGTTGATGTCCGAGGCAAGAAGAGCGGGCAGGCAAGCTCTTGCATTCTCCAGCCCCACCTGTCCTTATTCTTTGAGCTGTCAGAGAGCTTTGCTTTCACACTCAACGTGAATTTCACACCATAGTGACACTTGTTTTCATATTTGTTGAAGGCTGGCCACTTTTTCTAAAAACTACTAATTGAATTTGGTTTAGAAGTGCACAGAACGCCCAGTGAATTAATTTGATCATTCTCCCTGACATTGTTCATATTCCCCTAAGTAGTAAAAGTATCAGATCATTTCTGGAAATATCAATTGAATTTGTCTTCAATGGCTAGTGCTTTTCATGTATTACAGTTAAAGAATGAACTTGCCTGATAGCCTAGTCACCATTGTCCCCTATAAAACCTTCGGCTTGTTTGATCCATAAATATTTTCCGTTTGATCCAGGACAGCGTTGAACCCATCCATTCATCATCTGGTGGGTGATGAGTATCGCATTGAGCTGATGGAACACCTAACATGGTTGCTCTGTGGTTACCTGAGACCGTAGTACACTGGTTCAGCAGACGCGTCTCATCTTTGAGAAGGGTAATCTTAGTTCACAGAGTCATAAAATGTTTAGAGGGGAAGTGAAAGGTGAAAGTGAAGTTGCTCAGTCATGTCCGACTCTGCGACCCCAGGCTCCTCCATCCATGGGATTTTCCAGGCAAGAGTACTGGAGTGGGTTGCCATTTCCTTCTCTAGGGGATCTTCCCGACCCAGGGATCGGGCTCCTGCATTGCAGACAGGTGCTTTACCGTCTGAGCCAAACCTGCCACAAATCTGCGTCAACATCTTCAGCTTGTTTCCTGTATATGTGGTGTAGTAGGTACAGTAAGAGGATCATGGGAGGAGGCTCAGCAGCTGGACTTTGAAGAATTGGTCTTGTAAATTTCAAATGCAAACACTTGCCATCTTGGAAAAAAGAAAACTGTGTTACAGAACTCAAAACAGTAAAATGAAAAGCAGCAGTTCCCTGCACCACCTTGAGATCCTCCTCCTGAAGGGCAGCCATTTTGAGTTTTTTAATCTGTTTATCAGTATTCTTTTCTTGCTTCTTGATGGCCAGTTTCAGACCTGCTCTGCGGACTTTCTGTTGAGCACAACATTGCCAAGCCACATAGTATTCTGCAATCATTCTGTCTTCCTGGTACCACTCTTTGTCTTTCCTGGAGCTGTTAATTGCCTCAACTTTTCCCTTTGCCCAGCTGTCTTTGAAATTATCGGTTGTTTTCTAAATACGGCAGCTGTGCCATAAGCCTGTCTGTGATGCGTTTTGTCTGCCTAAGTGCGTCAGTCAGTTGTGTGTGTCCCCCTGGGCTGTGCCTGTCATTTCTCTGCTCAAATCTAGATCAGTTGCTCTTAGGTCTGCTGTCTGGCCTTTGTTTCCACTTCCCCCCAGAGTCATTTGGGATTACCTCTCTGTTGAATCACCTTTTCCTTGGTCTGTGTCTTTCCTGTTTTTAATTTACCTTAAATACATTCTCTAGAAGTTTCCTTCAAAAGGATATGTGGGAGGTCTGTGTTCTGAGTCCACATGATAGAAAATGTCTTGGTCTGTCCTTAACACTTTTTGGACTTGGTATAAAATTCTTCTGGTAAAATTTTCCTCTGATTTTGAAGACTTTTACTGTACTTTTTTTTTTTTTGCTTATCATTCTGCCTGTGAGATTTATCCATTTTGTTTCACATAGTTATATTCACTTTTACAAACATATGATGTTTTATCTTTTGGATATACCACAATTAAAAAAAAATCTGTCCCACTTTCATTGGACATTTAGGTGGTTTCCATTTGGGGGTTATTGCTACAAGTGCCGCTGTGACTGTTCATGTTCGTATTTCCTGGTATTCGTGTGAATGATGTATTGCCAGCAGCATTTATAGGAAACTCAGTCTGTGATTTTTTTTTTTTTTCCAGCTCTGTCTGTCAAATGTTTATATCTACAAGGATTTCTTGGCTCATATTCTGTTCTGATGGTCTGTCTCATGCCAGAACCCCCAAAACAAAGAAGTAAAAACCTATTGGGATTGTGCTTAGCAGTGACAAGTCTTTATTGAACCTGTAGATCCTCTGGGAAAAGTGACAGCTGAGAGTGCTGGATCCTGAGTGTGCTTTCTCTCTCCATGGGTTTAGGTCTCCTCTTTCAAGTTTCTTAACACAATTTTAGATTTTTTTCCCATTAAACTCTTACACATTGTTGAACTGATTTATCACCAAGTGTTAATTTGTGGGCTTTGCTGGTGGCTCATGGTAAAGGACCCACCTGCCAGCACAGGGTACGTGGGTTCAATCCCTGCGTCAGGAAGATCCCCTGGAGAAGGAAATGGCAACCCACTCCAGAGTATTCTTGCCTGGGAAATCCCATGGACAGAGGAACCTGGTGGGCTACAGTCCAGGGGTTCACAAAAGAGTTGTATAGGACTTAGCGACTAAACAACAATTTAATTCTAACAGTTTAGGTTTGTTTGTTTTTTTACCTTTTCTATGTGGATAGTCAATCCACCAGTGAGATAATCATTTCCTTTTTTTTTTTATTCTTTACAATCTTTGTGCCCTTTTCCTTGCCCCGTTTCATTGGCTAGAGCATTTGGGCCCATTTCTGCTGGGGCATCCTGACTGAGAAGATTGGGCTAGAAAACCCTCCAGCACAGTACCAGTGAAGTTGCTGAGCGTGGACACCCTTCATATCTTCCCCATCTTAAGGGAAAAGCTTTCAGCATTTCCCCACAAACTATAACATTTACTGTGAGTTGTAAATACATTTTATCATGTTGAAAAAAAAATTCGTCCTGTTTCTAGTTTGTCAAAAGATGTTTTACGGTCATGGATGGCTGATCAGTTCTTTCAGTGTTTTTCTTGTAGGTATATGTGTCATATTGTTGTGACAATATATTATACGACTAAGTCATAAACTAGTCTAGCCCTGCATTGTCTCACGTGATAACCACTATTGAGTTCTTGAAGTATGTTCTAAGTGTAAAACAAATCCAGGATTTTGAAACCTTAGTACCAAAAAAAGGCAGAATATTTATTATATTGATTATATGTAGAAATGATAATGTTTTAGATATATTGGTTTAAATAAAACTTATTATTAGGTTAATTTTTACCATTTACCTTTTAGTTGTTTACTGTGTAAGTAAGTAAGTGTAAGTGAAAGTCGCTCAGTTGTGTCTGACTCTTTGCGACCCCATGGACTACAGAGTCCATGGAATTCTCCAGGCCAGAATACTGGAGTGAGTAGCCGTTCCCTTCTCCAGGGGATCTTCCCAGCCCAGAGATTGAACCCAGGTCTCCCGCATTGCAGGCAGATTCTTTACCAGCTGAGCTACCAGGGAAGACCCTGTTTACTGTGGCTGCTAGAAAATTTTAAAATACATATTTGGCTCATATTATGTGTTTTTTGGACAACACTGGCTAGACACACTGATGTTTGCATCCAAATTTAGTTTATAATAATAGCTAATGTGTATTAAGTGTTTAATAGGTGTCCTCATTATTTTAAGCATTTTTACAGTGATTCATGGAATCTCAAAGAGTCGGACACGACTGAGCGACTGAACTGAACTGAACAGTAACCCAATGAAGTGGGAAAATTTCCTCCATGTCTTAGATAAGAAAAGTAAAAGTCAAGGAGAAAGTAAGTAAGTAGCTAGTGGGCAGTGGAGCCAGGACTGTAACCCCAGTGGCTGACCCCTGCGCCTGTACTCTCAGTCACTCCCTCGTCAGGATCGTATGATATTTTAGATCACTGGGGAAAGGATGTGCTTTTCAGTGAACAGTGATGACAGTTGATTCCCAGAAACTATTTAGATTCCCTTTGTCATTCTACACTTGAAAAATCAAACCAAAAGAACTCCAGATGGATTAGGCCAAAGTGTAGCTTATTTATGTATATACACTTTGACCTGTAACCCATCTGGAGTTTTTTGTTTTATTTCTTTAAGTGTAAAATGACATATAAATACATAAATATATACATATATGCACATATATGTAATTTTTTAAATGAATATTTTTCTAATTTTATGGAGAAAGGAACACTACTTCCTAAGCAAGTCACAGAAACTTAGAAGTCATAAAAAAAGCAGTCAACAGACATGACATCGTATGAATAAACTTAATATATATAAATATATTATTTATATTCTTTTTTGTGTGACAAAAGCTTTCATAAAAAAGTGAAACAGGCAGTTTAGTTGGAGAAAATATTTGCAGCACTTACAAGCAAAGATTGCGACGCAAAATACGTGAAGAGCCGCTGCAACTGGTAAAAAGACAAACAGCAGTGGAAACATAGGACAAAGGACATGAACAACTCAGAGAAGAAGCACAGACAGCCAGTAATCCTAACGGACAGGGAGATGCAAACTCCGACAGCCAACAGCTTACCAGAATGTTAAAAAGAGTGTTGGTGAGATTGTGGAGAAGCAGACATTCTCATAGTGTTTGGTGGGGGGCATTTTGTGCCAGATTTCAGAAGGCAGTTTGGTAGTGTCTGTCCCAGTTTAAAATGTTTATAGAGTACATCCTATGCCCAGAGCTTGGTTTCTAAATACCATTCTCCATTAAAAGGAACCTGTGATCCTTGGGGAAATGGTTGATTCCAGGGCTGGGTAGGGAAAAATACAAAGTGAGCCTGCCTGGAAAGTCTTGTGATGGCAGGAAGTGAAGAAGTGCTCATAGAATGATGGGGACAAGTTGGAAGACACAGGAGCCAACTAGAAGAAGCACCTGGCCGCTGACCCAAAAATTGGGGCATAATAAAAGATGGCGAGGAACAGATACCCACATCCTCCCAGAGCATCTCCCAACAAGATTCTTAGGAATCACAGAGGGACAGACAGCCACAAAAACAGAAACCTGTGGACTCACCTCTACCAGATGTTCAAAGTTAGCATCACTAGTAAAAGGCTAATCAGCATCATGGACCCTGATGTCATGTATCAAGAACTCAGCCTCATTCTTTGTGTTGTTTAGTCGCTCAGTCATGTCCGACTCTTGCAACCCCATGGACTGTAGCCCACCAGGCTCCTCTGTCCGTGAGATTTCCCAGGCAAGAATACTGGAGTGGGTTGCCATTTCCTTCTCCACATTTTCTGTGTAATTCTTGCCAAAAATACACAACCTCAGTTGCACCAGAAGAAAACTGCAGGCAAATCCAAATTGGGGAACATTCTACAAAACAACCAAGCAATACTCTGTGAAGTGAAAAGGTCATAACACAGACTGGGAACGGTCATGATCAGACTGATTGCAGTGGGGCCTCCTGGATTGGGCCCTGGACGGGAAGAAAAGGGCCTTACTAAGAAAACTGGGGAGGTTCCAGTAGGTTTACCAGGTTGCCCGTTAGTGTTGTGTTGATGAGATGGTGACCTGAGGGGAAGCTGGGTGGAGGACACATGGCAAGTCCATGTTGATGCAGTTTTTTTGCAGATCCAAAATATTTCAAAATCAGAAGTCAGCTGCCCATACTGGTCGACTCTGGAATTCAGTTTCTGAATCTCTTCTGCAGGTTTAGAAAAATAGATAAAAAACAACGTTTATTTCACATAGCTTGTGTTCTTGCCTGGAGAATCCCAGGGACGGGGGAGCCTGGTGGGCTTCTGTCTATGGGGTCACACAGAGTCGGACACGACTGAAGTGACTCAGCAGCAGCAGCAGCAGTGATGCCAGAGTATTGGAAACAGAGGTTCACCAGTACAAAATCAAAGTATAGCATTAATGCAAATTTTACTGTGGGATGTACCAATTTAAAAAATTGAGGTAGATTTATATGCCCTGACATAGGAAAATATGAAAAAAAAACAAACTTGCAGAAAAACATATATTAAATTGAACTTTGTGATATAGGCAGTAAAAAAAAAACTACTCTTATTTTTGTATTTTATGTGTTCTGCATCTTCCTCCCCACCCCACTTCTGTAATTTAATTTAAACACTGGGAGACAGTAAGTATGGTGTTTTCTGTCTTCAATGAGATCATCCTCTTTTGTGTGTTAGAAAAACTCAGAATGATTATTTAATATTTATGCTTTATTTTATAAGTGGTTCTTTGATAAAAATACGAAGACCTAAACTCAGCCCTTAGGAAAAGTTTCATATTTGTGTTTCTTAAACTAACCTCAGTGGAGAGGGGCTGTCTTTTAGGCAGTCTCAGTTAAGGGAATTCACAGTTGATGACTTCTTCGCTGGGGGTGTCTGGTTCCTGTGCCCGGAGCATGTGTCCATTGGGCTGAGGGAGCCCTGTGCCCTGGGAGGGCCCCCTGGGCTTGGTGTTGGCAAACATGGTCACATGACTCCTCAGTTCTCCTGTGTCTTCAGCGTCCTTCATCGTGGAATGGGGGTGGTGGTGTTTGCGGTGCTGCCTGGTCTCCTGCAGGTTGCTTTGATGCCCAGGAAATTCTGTATTTCTGTGAAAATATCTCTGTGTCTCTGGAAACTGATGCAGCGTTTGAAGGCTGCCTGCTTGGTTATGGTGCAGTGGCACGTGTCCCTTCAGTCAGTGACAAGCCTCAGACTGTCCAGCAGCACCATGAACCTGGTTCGTTTGGAATTCTGCATTGTTTTATCTTTGCATCTGCATTTCTCAGGTCTGTTTTTCCTGCAGACTTCTTTCCAGGTAGGTTTCTGGCTGGGAAGAGAATGTGCAGCCCCGCCAATACAAATGTCATTCTGTGACTTTGCATATAAAATCATTTTCAAGAAGAGTGGTAATTGGACTCAGGGTTTGTTCAGTGGAGGGAAGTTAAGTTTGGGGCCTATAGTCTTGGAAGGATGAATGATCATTATGCGAATGACAGAAATGCAGGTAGGTCTCTGTGGATGGAGGGGCTCTGTTGCGGCGATAGCAGACACAGGGGGAGACAGGCGGGACCACGTCTTGAAGGGCCTCTTGTGCTGGGCAGTTCTATATCCAAAATGCTGTTCCTCTCCCAGACAGTGCCTGCTCACCCATAAAGGCCATCTCTACTTTGGTCTTCAAGATTGTGACCCCATGGCAGTATTTGAATCACCCCTGATCTCCTTCTAAATGCCAGCTATTGCTACTAAGATTGTGGATTTTCCCAAAAGTCACTCTTCTTTTTTGGACTGCTCATGTCCCCATTCTTCCTGCTGCCCCCAGGGACTGATTTTTGGTGTTCTTTCTCCAAGAGCTTGGAGCCCCCGACCCTCACATCTAGTCCTGAGCAGCCCAGGTGGTGGTTTCAGGTGACCTCTGCCACCACCCAGGGCCTCCCTTCACCTCTGGAGCCCAGCACCCAGCTAGCGTGGCACTCAGCACAGTTCAGACTGAACACACAGTAGAGACCCAAGTCTTTTTTGAGGGAATGCAGAGTACTCAGCCTTAATTGCTCCTTGGAAGGACTGATGCTGAAGCTGAAGCTCCAGAACTTTGGCCACCTAATGTGAACAAGCTGACTCATTGGGAAAGACCTTGATGCTGGAAAAGATTGAAGGTGAAGGGAGAAGAGGAGGGCAGAGGATGAGATGGCCGGATGGCATCACTGACTCAGTGGACATGAACTTGGGCAAACTATGAAAAAGTGAGGGACAGGGAGGAGGCCTGGCAGGCTGAGTCCATGGGGTCGCAAAGAGTCAGACACAACTTAGTGACTGAACAACAGCAGCAACTTAGCACTTACATTTTTCAAATAACGAGCACCAGCTTTGTGAACACCAGCTGGAACATGGCAGCAGACTCTCAGTTTACCAGGGGATGAGACTTCTAAGGACACAGGAAGTGGGAGGTTCAGCCACCACAGTGGCTCTGCATCCCTGAACTCAGGTCTGTTCATGGGGAGACAGCCTTGGGAATCTAGTTATGCACACAGTGCCTGGTTAATTTCATTAGTCCACGTTGTCAACAGGAAGCAGGAGGTTCAGAGGAGAATATAAATACACCTCACACTGCAGAATTTTGGACCCGAAAAGCTTGTGTCCAGTGTTTTTGTTTTCGGTTGGGAGAGTCACAGAGGTTCAGATTTCACCTGTGATGACTGTTCTGACCACCACATTTAATACTTTCATTTTTTTGGCTATGTTGGGTCTGTGTTGCTGCATGGGCTTTTCTCTAGCTGCGGTGAGCGGGGGACTACTCTCTGCTGCAGTGCGAGGGTGGCTTCTTGCAGTGACTTTTCTTGTTGCAACGCACAGGCTCTACAGTGCTCGGGCTTCCGTAGCTGCAGTGCCTGGGCTCAGCAGTAGCAGTTCCCGGGCTCCAGAGCCCAGGCTTAATAATTGTGGCACATGGGCTAGTTGCTCCGCAGCATGTGGGATCTTCCCGAATCAGGGATGGAACCTGTGTCTCCTGTGTTGGCAGGTGGATTCTTTACCACTGAGCCACCAGGGAAGCCCGTGTTTAGTACTTTAGTAATTACTGCACCCCACGCACACACTCCTGGATTCTTCTTTCCTCCATAGCACCTGCTACTTTCTAGCATGCTAGTTAATTTATTATTTATTGTGAATATTGTTTGTTGTCTGTGTCTGCCTGTATAACATAAATTCCCTTTGGCCATCACCTGTTCCCATAAATTAATCACAGTGGCAAACCAATTTTCGTATAATGAAAACCTTTCAGGTAATGAGAACAGTGGAATATCACCAGAGCACGCCCTGAGTACTAGGTAGAACATGACTTTCTTCTGTATACATTCAAAAGGTAATGTATTTGCAAAAATGGCTAATTGTAAACCTTTTAACAATCTTCTCATGTAGCCAGCAGAGGGCAGCACAGTTCAAATTTATCACATCTAGTAATTTTGACTTTATTTTAAAGGACATTTAAAACTGTAGCAACTGCTTTCAGCTGTAGTTCAATGTTTATCTCAATATCAAGTTTAATTTTTTTTTTTTGGCTGTACCATGAGGCATGTGGGATCTTAGTTCCCCAACCAGAGGTCGAACCCATCCCCCCTGCAGTAGAAGCACACAGAGCCCTAACCACTGTACTGCCAAGGAATTCCTCAGCATCAAATATAGCATACTGCTTTCTCATTTGTGAGTCATGCTATTGCTTCAGTGTCTTTGTGGAGGAAGATGTTTCAGTTTAGCATCACGAATAGGTCAAGCGCATGTTTTCTAAAGCACACAGGACCATGTTTCTGAGTGTGATGGTGAGGACAGGTGTGAGTCCTGTTGGGTGTCATTCCATCACCACTGGGGGGTGCTAATCATTTACCCGGGCTTCTCTCAGGGACAGGGCTGCCCTCACCTGCTCCTGGAGGGCTAGATCCAGGTGCAGATCCCCCAGCAGAGGGTCCTCATTGAGCACCTGGTGATGTGTCGACCCCATTCTCAAGGAAAATTGCATAGAAACTCAAAACCACATGGGTTACCACCCCCCAGTTTATGGCATTCTATGGCATTGATAGTGATTTTTCTTCACATGGAAATTAAGATCAGAGTCTGAAGAATTTTACCTTTCTCTTTTTTTTTCTTGCAAAAATTAATGACTCTTCTTGGAAAAAATTGAAATTCAGATTGTGTAAGTAAGACAAAGGGTAAAAGGATATGGTTTAGGGCTTTTGAAAAATATCTAATTGATTTTTATTGTTGATTTTAAAACTGCTAAAAATTCTGCCTTACAAAGTATGAAAATACGGGCAGGTAACGGTGAGGTGCAAGTTAAGTGCGCATCCAGGAATTTTTTATTTGCATTCTCTGTGACACATGCCTAGTATTTCCTTTGTTCTCAAGCCTTTTTGTTTTTGTACTTTGCTGATTTGGTGCTGTTTATATGTAAGAGGAAAAACAGTACAAATCCATATTTTTCAGGTAACCCAAGAAGTAGAAAGTGAAGTTGCTCAGTTGTGTCCAACTCTTTGCGACCCCACAGACTGTTTAGCCTGCCAGGCTCCTTCATCCGTGGGATTTTCTAGGCAAGAATACTGGAGTGGGTTGTCATTTCCTTCTCCAGGGTGTCTTCCCAACCCAGGGATCAAACCAAGGTCTCCTGTACTGCAGGCAGACTCTTTACCATCTGAGCCACCAGGGAAGCCCAAGAAGTAGAAGTAACTTTCTAAAGAGCTTTGCAGTATTTTTAGGCAACTATGGGTTTCTGTCTGTAGAAGGTTGAGGTCTTTGTCACTTTGCACGTCACCTTACAGATACACTTCTGTGGGTTTTTGGACACTTGCATGATTGTGTTCTCCAAGCCCTTCCTGTTGGCAGCTTATCAGGAAAGATCTAAGCTGCAAAGAAGGAGATCATCAGGAAACAAAGTGACATATCTTCAAATCTCAAAAATTCCTCTGAGATTGGAGATATGGAATGACGCTAGAAACCGTGAAGAAGTCATGACAGGCAGTTAAGACACCCAGTTCTTTTCCATCTCCTGTAGCAAAGCGATTTCTCTTTCCCTTTGGTGAAACATGGAGATCAGGCTGTAAGGGGACTGAGTGAGAGTCTGTGTCCTTAGGAGCTCCTTTCCCTCTCTCTACTTACCTGCCCAGGTGCTGCTGGCCAGCTTTATTGGAGATCGTGTCTTTAGGTCACTGCTCAAGACAAGAACCTACAGAGCCCTACATATGGGGTCTGTACGTGTTGATTGCTTTATTATTTTACAAAGATACTCACCACTCAACAGGCCATAGCTACTACACAGAGTTTTTAATCAGATTGTCAGTGCCTCTCTCTTAAATATGAAGAAATATCCTGTTTACCAGACATTTATGGAAAATCCCTGAACATGAATAGAACAAAATAAACAGAAAAAAAGAAAGGAAACTGGTCATGGAAGATATAGAAGAAAACTTTAAAACTGTATACTTAAGAGTCTCAGAAATTATATTAATGAAATAAGAATAGGATGCTATCAAAAAGATACATTCAGAGATGGAGTGAGTTCTTGCAGATTAAAAATAAAAAATAAAAGAAATAGGCTTCCCAGATGGCTCAGTGGTAAGGAATCTGCCTGCAATGCAGGAGACACAGATTCAGTCCCTGGGTCCAGAAGATCCCCTGGAGAAGGAAATGGCAACCCACTCTAGTATTTTTGCCTGGAGAATCCCATGGACAGTGAAGCCTGGCAGGCTACAGACCATGGAGTGGCAAAGAGTCTAACATGACTTAGCAACCAAACAACAAATACCAGAAATAGAACATTCAAATAGAAAGATTGGAAGATAAATCAGAGAATTGTCTTAGTTCAGGCTGTTGTAACAAAGTAGCACAGGATGGGTGGCTTAAACAACAGATGTTTGTTTCTCACAGTTGCAGAGGCTGAAAGTCTAAGATCTTAGTGCTGGTAGGATTGAGTTCTTGGTGAGGGCCTCCTTCCTGGTTTATAGAAGCTACACTCCTGTTGTGTCCTCACATAGCAGAAAGAGAGCTAGCTAACTCTTTGGCCTCTTCATATAAAGGCACTAATCCCATTCAGGTGGCTCCACCCTCATGAGCTGATCACCTCCCAGAGGCTCCATTTTCAAATACCATCACGTTGTACGTGAGGGGACATAAACATTTGGTCCATTGAAAGAATATTTCCTAGAAAGCAGCTCAAAAAGAAGAGGAAAAGTAGGAGTGAATAGGTAGGAATAATTAAAGGATCCACAAGAGAGGGCCAGTTGCTAATAAAAATGTCAAAAAACAAGAACTGGGGGGAAAAAAGGACAGAAATTTAATTATTAGAGTATAAGATTTCAGGCATAGGTTCTACCCGATGGCTAACATAGCATATGAAATTTCATAACACTGCACAGAGAAAGGGTCCTGAAAGCTTCCTGAGAGGGGAAAGGGTCACATATAAAACATTGGGAATCAGAGTGGCACCATCGCTACCAGCAGTGCAGGAGGAGGGAACAGTAAGGGGGTGCCGCCACCGTGCGGAGGAAATATAACTTCACTTCCAGGGCCACACCCAGCCAGAGTGTCAGGTGTAAGAGAAGAGAATGCAAAATCCACAGCCCCAGGGATGAAAACCCCCTCCTTCACAACCTCTCTGTTAGTTGTGAGAGGGTCTGCACCACCAACATGAGGGAGTAATCCCAAGAAAGAAAAAAAGAAAACATTGAATCAGAGACTCAGGACCAGTGGTGGGAAACAGCGGAGGGAGTGCACAGGGTGGTCCCCAGAACTTGGGCCTCAGAACCGCAAGACTAGGCTGAGCAGAAGCGTGGAGGTTTCTGGAGGCTGTCTCAGAAGACAGACCACTCCACAGGTTTGACCATATTGACGATTTCATAGCATGGTAGAGAGTTTGGCACTGAGCAGAGAGAAACAAAAGGACACTTAATGCCGCTTTGTGGTTATTTTAATCACAGTACATTTTGTAGCTAGGTTTTGAGCAGTATTTATGGGAATACTAAATACTGATTTAACCAAAAATGTTTGTGTAATTATACCAAGGGGGTGTGTGCGTGTGTGCACATGGCTGAGGTGTGGCGACAGAAGCCTAGTCTTCATCTTCCATGGCAGGCAGTTGATGTCTGGAGTTGAAAACTCGAAAACAAGTGGTGTAACTAGTTACTTCGCAACAGGGAGGTGATGAGCAGAAGAAATAGGCAAGAGACGTTCATCTGTGGAGCGTGATTTTAGATGGGGGACGGGGGAGTCGGGCAGGAAACTGGTTTTCTGTTTTAAACTGTAGGTACTACTTGCTTTTTGTGATGTGTGTGTCTTTTGCTTAGAGAAACAAACCAGGCATGGTGGTGAGAGACGAGCCTGGAGAGGCACAGGGTCCCAGGAAGAGGGTCTTGACACCGTGGTGATTACGGGACTGAGGACTTCAGGAGTGGCTCCTGGCCTTGGGGGTTGTGTGGTCAGTTTGGTCAGTGAGGGTTTGTGCCTTCCTAGCTCTATGGCAACCCACTCCAGTGTTCTTGCCTGGAGAATCCCGGGGACGGGGCAGCCTGGTGGGCTGCCGTCTGTGGGGTCGCACAGAGTCGGACACGACTGAAGTGGCTTAGCAGCAGCAGCAGCTCTACTCTGGTGGGCTTCCGTCTATGGGGTCACACAGAGTCGGACATGACTGAAGTGACTTAGCAGCAGCAGCTCTAGTCTCTACACTCTCCCCAGCCCTCTGGCCCTTTGGATTGTCCAAGAGGCTGGCAGGCTGGGGGAAACTCCCCACCAGGCTGCTGAGGTCAGTTGAACCCTTACCTGGGGTCCCCTCCACTCTACCACCCGGCAGGCCTGGCCTGGTCAGGGCTGGCCCCTCTCACTGGCCCTGGGGCTGCATCTCTCCCTGTGGCCTCCCCAGACCCTGCCCTCACTTTTCTAGACTGTCCTCTCTTCTGTCTACACTCCCAGTCTGAGTGTGTGTCTGTCTCCTTGGGATTGCGACTGTTGTGGGTGTTATGCTGAGAGAAGGACTTTCCCCAGAACATTACGTGAATATTCACGGAAGCTTTGTTTCAGGCTACATCCTGATAAACACATCATAAGTTGAAAATGTCATAGGTCAGCATGTATGTAATACACCCAAACTGAATAGCACAGCTTAGCACAGCCTGCCTTAGATGTGCTCAGAGCAGTAAAATGGCCCGCAGTGGGGCCAAGTCAAATAACACACAGCCTGTGTCACTGTCTCCTGTAACGACTGGAGCACTGTCCTGACACAGTGAGAAGAAACAGAACGGTTGTCGCGTCCAGGTGGTCGTAGGAGTGTCAGTTGTTCGCCTTCGTGATGGCGTGCTGATTGGGGGCTGTGCTCGCTGCCACTGCCCAGCAACACAGGAGCGGATCAGACCACATATTGCTAACCCAGAAAAGAGCAACATTCAGAGTATAGTTTCTACTGACTGTGTATCACTTTCACACCATAATAAAATTGAAAAGTCCAAGTCAACCGTTGTGAGACCTCCCAGGCAGTCCAGTGGTTTGGAGTCTGTGCTTCCACTGCACAGGCACAGGCTTGATCCCTGGGTGGGGAACTAAGATCCCTCATGCCCCACAGCACGGCCACAAAAAAGTCAGTCATTGAAAGTCAGGGACCGTCTGTATACTTATCTCTTGAGGTGAATGTATCTTAAGAGAAGGATAACTATATTCATATATTGTATAGTATATGTGGTTATTATATGTAGTAAATATGGCAGCCTTAAGTAATGAGAGATATAGATGTTGATATATATATAAAGAGTTAAATATGTAAAAGAGAGAGAATGAGAATATAATATAGAAATCAAAAATCTGGACGAATATTAAGAATGTATACTGAAATGTCATCAGTGGTTACCCCTGAGTGATAGGATTAAGGCCCCCCCCACTGCTATAATCTAATTTCAACAATAAACGTGTCATGAATATATTAAGAATATGTAGAAAAGAACAGTTTGGTGCCATATATCAGAGCATAGAATGGGGATGAAATTGAACTTATATGGGAATGATGCCCTTAGGTGTTTTTGTTTTTGTTTTGTTTTTGCCTCTAAAATCTGCCTCCTATTTTTATCCTGTGACCTCATAACATACTGTAATGATTATGATCTCTTAGTCACACTCTTGGGAAATGCACTGTTATCTCACTGTGAGACAACCCCGGGGTTTTAAAGTGATTTCGTTCTAAGAAAGTACTTGGGAAGTGAAGAGAGAAATGCTTACTCTGTCTCCTGCTTTGGGTGAGTCTGAGACCAGAAGTGCCACTGTTCCTCACTGTGCTCCAGCCTCAGACTGCTTCAGGGAGGAGGTGGTTAACCTCCAGGGAGCTCCTTGAGCTTGACTTCAGGAACTGGGTGGTGGCCGAGAACTGGGAGTGACGCTTCTGTGGATGGAGGCTGATTGGTCCAGGAGTGCAGCCAGGGAGTTCCCCGCAGTCCAGGAAGCAGCTCTGAGCTGTCCCAGTGTTGGACGCCCCACAGGTATTCCCGCCCCACCCGGCCTCCCAGGAGTTACTCTGAGTTCTCTTTTGAAGTACAAGCCCCAGCAGCCTTCAGGGTCCTGCTGTGACAGAAAAGATGGTCCTTAAAACTGAAGAAGAGGATGGTGAGTCCCAGTCCTGGCCTGGGTGTGTGGGGTGAGGTTTAGGTATCTCTTTTGATCAACATGTGACGACATGTGTTATGTGACGACAGTTTTACAGCCCCTTGAGGAGTACCAACTGAAAGGCATTTGCGTGTGTGTGTGTGTGTGTGTGTGTGTCAGAGAGAGAGAGGCTGTGTTTTTTATAAACTGAAAGTGTCCCCAAGTCCCCACCCCCACTCTGCCTTTTGTCGGGGATCCGCCCTGGGTGCGTCTTGGTGGCATTAGCCCTCCTACTTGGCGATGGTGTCTGACTTCCTGAGTCTGAATAACAGTCTTAGAAGCGCTGAAAGTTGTGTGTACACCAGTGTGACACTAAAAAAGGAAAGATGTTAGAGACCAGGTTTGAAAGTACCTGAGGATGAGTAATAGCCGTGAGGCTCAGGATGAATAACAACTTTTTATTAAATAAAAATGTAACAGAGGGAATATTCTTAATTGTTTGATCTTCCTCTTTTGGTATTAGGTAAAGACTGAAGCCTTGCAGGGTCTGGGGAACTTCCTTTGTCTTCTCCACACCCACACTGTAAATAGTGAAGCTATGAGTAAAGGGGTGACAAGTTTTGTGGATTCTAAATCCCAAAAGCTTTTGCAGAAGAACTGGCTTTAAAGCACCAAGGTCAGGGCTGTCAAATGTCTTCAAGTTTTGTGTGTGGATCTGTGTATGTTTTATTGTGATACTTTCATGAGATAGCCATGTATTTTTTGCGTGTTTTGTTTTTGGGTTTTTTTTTTTACATGTACACGCTGCTACGTTTTATTTATTTATGGCTGCCCTGCGTCTTCGTTGTTGCACACAGGCTTTCTCTAGTTGCAGCAGGCAGGGGCTGCGCTCTAGTATTGGTGCATGGGCTTCTCCTTGTGGCTGCTCCTGCTGCAGAGCACAGGTTCTAAGCGTGCAGGCTTCGGTTGTTGCAGCACGCAGGCTCAGTAGTTGCGACGTGCTGGCTCTAGGGTGCACGGTCTTCAGTAATTGCGATACAGGGGCTCATTAGTTGGGGCTGGAGGGCCCTGGAGCATGCAGGCTTGGGTCGTTGTGGTGCATGGGCTGAGATGCTCAGCAGCATGTGGAATCTTCCCAGACCAGGGATTGAATCCAGGTTTCCTGCTTTGTCAGGCAGATTCATATTCACTTGTGACACCAGGAAAGTCCCAGATGGCCATGTTTTAGTGCCTTTAAGACAAAAAGCAAAATATATACTGGTTTGTAGCTGGTTTTGGATGATATGAATAAGTCAGAAGTAAATATTAAGCTGTTTTTCAAAATGGATTTTGTCAAAGTGGTGATAAACTTTAGGGGTCCTTTTTATCTTTTTCCTTATCTGGTTAACTGTAAAATGTATTTGAAGTTTCATCTCTGTGTCGGACAGTATTGTGGACCATACCCCCCAGGGTGGCCTGGAAGGCTGTACTGTGTGTGAAAGCCTGTGGGAGAGAGGGGCATTTGGTGTCGACAGCACCTGGCGTGTGAGGAGGGAATGGTGACGAAGCAGTCCTCCGTCAGGGCTGAACCGCCCCCGTGGGAGGTCTTGTATCTGAAAGGAGTGTCCACAGTAGCCAAGGTCTCTAGCTCGAAAGGGGACCCTTGTGAGAGTGGCGGAGGACACTGGTGGACGATGCTGCGCTGGAAGGGGTGCACTGGCCCGGCCTGGACGGAGGGTGACCGCTGCTCACTCAGCTGGTTCTTCCCTCTTCCTTGCCGCTGCTCCTTCCTGGTGGCCTGGCTTGAGACCCGCTGAGGTGGTGCTAACAGTCACTTTAAAGTCAAAATCAAGGGGTTCCATGCAGTCAGCTTCTAGAGGCCTTCCTAGAGGCTTTACCATTCAACGTGTGTGTGCCCTTGATTCATGGTTGCGGGGGAGTAGGGCTCGGGCACTAGAAATCAGTTTTTAGCGATAGGATTAATGGGCAACTTAGCTTTGAAAAAGTAGTCTTCAGAATGGGTGGTTCTCCATTTCCCTCAGCCCCCCACCCCGGGAATGTTTCACCTTGCTGTTTGTTTGAGACACTGGGGGGCAGCGTTGCTAAGATAGTTGCCCCTGGGTACTGAGATGAGATGGCAGAGATGGCATCGGGCATATGTGAAAGTGAGGGAGCAAATGGACTCCTCGGGCCAGCCCCAGCATCCCGGGAGGGCGGTGAAGTGTCAGCGCGTGCTTCTCACACAGCTGCATTGATTAGATTGTCACCCAAAGGGCCACCCAACACAGGGAAGGAAGGTTTAAAAACTGTCTTTAAAGGCGTCAGATCTTACCTGCTGCATGAGAGTCTGCAGTCCTTCAGTTACAGACATGGCTTTGTCTCTGTCCTTCCCTGTTCCTTGGGCTCATCAGGTTCCACTGTAGTTACGCAGGTGCATGTAAGTGAGACGCAACCAGTGTCCAGTTATGCATGCGTGTGAGACTTAACCATTATACTGAATTGAGCACTGTTTTCTTAGCCACCTGAGGCTGTTTTTAGCTGTTACCTTTTGAATGTTTGACACCCCGCCCCCCCGCCTTGGTTTGCCTTTGAACCTTCTCTCAGGAGTAGGATCCCAGCTCCCTGCTGAGGGGAACACGAGACCCTCACCGGCACAGCTCAGGCTCTCTGCCGGGTGCCCCGGGCCCTGACCAGAGCTGTGCTTACTGTCCCCAGGCACTCAGCCACCCCGGCCTCCTCCCCTCGCGTGATCTGTGCATCCACATTCTCTCCGCACCTGCGTCAGTCCTCAAGTCAGGCTCCGAGGCTCGTCTGAGTCCTGAGCAGCCTGGCCGCCGTGGCCACCTGTGCCGCTGCCGAGGGCTTGCCCATCTCCCCTGGTGGCCTGTCCTTCTGTGCAGGGCAGGGCCGAGCTCTTTAAATCCCAGCCCCGGCGCTGGCTGGGCATATGCAGATGCGCAGTGAGTGCCGAGCTGACGTGGCATGATTATTCTGGGGAGAGAAAAGAAGGAGCTGACAGCTCAGCCAGTGAGTTTGAGTTGGACTTGGTCTGTTCCTGGATTATTTATACTCATTGAATCTTACCTCATCTCTAAACTGGAGGTAACACCATATACATAGTTCATTGTCAGGAAGTGCGCAAAGTTCACAGTCGGGCTTTGTTGTCAAGTTCAAATAATGGAAATGAAAAAAGATTTTAGGCTGTGGCTCTTCTGTGTGTATAAGTTAGTATTACTTGCAGGGAAATGTACTGACTGGGATGGAATTAAATAGAGTGTCTCTCCCTTAGGGCACTGGATCCTCAGACTGCATCTGAAATACTCTGTCTGGCGGCAGCTTAGCCCTGATCCCACCCTCGCAGTGTGGTCCCTGCCATTGCTCCAGCCTCATGTTGGGCAGCTTGCTGAGGCTGAGGGGAGCTTTCATCCGGAAAGCAGAGGTGCTATAAGTGCCCATCCCATAGATGCTCCCCACTCCCTTCCTCAGGGGTTGAGTTTGTATTTTGCAGAACCAAAAATGGTTACATCTTTATTTTTAAGCAAGAGCTCTTGGCATTGCACAAAGCACACATCTCAGCAGACCTGCGTCACCATCTGCCAGGACCAGTTTTGAAGGGGCCTCTTTCTGGTCTGGGTTTCATAGGCTCTGGTCTGGATTTCTTTGGCTCTGGTCTGAATTTCATAGGCTGTCTGTGGAGCACACCAGCGTGAGTGCCTGCAGCGCTGAACAGAGGGTCAGGGCTGCCCTTTCTTCTTGATGAAGGAGGTTGAAGAAATGAGGCTCAGGTTCTGCTCTGAAAAGAGTGGACCTTTATCTGTCATGTGAGCCTTTCCATAGCCTCCCAAGTTCTCTTTGCTGTGGAACATTAAAGCATAGGGCTGGCTGTCGGTGGTCAGGACCCAGCATCCAGGAGACAGGTGGGGTGTGGAGGGTAGCAGGTGGAGTTGTCTGAGGAGCCAGCATTGTGGAAAGAACAGGCAGGGAGTGTGGTCTTGGCAGGATGCAGGACTGGGGCTTTAGCATCCTCCAGCCTGTAGAGTGGGCCGTGGAGCCGAGGGCAAGGGAGATGCCGTGGATCTGGACAGGAGGCGTCAGAACCTTGCCACCCAGCCCTCCCTGTGGCTCTGGAAGATGCACTGAGTGTGTTGGTGGTGGTGGTGGGGAGGGGCTGACTGGACCTACATATAGTTTCTGCTGGTTCCCTTCAAAGTGGAGGGCTAGACCTTCTGCTGGAGAAGGCAATGGCAAGCCACTCCAGTACTTTTGCCTAGAAAATCCCATGGATGGAGGAGCCTGGTGGGCTGCAGTCCATGGGGTCGCTAAGGGTCGGATACGACTGAGCGACTTCACTGTCACTTTTCACTCTCATGCATTGGAGAAGGAAATGGCAACCCACTCCAGTGTTCTTGCCTGGAGAATCCCAGGGACGGGGGAGCCTGGTGGGCTTCCGTCTATGGGGTCACACAGAGTCGGACACGACTGAAGTGACTTAGCAGCAGCAGCAGCAGCAGCAGACCTTCTGCACATTTTACATAGTAACCATTTCTCACTTTTCCCTTGCATTTTGACAGCCTTCCAAAGGCACCTTTACTGAATTTACATTGTTCTTGTCTTTGCTTCTCTGTTTGCTGAAACCAAGCTGAGATTTCCTTTTTAGAAAGATTCTTGTAACAGCTTCTGCCTTCTCCTGTTACCTTGTGAAGAGCTTCCGCTCATGGGGACTCAGATGGGTTCACCTTGCAGCTGGGACTGTCACTAGTGCAGAGGGGCCTCAGGCTTGTGGGGCCCTGGCTCCCAGGGCACGTGGAGCTCCCCCGGGGCTGGTGTTGGGCAGCACTGCTGAGACTCGCTGCTCTTGGGACCCACGTGTCCTCCTCCTGAGCCTGTGCTGGCTGTGACACACCAGGGAGATCTGGCCACAGAAGCCAGGCTTGCTGCCCTCAGCTCTCCTCATGGTCAGGGCTTGCCCCGCCACTTCCTTCCCTTCTTCTGAAGATAATTTCTTGACTTCTGTATGGTCTTCCTTCCTTACCCTACAGAGAAATCATGAAAGCTTAACTTCTGACCTAGAAAAATGCAGCATGTTTCTTTTCCAAATTAGTGACTGTTACTGCATCTCCTGTCTGTTTGGCATCTTGAGTCTCTTCTCCTTTGTCTCTTCTGTTAAGAGTTCAGGATTCTGATTCATAGAAATCCACAGCATGATGGTATACTTCCCCCCAGGAATTTTACACACATTATATATAACAGGACTCCAAGTATGTTCCTTCCACAAAAGAAATACTTAGGCGTAAGCTGAGCGAATGTTTTGGGGTAATTGGCTGGTGACATTTCCATATTCTTTTCTGAATAGAGATTTCAGCATAAAATTTTGCCTTAGTTTTGGATTCGGATAAACAGAAAGGTATAAAATGTGGCATTGCTGCCTCCATTCATTCCCTGTCCACACCCCTCGTCTCTGAAGAGGGTCCCTGTCAGCAGTTTCAACTGCATCCTTCTCAGATCTGTGCATTTCCCAGCATCAGTGTCACGTGCGTGGTGTCCTGTTCCTTCTCGTGGCACCGTGTCTGGGACATCTTTCTGTGCTGGCATCTGTGACCAGCTCACTCTTTTTAACGACTAAATTGTGTGTAAGTAGTTTTCACTTTTACACTTTTGAGAGCATGTCTGTTGGGTGAGTTCTTAAATGCAGTTGCTGAATGGAGAAGTATTGCGCAAAGTTTGCACTGTCTACACTCCCTCAGCAGAGCCTGGACCCTCACGCCCTAGGCAGACGCTAGTTTCTGCCAGGCTCTCGGGAAGCGGTGTGGCATCCGTGCTTTAACTGGAGGGTTGACGCGTCTGTCCTTCGTGTCTGGCCATGTGTTTCGGTGTCTGCCTTTTGTGTCCGTCCCGACTTGTGTCCATCCTTGCCTCGCCACTCCATACGGTGCCCTCCTTTGAGAATGAGGTGGCCCTCTGCCATAGCGTTTGTACATTTGTTGTCCCAGTTGTTTACCTTTTAGCTCATAGAACTTAGTTTCCATTCTGAAGCCTTTTACTTTATTATAGCAAATTGAACAGATTCTGAGATTATGACCATATTAATCTATGCTTTATTCTAGAATTTCTGTGGTTTCTTTTTTTATATTAAAATCTTTGATTCAGCTAGAATTTATTCTGATATAAATGAGGTAGGCATTCAGCTTAGCTTTCCCTAAAATGGGTAGCTACTTGCCCTACCACCATTGACTGAATAATCCTATTTTTCTTTATATTTTTGTATCTTTTAAAAATACTTTATGAGACTTCATAACTTGAAGTGTTTCAGTATTTCTTGAGTTTTTTTCTGCTGTTTTCCTTCTCTGTTGCTGAAATTTCAAATTACTGACACCTCACTTGAATCTCTGGCAGCAGCTCTCACACATTACCCTTCTTCCTCTTCATAGATGCCTGTGCTATTCACATATGCATTTTCCATGTGAACTTTAATATTGTTTTATCCGTCACACTTCCTGTACAACTCTTGTTGGTAATGTAAAAAGTATTTTTAGAAACCGATGTGCAAACTGAGGACCGCCTTCCCCTACTGGGGTCCTCCTGCCTGTGCTCAGATCGTTTTTGTTTTCTTGGTGGCTTTCTCCAGCCATGGTAATGACTCTAGCTTGCAGGGAATTTGCTGGTTTTTGGGGTTAGATTAGAGTGAGGATCTGTTTGTATTAGGTGGAGGAGGCCCGTGCCCTCTCCCGGGTCAGCTTGCCTCCCAGAGCTGATGGTAGAGGGGCACAGAGCCACCCTGGGTCTCCACAGGCAGATCTGCCCGCCTCCTGCCTCCTCCCCTCCTTCCTCCCTCCCCACAGTCTCCTCCTGCCCTGCTGCGCCCTCTACCAAGGGCAGGAGGGAGAGGACCCCGAGAGTAGCCCCGGCAGAGATGAGTCCCTGTGCTGGGACTGGGAGCAGGCCCCCATCTGGAAGGCGGGCTGCCTGCTGCCCCAGCTTTGCAGCCTGTGAATGGACTCAGGGCTGCTGGGACCCGGAGAGTGGGGGCCTGGGTCAGTGCCTGCAGCTGCTCTCAGGCTTCTCTCAAACCTCGAGAGCCTTCTCTGGACCTCGGGCAGCTCTGAGAAGGGTTGATGTCTGCAACCAGGAGCCAGCTTTTTCCAGTCTGAGGTTAGAGTTAGGAACTGCTACCCTCTCAACTGCTTCCGGCCCTTCTCAGCGCGGGAACAGAAGCCAGTCTTGGCTTCTTTGAAGAAGCGTTTATGCTCCTAGCTTTTACTAAAGTGTAACTCAGCATTTTAAAGCAGAAGGAATGGAGTAGATTGGTTGAAAACTCCATGCCTGAGTTTCCTGTGATGCAGAAGCAGGGGAGGTGGGAGTGCTTAGACGCCCAGGGCTCCGCCTAGTGCAGGCTGGGCTGGGGCCTTTGCCCAGAGGATGTGGGGCTTGGGGATGCATAGGATTAGCAAGTTTGTGATGTTGATGATTTGAAAGACACTTGATTCATTGCCTCTCAGGAGTTGTCTGTGGAATTAAGCACAGGTGGGTAGCTGTGGAAGCTCTGAGCTGTCATGGGGCAGAAGACACTTAGTTCTGTGCCCCTACTCCTGAGCTGAAGTTTCGCTGCCTTAGATGAATGCCCTGTGTCCCTGTCACTTCTCCCTGGTCACCCCAGAAATGCTGCCCACCCCCCTCTCCTGGTGCCCCCACACCCCCTTGTGACTCTACCGCACCTCCTGTCCAACAACAGTCAGATGTTGTCTTCAGGCCAGACTCAAAGGACACCATTTCTGAGTAGTGCAGCTTTTCCAGGAGTTTCCATTTTGTTCTGTATCCCCATTTGTTCTCTGTCCCCCGCCTCGTGTGCCCTCTCCCCGCTGGCCCGGCCTCAGCTCCCGTGAGGCCTCCTGGAACAACTGGCTTTGCCAGCTTTGCTGCTGCTGACCCCAGAGCACCTGTCACCAGTGTTCCATTGGCACTTATGCTGCTTGATTCTTTTTTTTTAAAGGAGAACAGTAACATGGAAGCTCTTTGGGGGCTAAACCCTTGTCTTACTGTCTCTATACCTTCTATAGTAACTAATAGAGCACCTAGTTTATGGGCGGTAACCATTTTTTTCCCAAAAGACTGTTGGAGTATGAGTCTGAGAAAGTAATTTTTTAAAGCTTTTATTTTCTCTGTTGGTAGGTTTCCTGAGATTACTACCCTGTGCCCAGTCTTTTTCTCCAGTCATCGCTGTGATTTCATAAACTTGATTATGGGGCTCTTTATTTGAGATCTGTCTGTAGATACGAGGCGAGCCACACTGCAGACTTCCTGTCGGTAGCTTTTCCCTGTCACTTCTTGTCGCCTTGCTTCCTCGGATCATACTGTTTGTGCAGGGAGTTGACTGTGGTGCAGGCTTTGCTGCCAGCGAGTCTGGCCTGGAGGCACCGTGAGGTCTTTGCCAGTGTACGCACTGCGAGTCCACCCCAGCACTGGGTCCTCTGTTGCTCAGATGTAGCTGGGGCTCAGGACAAGCCACAGCGAGCCTGTGCCTTATGACCAAGCTGTGCACAGGAAGTGATGCCAGGATCCACCTACTGGGACCTTTAAATCCCTGGAGGGTATGTGTGCCTATTTTGACATTACCTCAAAAAGGGGATGTAGCCCTTAGGACTGTGTAGAGTGCTGTGAGAATATTTATGATATTTTACTGAAAGGCAAGAGCTTCCTTTGATGGACAGAAACCCCCCTGCGAACAGGACAGTGTCCAACCAGGTGTTAAACTTCGTGATACAAACATGTTCAGAGGAGACCATATGGATGAAGAAGGCCTTTAGTGATGGTTCTTTTATGTGAACTGAGGGAGTTCTTCCTGGAAGTGGTGGTGTTGATGGCTGGGGAGGGTGAGCCTCTGAACAACAAGAAGGAAATGGAGATAGGTTGGAAACCTGTCTCCCTGGAGCCGGCTGGTGTGTGATTGCTTACCAGACCCAGTATCTAGTAGGGACTCTCAGCTGGTATGTTTGTTGAAAACTTGCCTTCCTTTTTAGTTTTAAACAGAGATTCCATAATTTTAGGGTTTATTTCTCATAGATTTGGTATGATTCTTTTAGATGAGAACTCTTATGGCACAAAAATAAAATTTTTCATATTGTGACTGTTTCTTTAAAGACAGGCTGGGCCTGCAAAGCCCAAGTGTTGGTCAAGTCTGGTGACCCAGTCCTGGTGATGAGGAAACCTTAGAGAATGGAACCCACATTAGTGTAGTGGAGGGAGGGAGCCATCTATCAGCAGTTTCCTGAGGACAGAGCACTGGAAGGCAGGCCAGAGTGTGCGGTTTTTAGTTTTTTTCCTCTTTTCATTGTGTGTCTGGAGCGGTGATTCTTAGGCAGGACAGTTTGACCCTGCAGGGGATTTGGTGTATCTGGAAGCCTGTGGGGCTGTCCTCTTAGTGGGTAGGGTGGGATGCTGCTGCGGGCATCCAGTGGGTGGAGGCCAGGGTACAGTAAAATGTGCTCTACGGCACAGGACGCCCTCCCACACAGAAGGAGCCCCCACACGTCAGTAGTGCCGAGATTAGAGAACTTCATCTAGTGTAGTGGTTCATTTTCTCTTTTTCTCCTCGTGTATTTGGCACTTGTCTTAATCCTTAGGTCTCTTCCCTTATTAGTCAAAGGCAGTGCTTCCCAGAGGAGTCAGCAGACACAGCCTGCAGTTGCCCCGTCTTCTGCTTTAACACAGGGCCTGAGCCTCCAGACCCCAGGTCTGGGGCCTGAGGTCCCCGATGTGTGTGTCTGCCAATGCCCTTGGTGATACTCACACCTTAAGGTGGACAGCCACTCCTCTCAGGCTGTAGTGACGTTTCTCGTCACCAGCCGTCTTACAGTATTGTCCTAGACACACCTGCCACTCGCCCTAACCAGTGTGTACCGGCACGCTGGGTTGGAGCCTCTGGTGCTTGTGGCCTGAGTAGGAGGCAGGCCGTTTTAGTAAAAGGCTGGAGCAGGTCACCTGGAGACAAGGGCCTTAGTGCTGCAGAGGACTGAAAGGGGTGGGGCTTGGGGGGACGTTGGATCAGCAGGGTCAGCATCCCTGCCTGTTGATGCTGTTGGGGGCAGGGGGAGTTGGGGTAGGGGGAAACGGGAGGTGGCCGTCTGCTGAGGGTGACAGAATGGCCTGCATTCTGGATCCTGCCCTCCTGTTTATCCACTCAGGGAGGAGAGGTACCTCATGTAAGGGTTAACATCCTCCCAGGGAAGCCACCATCAGCCTTTCGCTTCCAAGGGAGAGAAAAAAGCCGCTGCAGCCTGTGAGCAAAGGCTCGTGGCGTGTCCCCTCCCCCTCGGAGGCCTCGAGTGGGGGCACGGTGGGCGGGGCGCTGTAATTGCATTCATGGAAATAAGCCTGGAGGACTGAGCACACGCTCCAAGTGTCCGCCTGGCGATAGCTCCGTGGCCATCTCCAACCACGCCAGCCTTCCCCACCAGGATCGACTTCCTCCGCACCCGGGTTTCTGCTCAGCTTTTGTGTCCCCGCCTGGCTGCCGCCTCTGCCCGGGCAGTGCGGGCGCACATGCCACGCGGGCTCCGTCCCTGCCTCCACCCGGCGCTGGGGGGGCTGCCGGGGGCCTGGGACTGGGGGGTCACGGTGCTGGGCCACTATGGCCTCTGAAGCGGACAGCTGCCACCTGCCAGGGCGTTGACGTCGCTGCCTCAGGGCTGCCGGGATCCTGGGACCACCGGAGAGGGGACTCGCCCCGGGTAAGAGGCCGGGTGGGTGGCGCGGGTGAGCCCACCGTGTGGAGCTTCCTGTACAGGGCGAATCCCTCTATTATTATTATGCGCTGCTGCCGGCCTCTCCCACCCCAGAGCCAGGCAAGCCTGGTGTGTGCAGTGGCTGCTTCTCTGCATGTCTGTCTTGTGGTTCGCATTCTGCTCTCTCTTCCCAGGGTTTTTTTTCCAGTAGCTTCTTCTAATAGAGGTTTCGGCCTTCAGTATGGTTTCTTCTAGGCCCCAGATTAAGGAATAAACTAATAACCAGTTTGTATGGTCCTGCTCGGATGAGATTTAAAAAAGGAGGGCAGAAAGCAGAGGGACAAATTCTGAGAGATCCCCCTCCCAAACCTCCCCTGGAGTTTTTATTTTACTCATTAAAAACTTGGGAACCTTCCCCTGGTATTGAGTAGCCCTCTTCCCAAAAATGCACATAGAAGAGGAGCTGGAGTCCCTTGTTTATTTTGCTGCCAGGAGTCTGTTCCAGCTGTCAGGCTGAGGGGGAATGTTTCCGTCTGCAGAAATATTCAGGGTTTTACAAAGGGCCAGCGTGAACATAGGTTTTAGGAAGATGAGGAAAGTGAGAGGGAACTGAGTTACGTGCCTCGGGTCCCCACCAAGCCTCTCTTTTGGAGGGAAGGGGTGTGGTGACACAGCTGTGCAGTGCCCAGATGGCAGCTGGCTTGGGGAGGGGGAGTGCTTGCTCTGCCTGGGAGGAAGGAGAAGGGCACTGATGACGGTGGGGTTTGTCTGCTGGGACGGGAGCTCCCAGGCTTGCCCTGAGAATGGAGGGCTCCTTTCTCCAGAAGCCAGAGGTGGAACATGGTTCTCCTTGTCAAGCTGGCTCCAACTCTTCTTTAAGTCCATGAGACCCTTTCAGAAACAGCCTTGGAGACAGAGGTTGGAAGTATGAGCACTGGGAAGAAACTGCTGCAGAAGTCCAGCTGGACCATGTATTACCACTGCCAGGTTTTAGAAAAAGCTTAAAGTTCTTAAAATGATTGTTTCCTAGTTTTCAGCTTTTATTGAAAGCAGATGTTAACTTTATTTTTCTAAACCAAACTTTTAGGATAAAATTTTATGACTTTGTCTCTTTTACTACCTTGAAGTTTGACCTCATTTCCCTTTGATTACACAAACTGTCTTCAAGTTCTCATTTTTATTAGATAAAATGTGTCCATTCCTTCTCTAAGTAAGGTAAGATGATGAAATACTTTGCTTTCATGAGGCAGTTTATGGAGCTGTTTAATAGACACCCTCTCACTGGGAAGGGCGAGGATGCTGACATGCCCATTCCTGCTTAAGGAGACCAAGGCAGGGAGAGATGGTGATTTTTCCCAGGTCATAGAACCACTGGTCAGTAAGGCCCCACTCAGGTGCCCCCTACCTCAGTTCCTGGGCAATGTCTCATCTCAGTTAAGGAGGCCTGAATTTTGGGGTTAGTTGTTAGATGGAATGTCTGTAAGATTGATATAGGAACAAAGTTTTCCTTAAAGATGCAGACTACAGGAATAAAATCTTTAATATACTTATTTCTGGGTGGGAGAGTGAGTGGTTTTTATGTGGAAAGAATTTAAGCTACAAAAGTAAATATTCACATTGGTAATTTGCTGGAAGGCACCTTTCACCTTTGATGTTGAACGTCAGTTATGCTAGCACTTGCCAATTTAATTCCTTTTGGTCCTGTTGGTGTGTCTACATTCTTTTAGTCACTTGGGCTATAAATTGCTTGCGTGGTGGTTCAGACAGTAAAGAATCCGCCTGCAATGTGGGAGATCTGGGTTTGATCCCTGGGTTGGGAAGATCCCCTGGAGGAGGGCATGGCAACCCATTCCAGCATTCTTGCCTGGAGATTCCCATGGACAGAGGAGTCTGGCGGGCTACAGTCCACGGGGTTGCAAAGAGTCGGACACGACTGAGCAACTAAGCACAGCACAGGCTGTAAATTGGTGGTGAGACACTCCTTTTACGTTGCTTTCTACAAAAATCAAGTCATAGCTTCTGAGGAAAGGGACTAAGCTTGGCAGAAATCAGGAACTCAGTATACTGCTATTAAAATTTTTGTTTCATTTATTTTTTATTGTGGTAAAATATACATAACATAAAATATACTATTTTAAGTGTACAGTTCAGTAGCATTAAGTTCATTCATTCACATAGTTGTACAACCATCACCATTATCCATCTCTAGAACTTTTGTGAAACTGAAACTCTGTCCCTGTTGAATTTTGGCTCCCCGTTCTCCCCTCCCTCAGACACCCACTGTTCTACTTTCTGTCTATGTGAATTTGGCTTCTCTGGGTACCTCATATAAGTGGAATCGTCCAGGATTGGTCCTTTTGTGGCTGGCTTATTTCACTGAATGTAATGTCTTCTGAGTTCCTTCATCCTGTAGCATGTGTCAGAATTTCATTCCTTTTCAAGACAGAATAATATAGTATTAAATTTTACAAAGGGTTGTTATAGTTTTGACTTACGGAGGGAAAAGGAACTGTTTCCCAAGGTCGGGAGACTTTCTGTAAAGTCATGAGGTAGTCAGGTCAGCACCCAGTTGGCCATGTATGTGTCCCTAGGTTTCCGGTTTCACTCACATCCCTTTGCCTTGTCCTTCTGTGTCCTCTGGTCTGACAACACCCTGAGGTCTGTCTCTTAAGTGTGAGGCTGCCAGCAAAGCCTCTTAGGCATTGTATCTTTCTGTTTCACTCATCTCTACATTGCCTGTTCTTAAGGACCCTGTGAATTTTGGTTGTTTTCTTATCCCTGTCGAGAATATCTGACCTTGTGTATTTCTAATGTCAGCATAGAATTGAGAGTTTTGTGAAAGTTTGATGACTGTTTGAGTGTCACCCAAAGCCTGAGTTTTTTCTAGTCTTTAGAATTTCTTCACACTGGAAGGTGCTGGGGTCTCCTGGGAGACCAGGTGACTTACCCCAGGGTTGGGGCGAGCAAGTGATCTGACCGGAGGATCTGTCTGTACAGGCTGAGTCAGGAAGGACGCAGTGGGTGACCAGCACTCTCCCCACGGCAGGCTCTTTGGTCCTTGTCTCCGGAGGCAGTAGACAGTAGACACAGCGCCCTCAGTCCATGGGCAGCTTCCCAGATTTGTGCTCTGAAGCCCAGAAGCTGTTCGTAATAGCTTGTGTTCCCTCTGGAGCTGGTAACAGTTTCTGGAGAGGGTACAGGAAGGTCCAGTGCTTAATTTACCTTTCTTTCTTTTTAAAAAAAAATAAGTATAGTTGATTTACAGTGTCGTGTTAATTTCTGGTGTAGAGTATTCATATGTATATTTGTGTGTGTATATACCCACATATTCTCTTTCATGTTCTTTCCATTATGGTTTATCACAATATATTGAAAATAGTTCCCTGTGCTCTATAGTAGGGCCTTGTTACTTATCCATTCTGTGTACAATAGTTTTTGCTTCTGCTAATCAGCATGCTTGACCCGGCTGCTGTGGCTCCAGGCGGGCAGGTGGTTTCTGAGGTGGTTTGAAAACAAACCCTGTGTGTTTTCAGTTTCATGAAACTCCAGCCTGGAAAGGGTCCGTCCAGCCTTGCTTAGCTGGGCCCCCTGGCATAGGCTCTGGAGGGCTGGAAGCCTGTCTACACAGTGGCACCCTCCTGGGCTGCATTGGGGCCAGACCTGTCTGTCTACCGTCTCCACATGTGGGAAAAGAGAGGGCCTTCTGACTCTTGACCTGCCTTTTAAAATGTTGCCCTGCTGTGCTGGTTTAAATCTGGACCCTTGTTATCACCGGAAGGCAGAGGCTATATATAGGGACGATGGTTGATGATTATGGTGGAAAAGGTAAGGCAAATTTAAATCTAAGCAGTGGGACCTGGTGTAGCTGGTGCCTCTCAGGGAGCTGTGTCTGGGCCCTAAAGCGCACCTCCAACACTTTGATATACGTCAGTCCTTGGGGACCAGGGACAGAGAGCAAGCATGGTCCTTTTTGGCCTGTATTCTTGTTGAGCAGAAACTGCTGTCAAGTAGATCTCTCTTTTCAGTTGGACTCCACGGCAGGTCTCTGGGCACCTGCCTGTGGCCTCTAGGGCTGGGGAAGCTGGACCTAGCGATGCCACCCTATGCATTTCTACCTGCCCCTAGCCTGGAAGGAGGGCACTGTCCCTTTAAGACAGCCTCCTTTGTATGCGCTGGATGGAGCACGTTGCAGCTCTGGGTTTCTGCTGGTTAAATCTGCAGAGCAACATTTAAATAAAGAAATAAATAGAAGGTCCCCTTGTGTGGCTTTCCTATTCACAGCAGAGTACAATGGTCCCTTGTTGTTGTAGGCTCTTTAATCCCCTTCATTAAATTGGAGCCTTGCGAGGGAATGGTGAGGGGCTGCTGCGGGAATGGTCCCCGTGCTGGAAGCAGGACACCTTGTAAATTAACCTTTGCAGCGTGAATTCCCGAGGCCTCCAGGCCCTCTGCTCTGTCCTTTCTGTGCAGACCGCTGCCTCCCTAGCTGCCATTCTTTTCAGGAGAAGAGGGCTTAGCTGCCTCCCTGGCACAGAAGTGTGGCTGCAGCACGTGGCAGTCGGGGGAGGGAGGAGTTGTTTGTTGCTCTGCCATCTGGCCCATCAGCAGATATTTTACAGTTTAACCCCAGTGGCTACGCAGGAAAGCCCGGGCCTGGGCAGATAGATGCCTTTGCCAGGTGCCCATGCCACTTCCTCAGAATCTCGGGGTGGATGTGGTGGGTTCTGAGTACCAGCTGTTTCTGTCCTGGTGGTGGCTTGCAGGGTCCTGAGATGCCAGCCAGGATCCTCGGGACCCCTCTCTCCTTCAGCTCTCCAGCCGTGGTTTTGAGTCTTCATGCTGTTAAGTGAAATTAAGCATTTTGTCTGTGAATTTTATTTTCCTCATGGCAACATGAGAATGAAAGCTTGAGTTGAAGATTCGGTGTTGCGTTGATAAGTTTAAGCAGGCAGAGAAAAATACATTTGTTAAAGTGTTGGATTTTTTTCCTCATCTCAGAACAAAATTCCACTAGAAAAATGAGATCTAAATCTGCTTCTTTTTTTTTTTGTAAGTTCTTAGGTGATTTATTGACCCATTCAGGAAGCAGTGTTGTGATTTGCGGGGGACTAAATGTAGAATGGAGAAGTGATTTAGAAATCCTGGGGTTAATGTCAGGAGACTGCTTCAAAATAACTGTGAATGAATGTCTTGTTGGTTCTGACTGCACATGGGCTAGAACACCTTCCAACACATAGGAGGCCTTTTTTCATAACCATAGATTAACATTTTTATTTTTCATTAAAAAAAAATCCAGTTGTACCTCACTGTATTTTTTAAAGCAAATATTCAGGAGCTTATATTCCACATCTCTCTCCATTCCCAGATACACCCTTCTCAGAAGCAATCACTCAGAATTAACTTATTCTGACTTTTGATCTTCTGGTAGGTCCTGCCAGGTCTGTATTAATGTTCTTGTCCTGCTGATTATCAAAGACTGTTTCCTGGTTTCTTCACTCGCAGCTTTCTTTTTCTTCACTCTCTCCGTATCTGATAGTTTATCACAGATGCTTGCTCACTTAATTTTCATCTTTGAGATTTTCACACACACATCCACAACCTTGATTTCTGTCTGTGATCTTTCATGAGTGCCTCCTGCCCCTTTGTAGGAGGAAATGCAGGGACCCTGCTTGCCCTTCGTGTGCTCCCTGCCCTCCTCTGGCCCTCTCGCCTCTGTCCGCTCTTCCCCCACTCAACAAGTTGACAGCTGGTTACGTACAACTTTTGTTGTGGAGCCTGGATGAGCCTCTGTGTGTGCTCCACTAGCGCTGCCCAAGCCCAGAGTGTGTGCTGATCATCTCTCCTGGGAGCTGTTCCCAGCACCAAGGTCATGCCTCTCCTTCTGTGCCTCGCCTTGGCCTGTGGCTTGTACCCTGATGCCCTCTATCCTCCGTTTTTCCTGTTTCTAGCTGCCTTGTTATTCTGCTGAGAGAAGACCCAGCGAAGCTTTCTTCCATCGTAAACACTCCAGCTCTTTCCCATTCATTCTCTCATGACCTTGCTAACCCAGAATAGCTGAGTGCTTAGATTCTGAAAAGGAAGCCGCCACTGAGAGTTTCCAGTTTGGAACAATAAAATCTGACTTCTTAGGGTACCCAGCAGTCTTGAGATAGAAGTTTTTCTCATCATGGTTCTGCTTTAAATGCACCTTGTTATGGGGACTGTGGTCCTGCCTCTGATGGGGGTGAGACATTGGTGATCTGCTGAGGCCATCTCTGGTTCACAGTCAAAGTCTGGTTGTTCATTCCCCTGTGGAATAGCTGTTAAAGAAATGAACTATTGCCTCAGACTCTCAAAACCATGTTATATTGGAATGAATCTTGTCTTTTAGAACCTCAAAAAATTAGTTTCTTAAAGAGAACTTTTCATCTTCATGGACTAGAAATTTTTCTGGTTTGTGAAGTCCAGAAAAAGCAGAATAAATTCCCTTTAGGCTTGCTTTTCTCTAGAATGGGGTGTGAATCAGTACAGTTTGTGTTGTTTCTCAGAGTGGTTTTTGCTCAAACTAGAGCTAACCTGTTTCTTTCTGCTGATGTAGCCATTGGAATGCTCATCCTGGCTTCCCAGAGACACAGTTGAAGCCTCATGTGGAAGGCCTGGGCTGCATTTAGGTGGTCTGTTGGGATCGCTAGATGGCTGTGTCTTCCAGCCTTTAGTGTACTGTGAGTGTGTTTCAAACTGCAGTGCATTTATTAGACTATGAAATCAATTTCATGGGCTAAAACTACTGTTAGGAAAACTAAAACAGTAGGAAATGTCCATGGATTTCACATGATGAGGGTATTATTTTGTTACTGTTGTGTTTGGGGCGGATTGGGTCATGAAGTCAAATGTGTTTCTTAATTGCGGGTCTTGAAGTTTGAAAGACACTTTCGTATGAAAGGGTGGAGGAAAACTGGATTACAAGGAAGAAGTCAGCCGAGACTCTAATATAGTTAATTAACCTGTGCTGAGACTTACTCATGGTGGTCTTGTTTCTACCCTCTTATGCTGTTGTACGTGATTTGTGTGAAACTTGTAGGGAGAAGAACTGCTCTCTGAGCGCAGTAGGTTCAGTTTTAGCAGCACGGCTAGTGAGTCGTGCACCCTGAGCACACTCTCCAGCAGAGCTGTTCCTCTGTGCTGCCAGCAGGAATGCCACACGAGTCGCAAGGGCAGTGTGTCTCTAGCAGCCCCTGCGAGCACAATTAAAATACTGTATTTCGTGTAACAAGTTATTTCAGCATGTCATCAATATAAATAGTATTAAAGAAATATGTTACTTTTTTGTACAGCCTGGTGTGTCTTTTACATACACCACACATCTCAAACTGGGCAGTCACATTTCAAGGGCTTACTACTCACATGTGGCCCGTGGCCACCACATCACATGGAGCAGTTCTCAGGCGCATGTGCGAAAGATGGATGCCCGCAGTAACTGTTCTGATGATGAGAGCTCGTTCCAAAACATTATTCAAAAATGTTCAAAAAAGCAGAAAAGTCCCCATAACCCCAGCCCCAGAGTTAAGCATTGTTTCAATTTTGGGATGTATCCTGCTGGATTTTTTTCTCTGTACATACTTGCCTCCCCGCTCCAGAAGTGGCATAAAACTGTCATTCGCATTGCTTTGCAGTTGCCTCCCCTTCCCTGCTAGGGTCCTAGACGTTGTCGCATGTCAGGGTAGATTCACTGAGGGACCAGAGACCTGGAGAGGTTGATTAACCAGGGGTCTGAGCCCCAGCCTGTGGGATGGAAATGGTTGGGGCCTGATTAATGGTCCTCCTTTTTCATTCCTAGCCAACCTCATCTCACCACAGGCACCCTTTTCTCTTGTGTTTGTTTTTTTTTTTTAATGACAGCTGTTCCTTTATCAGAGCTTTTCTCTGTGATCCTTTCTGACTTTGGTCAACTTGATGGTGAAGGGGAGCCAGAGTCTCCCCAGCAGTCGGTCATTTCCGACACAGGCTTCTCGCCTCTTCTGTGTTATCTTTGTCCTTTTGTGGTCTCCAAATTGCATTTATTTTTGGTAAGGTAAAAGCTTTTTTAGTAACCTTTCCCTCCTTTTTTTGTAGTTCCCAGTGACCTGACTGCAGAGGAGCGCCAGGAGCTGGAGAACATTCGGCGGAGAAAGCAGGAGCTGCTGGCCGACATCCAGGTAGGAGCTGGGCAGCACCTTGACCAGGTGCCTTCTCATGACACCTTCTGACTTGCTCTCACCACAGTTCGGACCAGGTGCAGGAATTGACAACCAGCTTTGCTCAGCAAGGGAGAACAGAATCTCCAAATAGGGGGTGCTCTGTGAGCTGCACGCAGCTGGTCAGCTGTCAGGCTAGAGTGACCCCAGGTCTCCTGACTGTGACTTGAACCCAGGCTTCAGGCTAAGCAGACCCACGTCCACGTCCTGGTGGCCATTTTCTGGCAGGGCAATTCTAGAGAGAGAATTTTGGTTCTTTGAACTTTAGTTTCTTCTGTAAGATAGGACTGAAAAACACCTCTTGATAGATTGTCATTAGTTGGATTAGTTTAGGCCTTGGGGAAGCCATTTCTTTTAGAATTCTCTGTAAAACATTTGGAAGCCCAAGGGCAGGGAAGGGAGGGGGCACACCCTGTAACCCAAGCTGCAGCGTGTTGAGGAAAGACTGAGTCTGCTCCAGTGTTGCTGTGAGTGTCCTTTGCTGTTACCTAGTTCTTTGAGTCCTACCTCACTGGTAAATGCTGGAAAAGCATAGCAGTTCTTCACTCAAAGCCCCTCCACCCCGCCAGTGAACTCTGTCCACTCTGCAGACCTGCTTAGATGGGGCAGGAGGTAGAAGGCATAGCCAGGAGTGGGGTTCCCTTTGCTGGCCACTTGGCGGCAGTGTTGACCCAGTACAGGCACTGCTCACTGGGTGCCTGGGGGACTGGTTTGTCCCCTCTTCTGTGAGCTGCAGATGCACTGCGACAGACTGTCGAGGCAGCTGTCTTCCAGTGGAAAATACGTATTTTACATACTGTATATGATTACAAACTTCTTTTCTAGACTATAAACTCCTTGAGGTCAGGATGTTATCTTTTTCTTCTTTGTATTCCCTAGAATGTTTACAGTCTGGTAGGAACTCAAGAAACATTTGTTGAACAGATGAATTTTCCAAAAACTTTTAGGTTTTGGGGGGGCGTTGCCTTTATTTTATTTGCTCTATTTTCCTTTTTGGTCAGAGGGAGTTACAGGAGATTTTGGCAATGTTAATGTGATCTGTATCTTCCTCCTGGTGATTCTGGACTATGTGTTTTGCAGAGGCTGAAGGATGAGATAGCAGAAGTAGCTAATGAAATTGAAAACCTGGGGTCCACAGAAGAGAGGTGAGTCTGTCCTTTTCTGGGTGGTTTTGTGGTTGTGGCATTGCTAAGCGCCAGCCTGGAATTGTGCCCATGCCATGTATTTAAGGAGAAGCGAGCACGTATGTAGCCATACTTTCTGCCTTCCACGCAGGGACTTCTGAATGTGACGGCTTTTGATGTTTTTGGAAAGGCTGAACTGGAGAACTTGGCAGGTCCCCCCAAATCTTAAACTGTCTTTAAATTGTTGCGTGAACTATTTCTTCTCTTATCCACTGGGTTCCTATTTTAGAGTTTCCATTTTTCACTTTGGGTAAAGGAAAAGCTTAACGGATGCTGCTGATGCAGCTCCAGAAGGCTGGAGGCCCAGTTGTGTCTAGGCATCACTGCAAGCTTGCTTATGCCTCCCTAACACTTAAGAGAACGTAGAAGTGAGATTGTAGCAGAAAGTGCCAAGGCGTGTCTGCTGGTTCTTTTTTTCCTTTAACTACATGAAATGTTAGTTGCCTTGAGAGTTTAATTTTGAATGGGGTTCCCAGACCATTTTCTAACTGCTTAATGTCGTAAATGAGCTGTTTCTAATTCACTGCATGTCTGTATTTTTCTAAGCCTAAGTCTCCCTGTCTAGCTTGAGGAGACTGTTGGATTTTGTTATTTTAAACTTGTGTGCACAGGGCCATATGGATTAGTGAAGCTGCATGTCCAGCAGAAACCAACCAGCTCATCATGTCCAATCTCTGCCTTGCCAGTTCTGAATTACAGCTTTCTTACTTGCCACTAAAAAAAAAAAATTTTGCAGCTTCAAAGCAATGGACAAATTGGTGTTTGTCAGAATTTACCATTTCTGCTCTTTCAAAGGGTACTCTTAAAAGAAGTGAATAGGGACTTCCCTGGTGGTCCAGGGGCTAAGACTGCACTCCCAATGCAGTGGGCCTGGGTTTGATCCCTGGTCAAGGAACTAGATCCCACATGCCACAACTGAAGATCCTGCGTGCTGCAACCAAGACTTCGCACAGTCAAATAAATTTTTCAAAAAGGAATAGGCAAGCTATAGACAAGGGGAAAATACCTGCATTACCTGTGTTTGAAAAAAGACTTGTATCTGGAATCTATATAGAAAGAACACATAAAACTCACTAATAAAAAGACAGCTTGACTTAAAAAAAAAGGCAAAAAAACCCCAACAACCGTGAACGCTTTTACGTGTATAATAGACACGTAAAAAATGCTCAGTACCATGAGTCATGAGGAGATGCCACTGTACACCCACGAGGACGGCCAGAGTTAAACAGACAGGTGGTGCCTCCTGTTGCCGAGAGCTGGTGAGAACAAGCGGTGTAAACACTGGGGAAACCTACTGGCACTTCCTCCTAATGTTGACCGTATACCCCTGCTGTGCCCAGCAGTTCACCCCAGGTATTTACTCAGGAGAAAGGAGAACATGCCCACACGCATGAGGACATCTGTAGCGTTCTTATTTAAAATAGCCCAAAACTGGAATTAGCTTTAACGTTCCCCCAACAGATGAACGGATGAACAGATGAGTTCATGAGCTATAAACTTATATGGTTAATATGTAACTATGACAATGTTCTAAAACTGGATTATGGTGATAGTTGCCCAACTCAGTAAACTTATTAAACATTGTTCAGATGTGCACTCAAAATGGGTATGTTATATGATATGTAAATTATACCTCAATAAGGTTTCAAAAATGGCATGGAAAAAAAACCCACTGTAGTAGAAGAAACAAAGGCGCCTAGGACCAGGGTCAGGATTTCAGTTGACCTTCCACAGTTAGACCCAAGTGTGCCTGAGCTTTCCTGGATAGATCTCAGGAATCACTGCCCTTCAGTGACACATGTGGGAGTTATGTCAGTCTTCCAAAAATTCCCGATTACCCAGAGTACTTAAATGGCTGTGATGGTTGTTTTACAGGAAAAACATGCAGAGGAACAAACAGGTAGCCATGGGCAGGAAAAAATTCAACATGGATCCTAAAAAAGTAAGTGACAAAAGACAGCAGCCAGAGCCTATAGTCTGTAAAGTGGGGGTTTCCACATTGTCAGCAGGAACCTGGGGCATTTGAGACAGCCTCCCTTCCTTTTGTGGAGTACAGCTCATGTCATGAGCCCTGCCTCCTGCAGAACATAGGAAGTACTTACTGAACACTTACTCTGTGTGCAGAGCACCTGCACCCATTCTTCCTGTGCCCCCACCTCTTTTCTGGGTGTTCTTGGTGTCTGAAGCACTATTGCCGTCTTCCGTGTCTTTCCAGGGGATCCAGTTCTTAATAGAGAATGATCTGCTGAAGAACACCTGTGAAGACATTGCCCAGTTCTTGTATAAAGGTGAAGGGCTCAACAAAACAGCCATTGGCGACTACCTGGGGGAGAGGTAAGACCTCCGGAGACACCTGCAGTAGAGAAGGTTGGTCGGTAGTTACCTAGAGAAACAAACTCCAAGATGCTCCGAGCTTTGTCCCAGGACAGGTGGAGGTGTCCAGCAGCTGGTGTCCTGTGTTCAGCCAGTACACAGAGGCTGCAGATCTTTCATTTAACATTCGGCTGCCTCCTGGGCTGCGGGGGGTCTCAGTACTCAGCCTGGGAGGCCGCCTGACTGGGGGTCTGCACGACCTTGGATTCTCAGCATCATTGTCTGACTTCTGCTCTCCCCAACAATCTTTTGTTTCTCTTGCTAGAGATGAGTTTAACATCCAAGTTCTTCATGCGTTTGTGGAACTGCATGAGTTCACCGATCTCAACCTCGTCCAGGCCTTACGGTGAATATGTTCGCAGCCAGTACCTTGTTGAGGGAGACGGGTCTTTGGTTGTAGATCTGTCCTGCACAGTTCAGTTCAGTTCAGTCCAGTCGCTCAGTCATATCTTACTCTTTGCGACCCCATGGGTCCTGCACGACCTGGCGTTTTAGTGAAATTGTATCTTGGGTGGTGATTTGAGTATCTATGATTGAAATGATTGGATGGTTAAAGGGGATTAAATTGAAAGCAAAATTTGCAAAACTCTTCCTCAGATCTTTCATTTAACATTTGGAAATTGATGAATATTTCCACTTTGAATCTTTCCCAATTTCACTTCAGAAAATCCTTTAAATTTCTTGCCCTGGAACAGGAAATAGGTAGAGTGCCCTTCATTTTAGAAAGAAAAAAGTCAACATTAATTTTTTTTTTGCTAAATCTAGTCCCCTTGTGCTTTTTGAGAAATTGTAAATTGGTATTTTCATTGCTGTTTAAGTGTAAATAATATCATGTTTTGTGTTGTTGTTTAGGTAGGTGAAATAAATCCAGAATTAAGGCCGCGGGTTTCTGTTTGACTTAAAGGGCTCAGTCGTGACTGCTTTGATAGAAAATCTTTTCCTGCTATGTCATTTTTTTTTTTCTTTCTGGAAAATGGAATTCTTTTAATTGGAGTTCTTATGTATCAGTCTGAAGAGGTGAACCATGCTTTTGAATAGGGAAATCTTTTTCTTTTTTTTCTTTTCATAAATAAATTCCCTCCTATGGAGAGGACGGAGATGTGGAGTGGTTAGCCTGCATCTGAGAGAAGGCTGAAGCCCCTGACATCTCCCTTTGCTGAGAAACCGTTCACACACAGGTTATCTCCCCCAGTCCCATAACACACCCTGTCTTCACCTCCCAGACAGTTCCTGTGGAGCTTCCGGCTGCCGGGAGAGGCCCAGAAGATTGACCGGATGATGGAAGCGTTTGCCCAGCGCTACTGTCAGTGCAACCACGGGGTGTTCCAGTCCACAGGTGCGCACGAGGGGCGTCCCCTCCTGAGGTTGACAGCGCCCGCCAGGTTCTCTTCTAGGCACTGGGTCATTCCTCAAACCAGAGGGATTAGGTTCCTGCCTAAGAACATCGCTTTAAATGGTGTTTATAATAGTAAAAAGTTGGAAACTATCCAAAGTCTGCCAGTAAGGTAATAGGCATCTAACTAAGGGCACCCCTGAATTATGAAGTACAACTATTAAAAATTATGTTTTTATAAAAAGGCTTTGTTGACATGGAAAAATGCTAAGAAGATTAGCCAAAAAGCAGACCTCAAAACTGTATCTGTTGTAATTCTAACAGATATGTTACAGTCTGTATCTCTGAGGTTCATATTTTTTTAAATTTTATTTATTTTTTAATTGAAGGATAATCACTTTACAGAATTTTTTTCAAACCTCTGAGGTACATTTTGTGATACATTACACATAGTCACATTTATGTAAGAAAGCAAAATAAGTTATTCCTAGGTAGTGGGATTGTAGGTAGTTTATATGTTGTTTTTCCTGTATTGTGCTTTTCTGTACATGTTCTTCTTTTACAGTCTGAAAAAAATAACACCCTTTTAAGTCATGAATGCTTTACGTTCTTTCTCATGCCTGCCCTTTGCAGTTGGAGTGTGCCCAGATGCGTGGATTTTGCTTACTCTTCTGAGAGCACTGCTTTGTATTCTCAGTCTCACCTGACGTTTCTTGTTCTTGCTGGCGGGATGTTTCTGACTGGATTTTGTTTTTCCCTTTCAGACACTTGTTACGTCCTCTCATTTGCCATCATCATGTTGAACACCAGCCTGCATAACCCCAATGTCAAAGATAAGCCCACCGTGGAGAGGTTCATCGCCATGAATCGAGGCATCAACGATGGGGGAGACCTGCCCGAGGAGCTGCTCCGGGTGAGCTCAGCTCTCCTTCAAGGCCATGGGCTCAGGCGATGCTGACGGAGGGGACGGGAGGGACACGGGGTCAATCCAGTGTCTGCTCGGACCATCCACTCAGCTACATGAATTGCATTAAGAGATTGGTAGCAAGGCCCAGTGAGGAATCAGTGGGGGAAAGTGATTTATAACTCTGAGACTAAAGGCTCAAGTGGAGGTCAGGCTGCTCTCTCTTCTTGCTTTCTCGCCAGTTAGGCCTCTGTTTCTTTTCTCTCTGGGTCGTGAAGGCAGAGGGGTTCTTGCGCTGCCAGTGCATGGCACGTGGTGATGCTCATTGCATGAGTGATGGGAAAGGGCTGGGGGAGAGGTCTTTCTAAGATTGGAGACGTGCAACGTCATCTTTTCTTCCAGAATCTGTATGAGAGCATAAAAAATGAACCCTTTAAAATCCCTGAAGATGATGGCAATGACCTCACCCACACTTTTTTCAACCCAGACCGAGAAGGCTGGCTGTTGAAGCTCGGTAAGTGATGCCCTCTGGGTCAGGGCTCCTCACAGAAGCGTAGAAAAGATGTGTGTGCATACCCGTGCATGCACTGTGGGGAAGGGAGTTTGGTACAGGAGGCTCTAAGGAGAGGCTTTGGTAGGAGCTCCTACTGTTCTAACGGAATTGCCGCCCAAAAGACAGTGAATGCCCGGCCAGCGCCACACGGGACACACAGACTCCTGGGGACAGACTTGCCTGCATAAATATTGCCCACGGGTGTTCGCGCTCCACGTTTCCTCCCTGGGGTGGATTGAGGAGGGTTCGTTTCAAGGCGGTTCCCCGGGGACCTCGTCCTTTTCCCTTCCCAGCACCCCTGACCACTGGGAGGGTGGCCAGCTGTGCCCATCTCTCTACTTCCCATCACAAGTTTGTGCCCAGTGCTCCCGCCTCCCCCACCCCCAGTGCATCATCACTTCCTTCTGCATCTGGCTCCCCACAGGCAGCGTGCATGGCAAACCCAGGGCCCTGGCTGCAGCGCAATCCACGGCACTCTTACTCATTCTCGGGCGCTGGTTTTTTTTCCCCCTCCTTTCCAATCCAAATCAGCCACATTAATGATTTTGTTCATTCAGAAAAACTAAAAGTTGCTCCCCTTCCCTCTGCCAAAAGTGAGCTGGTACTGCTGAGATGTGTGGTCATGATCTGCCATCAGAGGGACAGGCATGACCAAAAGGAGCAGTAGGTTTTTATGCACGTCCATGTGCACCTGCGACTGTTTCATTGACAGTTTCAGCACACAGAGAGAGCCCCCAGACATAATGATGCTAATTGTTTTGGCCACTGAGAGAGTACATTCCTCTGTTTTCTTTTCCCTTGGCCTTTTGATGCGTGAGTTCCCGCATTCTCAGAAGGTGTCATTGGAATGATCCTCCTGTCACCATTCCAGCTGTAGGTCCCAGTGAGATTAGAAGTCCTTATTACACTCTAGGCTGTTACTGACACATCTGGGAAGTGCTGAAATGGAATCTTCAATTTCTGTCTCGTTCAGAAGGATTTGTATCCCCTTTTAAAATCCTAAGTCCTTGTGTTTATACATAATGACTTAATTCATAAATTCTCCTTAAAGCACCACCTCACTGATGGGAGTTTTTAATGTCTCTCAAATTGGTCAGCATACCATATATATTTAAGCCAGTAGAATCTTTGAAGTCAAGGCTCTAAAATTATTTACCCCAGAGGCAGCCACTCTGCTCTGCATCCTGATTGCCAAGTGGACAGAGTTAAAAGGAAACCTACTGGAAATGTAAGAAGTACATCCAAGTTTGGGTTTGCTTTCCCCTCCAGTGAGATTTGTATAAATGCTAATACTGTTAGCTTTGACAGCCCAGATACTAAATTTAGAGCAGTACGAAGATTATCTTGGTTCTTACACCATGATGACATGTAAATTCATGAGACATCCCATATCTTTAAAAAAGAAAAAAATTTAACTAAATGTGAAACTCATTTTTAGGTCATTGCATTACTTTTTCTGAACCTCCACCAAACCTTCCTAAACTCTTCCTGTTGTGTGTTCATCGTGGCACACGTAGAGTCACCCCTTCACGTGTGTGTGCCATGGAAGGCGGGCCTTCCGGCCGTCTGTAGTTGTGTGTGTGTGTCTGTGTACGCATATAACTGTAAGAATGTGTATTCTTGTGTATACACACATGTACATATGTATTCACAGGCTTGTGAGTGTGCATTTTCACACACACTTTAAAAAGCAGTAGCCAGCCGAAGAGAGACATTTAATTTTTCCCAAAGTGATCTTCACTGAGTTTGCTCTGGATTCTGGATATAGTAATAAATGTCAGCTCGGTGAGAACTGATTGGTGGCATCTTTGGGGCCAGGATTTGGGTGGTGCCTCGGATCTTGCCTTTACCAGGTAGGACATGGCAGATGAGGCAGGCCCCTTATTCCATGCCAGACAGCGGCATTTGCCCCGTGACTGTTTTTATGTCCCTATCCCCCGCCCAGGCAGACATGAATGACTAATACAGTGCACCTTAAGATTAAGGAGTCGGGTTTAATTTCTTTGTTTTAATTTTCTTTTCTCCCTCATTTGTATGTTTCCATGATTTTGGCTCTCCTTTTCCTTGCCCCAAACTCCAGGAGGTATGTAATCCCCTCAACCCTGCTCGCTCGCTCTGCCCAGGCCACTGTAATCGCTGCAGCGTTTTCTTATTTTGTTATTTTTGGTTATTTTGTTTTTTAATTGCTGGTGGTAGTGTTAATGCTGCTTCTAACTTACCGTACAGTCCCTCGGGAACTGGTCAGGCTTGGGGGTGCGGAGGGGTTTTCATCTCTCCCCGGTAGGGGTGGTGCACGGTGTGTCCAACAGCTGGGCCCAGAGGTGGAATAATTTGAACTTTCTTGAGAGCGGTACAGTAAGAAAACACAGTAAGAGTGGGTTTGTAAAAGCAAAGCAGTCGCTGAATTCTCTCTTGGACTTTATTGGTCAGGTGGATGCTATATTGTTGATTCAAACTGACACCCATGAATTTCCGAGATTTCTCAAGTGGAGAAGAGGAGAAGGAAGTGACTCCCACGGCCATGTGCTTCTGGCACACCTCTCATGACCAGAAAAGCAAACTAGGAAAAGAATTAAATTAGACAATGTAGGACATTTGCCTTTGCATGAAAAAGGGAAGTGGTGTTTCTTAAACTCAGAATGAGGCCAAGTAAGGTTTTAAAAAAAAGACAAAAACCCCAAAACCCCTTCTTGAAGGCCTTCTGTTTAATTTCCTCAGCTCTGTTTTTTATGTTTTGTTTTTATCCCGCCTCTTTTTCAATGAGTCATCGTTCAGACCCCCAAATTGGCCTGTTAGTTATGTCGCTGGTGTCTGCCCTCCCCTTGCTGGTTTTGGGGCACATGTTTTCCAGATGAGGAGTCCCTGGATGTCTGCTTCAGCGGCACTTGAGCAGAGCCACACAGGAAAGAACGGCCCCAACACTGATGTTTATAAAACATTTTGGGGCCTTGTCAGGTGGTTTCCAGCTCCGGGGGAGCCAGAGTCAGGCCTTTATATCCAGGGGGTGGAGGCCCGCGGGCCGGGCAGTGGTCCTGTGAGTTCCTCAGGGACTGTCTTAGGTGCGCGCATCGGTCTGTCTGCTTGTTTCATGTCTGTATTCCTTCCAACATGAAATGTGCCCCTGGGACCGTGTGATGCTCCATGGTAGGAGCTCATTAATGCAGCAGGTCACTGGGAAATAGCCAGGCTTTCATCGCCAGGGAGAGGCTTTGTCCGGCTTTGCTTTCTATCCTAGATTTCCTCCCGTCTTCCTCCTTTTGGCATCTGACCCCTCTTCCACAACCTCCCAAGATCCGAGGGCCCCCGGGGTGGTCCTGTGAGGGGAGCGCACGGCAGTGGGTGTGGGCTGAGGTGTCCTGTGTGGGGGGACCCCATGTGGGGTGCAGGCCCAAGAGGCAGAAGAGCCACTTCCTCAGACGCTGACAGGGGCGGGCTTCCTTTTCACAGCAAATCAGCTCCAGTTCTAAGTATATCCTTGTCTTCCTTCTCCTTATTTATTTTGGTTCTGCCCAGCCTCTCCCATTTCCTCATGCATGTCATATTTCCATCCATGGTTTTCCCGGTTCATGCCCTAGGGCCTCAGGGGCCAGAAGCACGTGCTCACAGAAGCTGGCAGTCGCTGTAGGGGAGAGAGTCAGTCTTTGCTTGACACCAGCAAGAGACTGGGGGTGCGGGGTCGGGGGCATAGCCCGTGCTGGCTTACAGCCAAGCTCCTTCCCTAACCAAGGTCTGTGCCATTGAGAACCTTGGCAGTTCATGATCAGTCGCTTAACCTTTCAGAGTTTGGGCACCCAAGCAGAGCCATGCCAGGAGCCCAAAAGTCGGGTAGCCCTTAGAGTTGCTGCCAGGACCTATGCTGGACCCTTTATTTCTGGGACAGGATTTGCGTTGCTCCAGCAATCAGATCCTGTGAGGAAACCAGGAGTGAGGGCACAGCCACATCCTGGAAGCTAGAGACACAACCTCTAAAGCCCCTGCTCACCTGTTGGGGGTGGGGGGCAAGCGCGGAAGTGTGACTGGGGTCATTGGATTCATCTCTGTGGTCCTTGTTTTCTGTGAGGATCGGAGAAGCGGTGCTCTCTGTAGGTCACATTGCCAGAGAGAGCACCTTCTATCCAGGGCAGTGCGAGGTATTTGTGAAATGGCCTGCGTATCTTACCATGTGAAGGCCTTTCATTTAGTTCGTATTCAGAAAACTTTTCCTGGACCTGGTGTGCGTTGAGGAGAATGGCTGTGCTCAGGGTCAGGCTGAGAGCAGGGTGTGCCTTCCCTCACCAAGGTCATGGTGAAGTTTCCTTCATGTCGTCTCAGGACAACATCAGGACTCTGATGTTTCCTTTGATTGAGGAACATTTAAAAGGACTAAGGGAGCCTCCACCAGCTCACCGCCACCCCTGAGAGCTCACTTGGCTCATGGCTTCCTCCTCCAGTTATTTTTGTTTCAAGCTTCTGGTGAGAAGTCCACAGTTGAATAGGTACCTCAGCCCACCAGTGGATTCTTCCCTGTTCCAGGAATCCTGCTTTGTCCCACCCAGGACTCGGGGGGAATTTAGGACACTGGCCCAGAACCCTGAAAAGCCAGAGTAGAAACACTACAATCAGGAAGGTGGGCTAGAAGGTGAGACTGCTGGACTGTGGGCTCCTTGTCCAGGAAAACCGGATGTGATTGTGAGGGGATTAAGATATCTTACTTCCCAGTTCTTCTCCCGCCCTCTTCTGGTAAAACTCTGGGCTGGTGGACCGGCAGTGTAGCGTGGCCAGGGGGCTGACCCTCTCCCCTCCTCTGTTGTGCGCCCATTTCCACTGCATCCATAGGCTTCTGCTGACGCTTCTCTGGTTCATCACTGTCCTGGCTCCCTCCCCAGCCCGTGTGCTCATCTGCTGTCCTGATGTCATCTGCAGGGGGCCACCCAACTTGCTTGCTCTGCTTGTACCCACAGACTTTCACACTGTGAAAGGTGCTTCTGTTTGGCTCTGTGTCTCGTTACTGATGTCAATCTGCCATGGTCTCAGTGTCCTCCTGGCGCCTGCCCTCGCTTCCTCATCCCGCACCCTGCCCAGTGGACTCCTATCCAATACGCATCTCTCTTTGCTCTCCAGGTGGCAGGGTAAAGACCTGGAAAAGACGCTGGTTCATTCTGACTGACAACTGCCTTTACTACTTTGAATACACGACGGTGAGCGCCTGCTGGTCGGCTGGAACAAGGGGTGGGCCAGGCCTTGTGGTTAAACAGCTCTAATCAGACAAGATTGGAGGGGGTGGGGGCGACAGTCGGATGCTGCATCTTAGGGCAGGAGAAGAGTTTAAGTGAAGTGGAAGGGCTAAGAGGAATCTCAAAACTGGGGCCTGGGCATGGTGTGCAGTGTCTGGCCACAGGAACCATACTTCAGAGCCAATGTCCAGTTCTCAACTGGGACAGCTGGTGCCTGGCTGGGAGACCATGGCAGAGAACGTCATACATGGCATTCGAAAGGGGTCATGGAGCCCAGCTAATGAGTTTGGATCCATGGCCAGGAGAGAGTTTGTGGCCCCACTGAAAGGGAGACAGAGGTAATTGTGATTTGGAGAAGGCACATCTGTGGTAGCTGGAATACTGAAGCACTTGATTTAGAAGGAACAGCCAAAGGGCACAGTGTATAACAGAGGAAAAGAACGTGAAACGAAATGGGGAAAGTTAGAGACTACCTGGAGTTTTAAGGAACTGACCTTTACTTAAGTTGAGAATTTTGTTGGTTTTTATTCAGTGGGAATGAAATTATAATGTAATACAAATACTTGTTACATACTAGTCCCGTTTGTAACAAGACCTATGAGCATAAAGATTGTACAGTAAAAACTTTTCTGAAGCTCCCTCTAACAGAGCTCCCAGGAGGCCTGGCGGGTTGGTGGCCTCCGATTGGAGCCCTCTCAGACAGGCTCCCCACGGCTGGGCGCTTTTGTTTCTGCCCTGTTCCCTGGTCATCGGAAGAGAAAACACATACTGCTGGCAGCACTGGAGGGTGTCTGACATAAATCAGGGCAATTGAGGTCCTCCTGAGAGGATGAGGGTTTTAGAAGTATCTTGTATGATTAAAGCTGGGGCGCGATGGAACAGGAGTCCCGGCAGTGTTTGTATGACGCTCAGGGGGAGCCAGGAGGCAGGTCCACGCCTGGCCCTTGGCAGCATGGGGTCAGCAGGTCCCACTGTGTCCCACACAGTGGTTCTTCCGCTGGTGGACATTGTGCGGATGTGGCTCGTCACCTGGGACCGAGAGTCATGAGTGTCAGCTGGTGACTCAGCCACTCAGCAGTTTCCAAGGAAGACGGACCAGGGTTTTGTGTGTAACAGGGGCTAAACTCATGCCACAGAAGTTCTGCCGCATTGCTTTTCTGTTATGAAAATCCTTTCAAATATGAGAGTAATGTATTTCAAATACCAAAAACAGTACGAAAATTTTTTTCACCCCCTCAAAGTACCACTATGAACAATTTGGTAAATTTCCTTCTGTTTTGCCCGCGTTCCCCCTACATGTATTGCCCTTTTTCTTCTAGACTGATGACATCTCTAAAATGTTGTCTGGATCTTTTTCGTTGGTCTCTGGGTTAAAGTGAACTCTGTGCAGGCCTCTCAACAGTGCACCCCGAGGTCTCCGGTAGTCTTAGTGGTAGTGCAGTGAAATTCTAGAATCCTGCGGTTCTTAAAATGGTGCCGACCGTGCTGGTGTACCTGAATTCAATGTAGCAGTGCATCAGCATTTTATCAGGCAGTGGGAACCAGAGAAAATGTTCCCAAGGATGCTGACAGGGGAGCCTCGGGCTTAAGATGATAGGTGGAGTTGTCCTCATGGAATTACCTAATAAAGAGGGAAAATCTAGTAGAAATAAATAGGAACAAAGCAGCCGGATAAGGAAAAGGCAGAACTCAGTCAGCACGCATCCCACTTGACAGAAGGGGCTGCGGCGCATCCTGGAGCCAGCAGGAGGGCCCTTGCTGTGCAGCCAGGCACACGAACCCCAGACCTCCCCGCCCCGTGCCCAGGTCTCGGAGAAGCAAACTCAGTAGGAGTTCTTCCCTTTACCCCTTTGGAGGGAGGAGTAGAGAGGGTAGAAACCAGCGTAAGGTGGAAGAACAGGACCCACTGTATCTGTAAAAGCTCCAAGTATGTGTTCATGTGAGAAGGCTGTCCGTGGAGGGTCTGCAGTGCACCTCAACTCCAACACCTGCTGGACACCAGCAGCCTCGGGAGAGTCAGGGCTCAGGGTGTCTGAGGGGGGCACTTCCTCCACTCACTTCTCTCCTGAGGGTCTGAAGTGGCCAGAATACAAAATATCCGGCCCTCCAGAAGTTTCAGACTAAAAACAAATAAGAACCAAAACTGCATATTCAAAATATAGCTATATTCATTGTGGAATTATAACTTATTAACAAGTTAAAACTTTAAGGAATGATTAGCCAGAAATGGATTAGCTGGAATCAAGATTGCTGGGAGAAATATCAATAACCTCAGATATGCGGATGACACCACCCTTATGGCAGAAAGTGAAGAGGAACTAAAAAGCCTCTTGATGAAAGTGAAAGAGGAGAGTGAAAAAGTTGGCTTGAAGCTCAACATTCAGAAAACTAAGATCATGGTATCTGGTCCCATCACTTCATGGGAAATAGATGGGGAAACAGTGGAAACAGTGTCAGAATTTATTTTGGGGGGCTCCAAAATCACTGCAGGTGGTGATTGCAGCCATGAAATTAAAAGACACTCCTTGGAAGGAAAGTTATGACCAACCTAGATAGCATATTAAAAAGCAGAGACATTACTTTGCCAACCAAGGTCCGTCTAGTCAAGGCTATGGTTTTTCCAGTGGGCATGTATGGATGTGAGAGTTGGACTGTGAAGAAAGCCGAGCGCCGAAGAATTGATGCTTTTGAACTGTGGTATTGGAGAAGACTCTTGAGAGTCCCTTGGACTGCAAGGAGATCCAACCAGTCCATTCTAAAGGAGATCAATCCTGGATGTTCATTGGAAGGACTGATGCTAAAGCTGAAACTCCAATATTTTGGCCACCTCATGCGAAGAGTTGACTCACTGGAAAAGACTGATACTGGGAGGGATTGGGGGCAGGAGGAGAAGGGGACAACAGAGGATGAGATAGCTGGATGGCATCACCGACTCAATGGACATGAGTTTGGGTGGACTCCGGGAGTTGGTGATGGACAGGGAGGCCTGGCATGCTGCAGTTCATGGGGTCACAAAGAGTCGGACATGACTGAGCAACTGAATTGAACTGAACTGAGCCAGAAGTGTAATTCCTGTTCTAGGGGAAAGGCTTGAGATAGTCCCAGAGATTGAAAGATAAGCATTAAAGCAATTAGTGGGACTTCCCTGGGGATCCAGTGGTTTAGACTCCAAGCTCCCACTGCAGGGGGCCTGGGTTCAATCCCTGGTCAGGGAACTATATCCCACATGCTGCAACTAAGATCCGGTACAGCCAAATAAATAAAATATTGGGGTGGGGGGAAGAAAACTAACAGGTGCAGAGGATAGGTGAGAATGCTCCCAGTGCCAGAATACTAGGACCTGCAAATGCAAAGACAGGCCATGAGATTATTGCCCTGAAAAGGAGTAAGAAACCTGAGTCTGCAAATCAAAAGCGTGCACATGGTATTTTAGGAACATTTGCTCTAGGAAGTGTGGCATAGCCCAGTTAAACTGTTGACCTTGGAACATAGTCTTTGGCCATTGGTGTCTGGATGTTCGAGAGAGGAGGTGAAGGCTGCTGGTCAGGTGCCGGCAGGTGTGGGAGTGGCCTTGACTGAGATGGGAAGCCCTGGAGGAGGGCTAGTTGGGGGTGAGGGGACGCTGGGCTCTGTTCTGGACAGGAGTCTAGGCGCCTTTTTGGTCCAGGTGGAGTTGTCAGTCAGGCATTGTCTCTTTGAGGATCCTACAGCCTGGAGCAGGAAGATGGGGCCGGAGGTAATGATAAGGTAGTGCCACATGATGGAGCTATAGTCCAAATGTTGGGGGCACAGAACAGGGGCAGCCAGGGCAAGACTGGGGCTTCCTAGCTTTGCTGACACTAGAACTGAGGCTTGAAAGATGAGTTAGGCAAAGAAGCAAGATAGTTTTTGTGTGAAAGGGACTTACATGTTCCCCACTGGAAGGCCACCCACAGCTCTTGTCACACTCATGCTTTCAGAGCATCTGCGGAAGCACCTCTTCCAAAGGCCTCTCGGTTATAGGGGTTCATCTGACAACACCCACACGTTTCTTGACGCTCTTCTTGTTTTAGAACATAGAGTGTGGGCTCTAGAGCTGATTTGTGGACTTCAGGTCATGGAGAGGCACAGGATCCAGGCTGAGTCACTGTGTGAAGGTAACAGAACAGGTATTTGGAAGCTGAGCAGTGAGGTCTCCTCTCTCCCATCTCTTCTGCAGGATAAGGAGCCCCGGGGAATTATTCCGCTAGAGAACCTGAGCATCCGGGAGGTGGAAGACTCCAAAAAACCAGTGAGTATTTTTGATGAGCTGCTTCAGGAGGACAGAAGAGATGGGCATAGCAGCTGTTCAACACAAGATGAAGTCACAAAGGTTTACCGTTGACCTTGGGCAACACGGTTGGGGCTGCGCGGGTCCCCTTACAAGCGGGTTGTTCTCAGTGGTAACTGCTGCAGTAGAGCATTGTCTTCGCTGGGCTGAGCCCTTGGAGGCTGAGCCTCTGCTGCATAGACGGAGGCCACCTGTCAATCAGACGTGGTCTCTTAATGTGCAGAAGGTCGGTGCTCACCCCCGTCTTACTCAAGGGTCAAGGACTTCAAAAAACTCCAAAAGTATTAATTTAATTTAGCCTAACTTTTAAAATTGTCTTTACAGGTAAGGCAGAAGTGAAAGAAACTAAATAACGTCTTTCATTCTGTCCATCTGCTTTAGTGTCACTTTCTAACTATCACGCAAGGTATAGGATTATCCTTCCTTAAAAGGTTTTAGCAAGCTCTCATGATTGGGCCACTTATTTTATGATCTTCAGATGGCTTATGAATATTTTTCCTTTGTTTTGGATTATTGTATTGCTGACTTGGCTGTAAAAGGCATTCGGTTACCTGCAGTTATCTCCATATTTTCTATACGTTAGGAGTAGAGCTGATGTGTATCTGCTTGTTATCTTTGCTAGTAAGACCTATTTAAATGTATGTTCTCCAGAATTCCACTTTTAGGCTACTTTTTTCCAAAGGAAAAGAGTATGTTTCCTATATATTATGAAAGTCAGAATAACGAAATTAATTTTTTTTTAATAAAAATTTCCTTTTGGGAAAATAAATGAACCTTTTTTTTTTTCTTGGTCAGCAGCTTTCTTAGATCTTTATCACTCTCTCTCTCTTTCTGAATTCTCAGAACTGCTTTGAACTTTACATCCCCGACAATAAAGACCAAGTGATTAAGGCCTGTAAGACGGAGGCTGATGGGCGCGTGGTTGAGGGGAACCACACGGTCTACCGTATCTCGGCCCCAACGCCCGAGGAGAAGGAGGACTGGATCAAGTGCATCAAGTAGGTGACATATGACAGCTTGGACCTCGCGTCTCAGACAGTCATACCCCAGCTGCCTGTGTGCTGCCCGGCCTACCTCAGCACCCCTTGTGCTGAATCCATAGTGGGTAGTTTGACTGTGATTCCCAGATGACTTTTCACTGGGTCCCTGGATTCTTGACCCTTGGACATTTTTAAGAGAGTCCCTCACTTCTCAGTTTCCCAAGAGCAGCTCCTGGCCCCACAGAGGGGACTGGTGAGCAGACTTACAGGCACAGATGCCACTGGCCAGACTGGCCTTCTCGTGTCTTTGGAAGCAGGTCTCATCTTCATCTTTTGGTGACCGCTCAGCGAAAAATTGTAACCATTCCCTTTTATAATTCCTTAATCCTGCGAGACACTGTTATCCCATTTACAGATGGTTAAACTGAGGCCTATTGAGGGTAAGTGGTGAATGCTTGTCGAAGTCGTGTGGCAATGATCCAGGGTCATAAAGTAGAGCCCCACACTCCCCACTGAGCTGTGAAGAGGAGAAGGTCTGGGAGAAGGCAGGTGTAAACAGATCCTCGGATCCAGGGCTCTTCCTGGTCCCTGCTGTGCCTGTGTCACCGACTTTATCACAGGGGAGGCATCCTGCTGCAGCCCCTCTTCTCCACTCCCCCCGGGGCTTCTGTGAACCCTGTGCCACCCGCCGTCATGCCCACTGCCCATCACCATGCTTGTCTCGGTGGCTCTTCCCCCTGGGAGTATGTCCTCACTCTCGCCACTGGCGCTGGGTTCCTCAGGCATGACCCAGCCGTCTCCACGGGTGTCCCCAGGACCAGAGTGAGGATGGCCACAAGAAGGAGCACACCTCCATGTGTGGCTGGGCGGGGCTTCCAGACCTGAGTATGTCATGTGTCCTGGGCCCCTCACATGGGCCGGAGCTGTCCCACAGCATCCCTGGGGGTTGGCCCACCCAGGAGGCTGAGGTGGATTCCTCGCCCTGACGCTCAGAAGGTGGAAGTAGGATTCCCTCCTGAACTCTCCACGTGGTCAGATGCCCGCATGGCAGAGTCCCTCCCGGCCCCGTCCAGGTGCTGCCTCCCATGCACACGTCCTCTCTGTGAACAGAGCCTGGTCAGCTCACAGGAGCCATTGTGCGCCTGGTCAAGTGTAGAGTCCGCAGTCACATGGGCTCGTGACAAGCCCGGAAACTGTCAGCACTTGGAATACCACTTCTCTGGAAAAGCAAATGAAACTTCAAATTGTGGATCACAGCTTGCTTGAAAGGGGAGAATGACCGGTACAAAGGGGTAGCAGGGGGCCGTGGCCTGCCGTCACCGCCTGTGCAGGTGTCTCTGGGGCCAGTGTCGGGGCTGCCCGGGCTCTCTCCCCACCGGACTGTGGATGCCAGGCAGGCCGCTGGCCGCTGCTCAGGCCCCTGCTGCCCAGTGACGGGTCTTGGCTGTTGAGCTGGTGCACTTGGGGACTCAGAAGTTGCTCAGTACAGACTGCAGCTGCCAACCAGGTGCACCACGTGCCAGCTGACACAGAGGGCTGTGTGGCAGTCACTGCTCCAGACAGCTGCCACTGTCATCACAGAACTGGAGCATGGCAACTGTTTCCAGATCAGAGCACAGCTGTGAGGCGTAGAGGACCCCCGAACCTAACTCGATGGCTCGGTTGGAACAGGCAGTGAGCACCCACGGTCACCTCCTTACCTGTGCCTCATCCCCCTCAAGGCTCATCTTTTGCACCACCTGTGCATCCAGTGAAGGCTGATGCCACGACATGGCCTTTACAGGGACGGTCAGGCAGCTGAGGGGAGTGTGTGGGCGCGGCTGCCACCAGGAAGCCCTGGCCTGGGGTTGTGTCTCCTGCTCCTGTTCCTCGGCCCCTGCTGATTTCTCTCCTTTTCTGTGCTGCAGGGCGGCCATCAGCAGGGACCCTTTCTACGAGATGCTGGCTGCGCGGAAGAAGAAGGTGTCCTCCACGAAAAGACACTGAGTCTGCACAGCCAGCGGGGCCCGCATACCCGGCGAGAGCTTCCCAGCCAGTGAGGCCCAGGGTGGCCACCAAGCCTCCGACAGAATGGGAGCATCTGGCCAGGCATCACCCTGAATTCCTAGAGACTAGCTTCAGCTTTTGCTAATTTTCTTAAGTGGGAGAAGAGTAGGTGGTCACCCCTGAGAAAGGGGGCCTGACGCCTTCACACTTGGGTTTTGAGCCTTTCTCTCTAAAAAATGAACAGAGCTCCTGTCGGCCAGGCCACCCCCCGCAGGTCTCCGCTCAGCAGGTCTGAGAGCAGAGCTCAGAGCCGACCATTTACCTCTCGGTTATTCCCTGGGAAGAAGCCTTCAACCCCGACCATAAATACGTGTATCTGTATCTTATTATATGTTAAGGATAAAGGGGGAATGGAAGAGAAGCCACATGCTATAAAGATATATTTTTGTTTTTTAAAGAAAGAGAGAAAGTAGAGCTGTCCAGATGTGTTCTATCCCGTGTGCTTCGAGAAGCTTCTCCCTAGAGAGGAAGCTCTCTGGACCACTGCTGCAGGTGTCAGCCCAGGGCAGGGGCTGGGCAGATGGCCTCCCTGTGCTTGTGGGGGCTTGGTTGGGTGGGAGAGGGGGTGGCGAGAGGGTGGACGGGGCCACACATCAAGGACAGCCTCGGGGTCTTCAGGGCAGCGCCAGATACTCCAGTCAGTGCTTTTCCTTCCTGGTGCCGGGGGAGCACTGCGGGGAGAAGGGAGTCCACCCGCCGCCTGCGCTCTTCTTTCTCTTTCAGGATTCATTCTTGTCGGGCTTTAAAATAGAAAGTCAGCATCTTTCCTTGAGCTACATACCTAATAACCAAAACTGTGAGGAAGGCAGTCCCATCAGAGGTTCTGGGATGACCTGTTTCGTATTTGGTTTTTCTTCCTTCTGCCCCTACACTCCATTCCTCGTTTTAGAGGAAGGAGCAGGTCTGACCCGATCACCTGAGGGCTTCAGCCTTCTCTGCCTCAGAACTGGCCCTCACCTGGACCACGCCGTGGCTTTAGTGGTGGCCCTCGGAGGGGAGCGGGCCTTCACCTGCGTGGCAGGGCCAGGGCGGGGGGAGCCAGGGGGTGAAGGCTTGGCCCCCACTCCTGACGTGTGGCTGGAAGGAGCCGCGGCCACCGCTCTCCTGCCGATCTCTCAGGGACTCTTGTCCGGGCCCGGCACCCAGTCCGGGCAGAGCAGGGCCAGCCGGGCTGTCGTCGCCAGGAACCCCCAGGCCGTGTGACCCCGGCTTCTCCGACTCCTTCCAGGCAGGCTCGCATCTTTGGAAATAGCTTTGGTAAAGGGGAGTTGGGGGGGCTTTCTGGGCCCCGCCTTTGTGTAGGTCGTCCCTGGAGTGGCTTCAGGCGTTTTAATGCCGGAGCTAGTGAAGGTGACAGAGGAGCGTCCAGGCTGGTAACCTGACCTTTCTGGGTGAGAGGGCCAGGCAGGGCCGGCCGGGATCCAGGGAGTCTGGGTTGGTGCTGGAGCCCCTCTGGTGATCTGAGTCCTTGGCCTGGGTTCTCATGAATATTACCTTAACAGAGAGGCACCTGGATCAGTATTAGTCTATTTATCAGAGGTGTAAATAATCCATGTATAGTTTTTCTCCTTTTAGATTATTTTGTATTTGTTTAAAAAAAAAAAGTTTTGTCAAAATATAAAGAAATGACTGAAAGTTGTTGACAGGGTTTTTAAAAAATTATAATTATTATTCCAATTTCTTTTTGTTTGTTTTTTGCATTGTAAACTAGCGCCAAGGAACTGCAGCAAATAAACTCCAAACCTGCCCAAACTGCTTTGTTGCCTGTGGCGTTGCTTCGTGCCCAGCTGGGCCCTGAGAAGGAAGGTCCTGCTTGTCAGGTGCGCTCGTGAGGGCGGGTATGTCGCCTGAACCTCACACAGGTCAAGTCTAGTGACAATAAAGATCGGAAGTGGGGAGGATGGTGCTATCTTCTGTCAAAGAGAGCAGAGCAAGAAAGATGACTAGCCTAGTGATTTCCCCCATTTTTGGAAGAAGAAACAAATGTCAGACATTGACTTTATTTTTTTTATTAATTTTTATTGATTATAATTGCTTCATAATGTTGTGTCAGTTTCTGCTGTACAACAAAGTGAATCAAACCGTTATGCATACATCCCTTCTTTTTTAGATTTCCTTCCCACTTAGGTAACCACGGAACATTGGGTAGAGTTCCCTGTGCTCTGCAGTCGGCTCTCACTAGTTATTTGTTCCATGCACAGCAGCGCGTGTGTGTCAGTCCAGTCTCTCAGTTCATCCCACCCTTCCCCCCCTGCTCGGCATCTGAGAGTTTGCTCTCTCCATCTGTGTCTCTGTTTCTGCTCTGCAGATAGGTTTGTCAGTGCCAGTTTACTAGACTCCACATGTAAACAATATTATGTCGTGTTTGTTTTTCTCTTTCTGAATTAATTGCATCCTCTGTGACAGTCTCTGCAGACATCAGCTTTTATTAAGGTCAAGAAATGTGCCCTCAGCCTTTATAATACCTTTTCAGTGTCATTTCAGTTTCCAAATGTGCCTCCATAACGCCAGGGAAGACTCACAGTGAGGTAGAACCCAAAAGCCCAGAGGATACTCAGCATGGCATCACGGGGTAAGGAGACAGACAAGCCCTAGCCTGTCCCCTCGGCTGGTGGTTCACCAGAAAGCACGGTGTAGAGTGAGCACATGACTCAGCAGTTCCATTCCAAGGTATATGCGCAAGAGAATGGAAAACATATCCACACAAAAACTTGCACTTGAATGTTTATAGCCGCATGATTCACAGTGGCCAAAAGGTGGAAACCATACAGATGTTCATCACCTGATGAATGGATAAATGAACTTTGGTGTGTTCACACAGTGGAATACCACGCAGCCAAGGAAAGGAGTGAAGTTGGGATGCGTGTTATGACACAGCTCAACCCTGAAAATATGCTGCGTGAAAGAAGCCTGACACAAAAGCTCATGGTTTATATGATTCTGTTTATAGGCAGTGTCTTTAAAAGGCAAATCTATGGAGAGAGAAGGTGGGTTGGTGGTTGCCAGAGGCTGGTGATGTCGGGAGAACGGGAGTGACTGCCCATGGGTACAGGGTTTCTTTTGAGGCTGTTGAAAATATTTGTTGATAGTTGCACAATGTTATGCATGCACTGAAACTCACTGAATTGTATACACTTTAAACGGGTGAGTTCTGGACTTCCCCAGTAGTCCAGTGGTTAAGAACCTGCCTACCAATACAGGGGACACAGGTTCAATCCCTGGTCCGGGAAGATCCCACATGCTGTGGAGCAACTCAGCCCCATGGGCCACAACTACTGAACCCTAGGGCCCATGCTCTGCAGCAAGAGAAGCCACCACAACAAGAAGCTCGGGCACCACAGCTAGAGAGTAGTCCCCACGCTGCAGCTAGAGAAAGCCCACGTGCAGCCAAAGACCCAGCGCAGCCAAAAATGAACAATTTAAAAAATAAAAGGGTGAATTCTATGGTAAGTGAATTAGATCTCAATTTTAGAACAGCAGCAGTGAATAAACGCCATCACTTCCTGTGGTTCTGAAAGTGTGCTTCCCTGGACAGCATTTCCAGCAGCATCTGGGGATGGGTTAGAAGTACAGATTCTCAGGCGCCCGCCACAGCCATTGATTTGGAGCCTGCTGTGCTGGGACCTGACACGGTTTAACAAGTTCTCCAGGTGCTTCTGGTGCCCAGTACTGCTTGAGAATACTGTCTTAAACAACTACCCCAAATCCTTTTGTCACCAGACTTAGGTTTGGCTGCTCATTGGTCAAGTATCCAATGTTGAAAGACAAGTGTTGGTTGCAAAGAAAGATGGCTTTATTGAGGAAGCCCGCAATCCTGCAGAGAATGTGGACTCATGTCCCAAAGAACCTGTTTCCCCTTGTCAGGGGGCAAGAGCTTCTAAGGGGGAGTGTCAGGGGTACACATGTGGGGTTGGGGGGCCATGTGCAGAATAGCACAGACAGCTGCAGCAGTCATCTTGAAAAGTCTCATGGGGTGATCTGATCAATGTCACCTTGATTATTTTAAGTTCAGTTAATCTCCAGGGTCAGTTTGTTCCCATTTCCTTAAGGCCAGTTCTCGGAATTGGGCAAGGTGGAGCAGCGTATGTCACGTCTGCAGTCTGATGATCGTGTTGTTAACAGCTTCCTCCTGGCTGGGGTTTCAGTGTCTGTAAACAGCCAAAAGGATGTTACTGAGGATGTTCCCTGCAGCCCTTGAGGAGGAACTAAAGGTATTTTGTTTAGTAACTGTGATTTTGTCTTGTTGACTATTTTCCTCTGTTTCTGCATTTTCTCATTTCTCTGATTAAATTTATTCTTTGGCTAAAGTTTTTCCAGATAAGGGGCAGGTGGGGGACACGGGCGGCGGGAGGTGTCTCTCCAGGGAAGGCCTCGTAGAGTCCTGATCAGTTACACTTCCTTCTCTTCCCTGTTAGGCAGACATGCGTACATACGTATATACACATCAGGTTTAGTGAAGTATAATTCTGTACCATGTAATTCATCCATTTAAAGTGTACAATTGAGTGGGTTTGGTGTATTCACCAAGTCATTCAGCCATTAACCACCAATTTTGGAATATATTCATCGTCCCCAAACAAACCCTGTTGTTGCCATCAGCATCCTCTCATCCTCCTGCAGCCCTCGGCAGACCCTCATTTCAGCCTCTGGGGACTGACCTCTCCTGGGCGTCTCGTAGAATTAGAGTCAGGCGCTGTGTAGCCTGTGTCTGACTGCTCTCACCACCCCTGCTTCCAAGGCTCACTGGTGGTGTAGCTTGTCAGTACTTCATTCTCTTTGAGCACTGGTGTTCCATTTTGTGGCTGTGCCACATCTTTATTCAGTCATCTGTTGATGGGTTTGAGTAAATTCCACTCCTGGGCTGCTATGGACAATGGAACCATGAGCTTTCATGTGCAGGTTTTGTGAGCATCACTGGCGTTTTTGACAGTTTGTCCTGTCGCATCTGCATCTTCGTCCTCAGCCAGGGGCCTGCCTCCACTCCCTCCCCTCGGCTTTGATGGACGAATCTAGGCTCACCCACCTCTCCGCCAGCTCAACATCAGGCTCTTTCACGGGCCCCTCTGCCCACCCATCGCCTGCTGACACCCCACAGGACTAGCCTCTAGTGTTCTCAAATGCCTGGGTAGATGGCCAGTCACATGGTTGCACCTGCTAACCAGCTGGGTCCCCAAAATGTGCCTCTTGTCTCTCTCCTCTTCCCCTCCTATTGGGCCTGTCCCCCAGGGCCTCCCACGCATACTCAGTGTGTTATACCTGAGCTCATGCTCTGATCGCCCCAGAAGGGCTCCTTGTCAACACTACTCCCTGGACTTAGCCTCACTGATAATTCTTGCCTGAGTGCTCTGCGCATTCATTTCTACTCTGGTGGCTGTAATGATGAGCCCCACCTCCAGCACCCGCCTCGAGTGACCAGTTGGCACTCGGCATCCTGACTGTGAGAAGGAGCCTTTCTGTGTCCTGCTTGCACACCTGTTAATGGTGTGGATGCAGGGATTCCTGTCTCCAGAGGTCTGTAACACACTACCGTCCTTAGTGAGTCAGATGCTCAAAATGTCCCCGATTGGGCCAGTGGGAGCCCCATCCATTGGCTCCATGTCCTATGACATGATGTGACATACCCTGCATTTTCTTAGCACTAGCGCCTTTCCTGGCATCACAAAATACTTCCAGATCACCTCCTGCCCACCCCTCCTCAGATCCAGGGTCAGCCATTTCTCCAGGGGCCCCCAGTTCCTTTTAGAGGCCAAGAGTTGGCTTCTGGGTCTGCCCATTGCTGCTGCAGTGTCTGCCTCTCTTTGCCCTCTTGGTGAACAGGGCCGGAAAACACGCGCATGGATGCTGCACTCCAGGGCAGGCACACACATGTAATAGGACACACCTCACTGGGCTGAGTGTGAGTGAATCAAGGGACGCATATTTCAAAAAACCAAAAACAGCTCTCAGCCTCGTGCCTGGACCTGGAACTCAGTTTTGTCATCATTTTAATTATGTTTGAAAACTATGGACTCCTTTGCTGACCCTTTGCATGCCATGCATGAAATCCCAGTTTGGGGTCCAGAGCAAGGGGCCAGCTGACTCACCCGCTCCCTCCAAGCAGGTGGAGAACTGCGCCAAACAGAGTTCTGCTTAAAATCTGCTGCCTGGGGGTTCTCTGGTGGCTCAGCAGTAAAGAACCTGTCTGCCAATGCAGAAGATATGTGTTCAACCCCTGGTCCAGGAAGATCCCACTTGCCTGAAGCAACTAAGCCCCGTGTGCCACAATTACTGAGCCTCAAGCCCTTGATGCCTTGCCCCACAACAAGAGAAGCCATTGAAGTGAGACGCCTTCGCACCGAAACTAGAGAGGAGCCCCTGCTCGACGCAACTAGAGAAAGCCCGAGCCCAGCAGCAAAGACCAGCAGAGCCAAAACTAAAAAAAAATTATTTTTAAAAAAAGCGATGAGTGGACACACCAAGCAGCTGCCCCTTTGTACTGCAGAACATCAGACCCCTCCCCAAGGGCGCCAAAAGGAACCCCGGTGAAGGAAACGCTCTGAGCAGAGGATCACATGCGAGTGATAAATGCTGCCATGTCTTTTCTTTCATAGGTTATTTGGGTGTTGGCACAGCAAGAAAAACGGGGCCAGCCTGCCACTCCAGGCTGCATGACACCCTGGACTCTGCCTCTCTGTTCCGGGGAGGTCCTTGTCTCCCTCACATTACAGAACCGCGATCCCCTCTCTGGAGGGTCTTGACTCGAATGTAGACAGGCCAGCAGCAGCTCTGTCATCAGGTCTTGCTGTGAAGTGTGTCTCTCTCCTTTCCAGCCAAGGGTTCTGCTAAATCTTCATGGTTTAGATCAATTCCGGCTTCCACCTGGAGTGCGATGTTTACTAACCTGGTTAACATGAGTGATCCTCTGTGTGTGACCCAATCCACTGCATGGGAGACAGTAGAAAACCTTGGCCCTGTTAGCCACAGATGGTCACATGACTCGGGCACCAGAAGTCGAGTTCTGTACCGAGAGGGACCAGAGGACCGCTGCCGGACTAGCCTCACCTTCCCTAATCCAGCCTTCCTCTTGGTTCACCACACTGTATCAGGTGGAATCAACTTCCTGCTCTTGGCTTAGATCTCTGTACAGACTCAGTGGAAACAAATCTGTTTCTACTTCCTGATGCTTCAGGATTCTGCTTAGCATCTTCCTGGCCAGCATCCTTAGCGTCACATCGTCGGTGATCGTCATACACAGTCTCCTCCGATCTTTACGCTCTTAAGTAAGACGTAATTACAGTTTATTGAGCCCCTGTGCCCTGGCCTTTTTATTTCTTTACTATCCCTGTGAAAGCCGCTAAGTTGTGTCTGACTCTCTCTGACCCCAATGGACTGTAGCCCCCCAGCTCCTCTGTCAATGGGATTCTCCAGGCAAGAATACTAGAGTGGGTTGCCATACCCTTCTCCAGGGGATCTTCCTGATCTAGGGATCAAACCCAGGTTTCCGGCATTGCAGATTCTTTACCATCTGAGCCACCAGGGAGGTCCCTGACTACCACCTAAAAAAATTAGCATCCTGCCAGGTGATAACATGTGTTCCTGGGTGTTGCTCGAACAGATTTATGACCTGCCAGTTTGGGCCATGCGGCCAGCATCCTTTCCTGCAGCCTCTCCATCTCTGTAGGTGTCCAGAGCACACAGCACCTCCTGGACCTTGTGCTTGGCACTGCCTTGCAGATGGTCTATTCACTTTTCTCTGGTGACCTGGGTAAGCCCAACCCCACCTCACTTCAAGGCTGTTGCTGCCCCTCTGGGCAGCTCCACTTTCTTCAGGATTCTGGACCTGCTTGTCTCCCACTCTTGGGAGTGGGAGAGTGGGAGACAAGCTCTCTTGTCCCTTTCCTGGTTCCTTCCTCCAGCCTATGGATTCTTATCCTGGTTCTCAGGGACTGTCTGTCTCCTGGCTCCTCAAATTGCTCTGCCTTCCACTTGCAAGTCCCCCCCCCCCACCTTCCTGGGTTGCTTCTGCTCATCCCTAAATTCCCAGCTGGGCCCCTCCCCACCTTATCCTCAGAAGTCCTCCCAGCCTTCATCCCAGATTCCCTGGACTCTCCCTGTCGTGATTCACATCATGCTGACTCTTTCTTTTCTGTTTGGAAAGTAACGCTCTTAATTGTGCTGCTTGCTGAGTTTCCCGTGATGACACTGAATTTTAATTACACAGTGGTTTGTCTCTCAACCTAGGCAAAATCCACGGGCACTTTCCTCCCTTTGTGCTCTCAAAACAACCTCCAGAGTGTGGGGAGGGGAGTGCTGCCTGGTCCTACACCAGCTTGGTGAGCTCAGACCGGCTCAGTCTCAGGCCAGCACCAGAGGCCCTTCTGGAAGCCCTCCGGGGGCTTCTCCCATCATTCAGGGCTTGATTTTACCTGGGGTGGGGGGCCATCTAGCTCTTACACCTTACTCTCAATGGGCCCTGCTTCCCTCACTGCCCCTATCTCTATAGGGGCCACACTCTCTGCAGGCTGACCTCAACCTTTGGACACTGGTGGGCGCTGAGGGTGAGTGTACAGGCCAGCCTGTCTGCTTCAGCACCATCTCCCTAGCCATCAGCAGAATGTGGTCCCTCGAAAGAGGTCAGCCTGTATCGAGGGGGCGGGGTGGACAGACCGTCCTTTGAGCAGCCACATGGACCTGACGCCATGACGGGGCATGTTTGCTCAGGTGCAGCCAGTGAGGGTTCCAAGAGCGTCGCGTTTTCAGCCAGTCTCTCCCGCAGGCATAACGTGCCCCTGTCTGAAGGCTCCCTTGAGCATCTTCTAGGAATCAAAGCTGCGTGTCCTTCTGTTTTCTGAATCGGGGTGAAGATACCACCCCCTGTTGAGAACGCCAGACTTCGTGCGTCAGCCCTCTCCCGGTGAGAAACTGTCATTTCTTTGCAGGGAGAGGTCCACATCTGGCAAAAACTTTTGGATCTGTATCACCCGGAGCCTCCAGGGAAGTGGTTCTTATTACCTGTGGGCCTTGGGCCCTTCCTTGAAGCTAATACACGCTCCGGATGGTCTGCCCTGGAAAAGCCACAGGAAGCCCCAGATGCAAAGTGGGTGGAGTCCCATGGGGCTGAGTCCCTCCACGGCCCCAGGTTAAACAGTTCCTGTCTGAACCTTTGTCCTCAGAACGCAGAGGCGCCGGCGGACTGGAAAGGGAGGAGGCCTTGCATGAAGTTTGCATCTTCACAGTGTCTGTTCCCTGTGTGCTCCATACCTATTCAGAGAAGCGATATTCTTTAAATAGACCTATTTATCTTACTCTGCTTGGGCTACAGGCTTCCCAAGTAGTGCCAGTGGTGGAGAACCCACATGCCAATACAGGAGACATAAAATGATGTGAGTTCCATCCCTGGGTTGGGAAGATCCCCTGGAGGAGGGCATAGCAACCCATTCTAGTATTCTTGCCTGGAGAAGCCTATGGACAGAGCCTGGCGGGCTACAGTCCATAGGGTCACAAAGAATCAGACATGACTGACGCGACTTAACACACACACATGTTTGGGTTACTGCAACAAAAATACCCCAGACCCGGTGGTCGAAACAACAGAAATGTATTCCTCACAGTTCTGAAGGCTCTGAGTCCACAGTCAAGGTGGCAGCCGACTCAGTTCCTGGTGAGGCTGTCTTGCCTTTTTGCTGTGTCTTCACCCATTGGAGAGAGGGGAAGCAAGCTCTGGGGTCTGTTGCTTCTGTTCCTCTGGAGAACCCTGGCCCACACAGACAGCACCCTGGGAAGAAACCCCTGCTCCGGGGAGGAATTTGCTGAAGTGAATCTTAGCAAATGTGCAGGGGAAGAGCTGGACCTCACATCCTTTCATCTGCTTTACAGACTCGCGTACTCAGCCTGCCCACATGGCGTTGGCTCTTCCCAGGCACGTGTGACACGGTTGACTCAGTTTGGCACCAGATTCACCCACACCTGGGAAGTATCTGCCTGTGGACGACACTAACATCTTACTGTGGCACCCTTTCCGCAGACCTCAGGTGCCACCTTCTGCACTTACTGAAGGGTGATGTTGCAGGTTTGCTCAGCAGTGCTGGGGGGCTGGCTCCCTTGGAGGCTGTAGGAGGAGGGACAGAAGGGTCCCGTGGGGGTGGCATACGTCGGACATCACAACTGGGGGCATCTGCTTCCCTCCATGTGCACACCACACAGGGAGACCCCGCTGAAGTTCAGGCGTGCAAAGGATGGAGCACAGGTCTGGGGAGCCTACTGAAACAGAAGTTTGGGTGGTGTGCCCTGGGGACCAGGTGACTTTTTCCTTGTCTTGGACTCTGGATTGAAATATAAGGAAGCGAGGAGCTAGTCCAAGTCACCAAATATTTCTTGGAGGTAGTCAGTTCCCAGGGAGCAGAGCCCAATCCTCAAATACACTCAGCCCTTGGCCTGTTCCTAGGAAGTACAGGTTCCAGGCAAAGAGGATGTGGCTACATGCAAACGTTGACATTGGTTGGTGCGTGTCTTGTGTAATTGGCCTCATTAAACTTTCCAAGCAATTACTGCTTATAGCCTTGTCTGTAGCTTAACCTTTACCTTTCAAAGGTTGGGTCTGGAAATGTCCACAGAGAGAAAATATGGGAGTGTATTAGGAAGACGCCATTTCCACCTCCTGAGTCTCTCCTTAACCTGCCAAGCAGCCCTCCATAACACCAGCTGGATGCTCTCCAATGTAACTCAGTTCCGACACACATACCCAGAGGCAGCATCAGAGCCCACGGGTGAAGGGCTCAGTCCCACGAGGCTGCGCCCCCAACTTCAAATGCCAACCAAAAGAGGTGGGTCCCCAGGTCACCCACAGCTCTGTCCAATTTGCCTCTGAATTGACATCATATATACTTGTTTATAGATGTTTACTGTTCATTTATAAATAGATATTTATGCATGTGTGCTAAGTCACTTCAGTCATGTCCGACTCTGTGTGACCCTATGGACTATAGCCCTCCAGGCTCCTCTGTCCATGGACTTTTCCAAGCAAGAATACTGGAGTAGGTTGCCATTCCCTCCCCCAAGGGATCTTCCTCACCCAGGAATCGAACCCATGTCTCTTACATCTCCTGCATTGGCAGGCAGATTCTTTAACCTCTTGCGCTGCCTGGGAAGCCCCCAATATATTTATAAATATTATAAAATTATTTTATTTTAACAATATAAATATATTTATTATAAATGTATATTTAAATATAAATTAATATAAACATTGTTTCTATTTTTGTTGAAATTTTATTTATTATTAAATTTTGGGGCCTCACTGTGCAGCTTGCAGTATCTTAGCTCCCGGATCATGCCCCCTGCAGTGGAAGCACAGAGGCCTAATCACTGAAACAGTAGGGAAGTCCCTGAAATTTTACAGATACAAAGCAGCACAGGGAATAATATCAAAAGCCCGTATTCCCACTACCCAGTGTTTCCATCTAGTCACATTTTGTCACTCCCCCAACCTTCCAATTTTTTTAAATCAATAAGCTAGATATTCTGGCTTTCATTTAGGACACAGAAAGCTGGAAAGAATCACACCCTCATCCTAACAGGAGAAGTCTAGACAGATCTACAAAACCATTCCAAGCCCATCAAGGAGCTGCCTGAAATCTAAGACAGACAGGCCTCCAAGGAGGGCAAGAGAGTGGGTCACGGGGCACAGCTGGGCAGGAGGTGAGCCAAGACTTCTAGTGAAGCGCGGCAGGCACGGAATAGGCCAGCTGAGGGCGAGAGCCCTGGGTTGCCGAGACCCACGGGCCCTCCGCAGGGACTGCACCGTGCTCATGGGGCGGGGGCAGGGCAGGCAGCCAAGAAAGCTTCCTCGAAGCCCTCAAAACTCTCCTTACAGAACAAAAGTCCGAGGGAGGAGCAGAAAACACAGATGGAGACTTAGGCTGGAAGGTGAGGCTGGAGGAGCAGAGAGCCTCTGCCGCCTATGAGGAGGCACATGCCGGCAGAGATATCCTACTCCTGGGAGAGGCGGGACCACGAGAAAGCCCCGCCCAGAGGTGCAAGGACACAGGGACTGAGGTCCAAACCCAGCAGCGGAGAACCCCTCTGTCCCCATCCTGGTGCTCCAGCCTAGCCCAGGCCAGGCTGGAAAGTGTCCAGTCACAGCTGTCCTGTCCTGGGGCAGGCTTATTGAGAAATCCCCAGAACAGAAAAGTTAAGAGAAGTCCTTTGCTGCCCAACACTCGTGGCTGCACTGCCCTTTCTGAGGCCTCCCGGTTGGGTTGCCTCCTGGCCCACTGCCCTTGTGCAGACTCCACTTTGCTGCGGGAATCATTAGATGCTGGGAGACGTTTCACTGTCAATCCATCCGCCAGTTTTTCTCTGTTCTGAGTAATCTGTCATGAACTTGCATGGACAAGTCTTGGTAAGTACCCAGGAGCAGGGTTGCTAGGTTGTAGAGCAAGGGCATCTTTGAGGGAACCACCAAACATTTTCAAATAAGCTGTCCGTCACATTCTCAGCAGCAACACCCCTCCTGCTTTGCATCCCTGCTAATATTTGGTAATGTCAGTCTCTGTTTTTACCGGTTTTAGTGGGGATATCTCATAGTGGTTTTAGTTTGCATTTTCCTAGAGACATGATATTGAGCATTTTTTCATTGGCTTGTTTGCTGTATTTCTTCTTTGCCGAACTGTGTACTCAAGTCATTTGCCCATTTTTTTTTCCAAAAAAATTTTGGGTTGTCTTCTTGTTAATGGGTTGTAAATATTCTTTATAGAATCTGGATACAAGTGCTTAACTGGATATATGTGTTGCAAATATTTTCTCCCAGTCTTGGTCTTGCTTTTAAACTTTTTTTTGGGGTGAGGGGGTGGGCGGTGCTGCACCAAAAAAAAAAAATCAGGATTTTAGTAAGTTCCCTGATTAGAGATGGAACCCATGTCCCCTGCAGTGGAAGAAGACAGAATTGTGTGAATAGTTTATCTGAATTTGTTTTCTGTAACCCAAGCAAACGTGATTCATTGATGCTTTGTCAGGATGGTTATCCTGACTCTTTTTAAAGTGGTCCAGATCTGTAAGGGTGGAGGTGACCTGAAGATTTAAGAGGGGAACAGCATAGGGAGGAGAAAGAAGGAGCCTGTTTCTAGGGTTTCACCCTCTCTTCTGACCCTTGACCCGGTTCTGTCCACTGAAGGGTGCTGCCTGTCCACTAATCTCCCCTCCTTACCCCTGGATTAGGCAGCTGCTGCTTTTTCCTTAAGCACTTGGTGTGTCCAGGGTGCATCACCCTTGTCCAGTGTAAACACAACGAGAGCACAGCAGCTCACCCCCTGGTTCCATCAGCTCTCCATTCCCATCATCGTTATCCCTGAATACTGACAGGTTAAATGCCATGTGGATGTCACTCTGCTATGCACAGTGCCCTTCAATTGTCTGGCATTTCATGTAAGGAATCATGATTATCTACTGACTTCCTACTATTGTCATAAACACATTGTTTCTTTGGTTAAGTCAACTCAGGACCAGGACCCTCCTTGGAGGTGGATGTTTGCATAGTCAGGGCCTGTGGTGAGGTAACCACCAGGGTCCCCCAGGCAGCACACGGTAAAGGTGGGATCTGCATACCAGACCCCCTCAAGTCAATCCTGGACTCAGGTAAGCACTGTGGTCTAGTGCCTCTCCAGGTTGTGTGACTCATTCTCTTATGTGTTTGGAAAGTGGGATGTTCTGCAATAGTATGCAAAAGGGTATCGTTACTTTGATCCTATCTCTTCCTACACAGATTGAGTTAAAAGTCTAAGTGGGAGTGTAGGGGAAAACCCTCTGAAACAATGGGAGTATGGGCAGACCATTGAAGATGGCTCTTTCTCTTGTTCTCTATATTCCCTGCTTGACTAGTCCCGGCTTCCCTCACATGACCATCCAGCCCTATCCACTGTAGGGTTTCAATAGTCCCTGGTAACTCTGAGCCCACCTGATGTCAATTCCCCAAATAAACGGTAGCCTCCTTCTCTCCTGAGCAGTAAAGACTGCTTCCGTGTCCTGCCTGGGGTCTGCCGCACCTGGTGGGGTGTCACTCCAGGACCCTTGTGTAAGATCCTCTGTCCAATGAACCATTGATGTCTCTGTGTTGTCTCTGGTCTCTTTCTTCGGTCTCGAGGCCGGGCCCTTACAAAGCTTGCTGGCCTGTGGGGTGCAGCCCACAAAAGGGTGAAGGATGTTATTTGAGTGAATGGGTTGATTATGGCAGTTGTGGAAACTGTCATTCAAACCATAGTCTGATACAGAATCCGAAATACAGAGAAAATTCTAAAGGCCTCTTTGAAAATGGTGAGAGCCAGAACAAAAATGCAAAGTTTCCCCAACTTTCCCCAGAAGACCATCTTTAGTTAATTTACTTGAGGAAGCTGCATTGCTGAGCATTGTGGCCACAAAGAGCTCATTGTTTTAGGTTCCTACTTCAGCTGCTTGACTGGGACCATTGACTAAATACATTCTGGATGCTGAGTTAGTTCGGGTTCATGAAGAAGAGGAAACATGCACATGCTAGGCTGAGCAACATTGCATAATTATCCCATCTAAATATTTCTTAGTGCAAGAAATACTAACCATACATTTTTTTAAAAAAGAATAAATCAGACTTCACAAACTACAGCCCGGGGGGAAATATCAATATTTGCAATATAAAGCGCTGGGGGAAAGTGAGAAATGACAACTTGTGGGAGTTTTGATTTATATTTCCCTGACTTCTTATGTGATCTTCATGTGCCAGCGTACACTCTTGCTGTACCCGTTTGAATTTTCCCTTCTGTTGACTATCTTCCTTTAGGGTTGTCTTTTAAAAACAAAATATTTATCCGTGTTTAGTAATTTATCGGGTCTTAGTTTTATCATACAAGATCTTTTGTTGCAGCTCACAGATTCTCTAGCTGTGATGCAAGCTCAGTAGTTGTGGCACTTGGGATTAGTTGATCCTCGGCATGTGGGATCTTAGTTCCCCAATGAGGAATCAAACCTGTGTCCCCTGCGTTGCAAGGCAGATTCTTAGCCACTGGACCACCAGGGAAGTCCCTAGGGTTGTCTTTAAAAATTAATTAGTAGGTGTTTTTGTGATATTAATTGATACTAAACTTATACTTACCTGTATATTACAAGCAGTTGTCTAAATATAATATTTGCCTTTTGACTTTGTATTATATTTTCCAAAATTTTAATTATATAGGGTCAAATATGTCTATTTTTTTCTGTATGGTTTTGAGTTTCTTACCTTAAAGAGGTTGCCATTGCTCCAAAATAAATAGTTCCCTTAATTTTCTTCTAAGTTTAATTTGAATTTTCTTTTTTTGGACCTTTGGATTTTTAATCCATCAAAGGTTCATTTTTGTTTATGTTATGAGGAAAGGATATACGTTTATTTTATTTCAGAGAAGTCATTGATAATGCCAACACAATCTATTAAGTTATCACTTTCCCATTGAGATCCCACTTCTATCATGCTTTAAAGTCCCGTATGTTTTTGGAATGGCTTCGTTTCCTGCGCCAAGAGTACTCTTTTCATTACAGCAGTTTCTAAAGAAGCTATTAATAGTTGGTGAGTCAAATCTCCCTTATTATTCATTGGTTTTGAGATGTTCTTGGCTATCCTCAGACATTTATCCTTTCTCAGAAGCATTAAAAATATTTGTTTCTAGTTTGAAAAGCACAGATGGGGTCACAAGGCCAGAGAAATACGAAGAATTGCTGCCCGGAGCATAAATGCGAGCTGTCATTTCTCTTCCCAGCCAGCTGTGTCCAGTTACCTGATCCAAGTAGCCATCTAGGGAAAAGTCCTTTAAAAATCAATTAGAACAACTTGCCAGAGAGTGGGTATAGTTGACTGATCACAACTGATCAGTGGTTCTTGGGCAGAATTTTGAGTGATGGTGTCATTCCGAGGGGCTTCCCAATGTTAAAGAACCTGCCTGCCCATTCAGGAGATACAGGAGACGTGGGCTCAATCCCTGGATTGGGAAGATCCTCTGCAGAAGGAAATCAACCCACTCCAGTATTCTTGCCTGGAAAATCCCAGGGACAGAGGAGCCTGGCAGGCTATATATAGTCCATGGGGTCGTAAGAGTCGGAGTCGGAAAAGACTTAGCGACTGAGCACACACACATGTCATTCCGAGAATCCTGGAAGAGCGGCTGGAGGCAGCTGGTGTGGGCAGGGAGCAGGCCTGCAGACCAGGGACCTTCTTGGTGGCTCTGACCCCTGGAGCTCTGGCAGGACCATGTTCTAGTGTTTCCTGGAGATGCCCCTGTGCGTCCTCCTTCTAACTGATGTCAGCCCTCCAGCCCCTGGTGATTCCATTCTCAGCCCTGTCCTCACTCTACCCAGATGTCTGGGCATCTCTCCTCATCTCCATGACTCAACTCCACTTCACTGAGGCGGCTGAAAGCTAAGATGCTCTTAGAGCTAGAAGAGAAAAAAAAATTACCATCGGTCTGCATTGTGCACAGCTTCCTTCTGACACCGTGGGGAAACGCTGATCAGCGGCAGGTGGCCACTTGGGAGTAAAGGGAGCTGTTGACAGGCCCTTGGGGACAGGAACAGGTCCTCCTGCTCAAATCCCACCATCTTCCACTGTTCATCTGCATCTGGTGGGCATTTCTTTGTGCAGAGCTAGTGAACAGCAGCAGCAGTCTGGCCTTTGTTCAAACTTAGACTCCCTGATGGACCCGCCTATTTGGTGGTATTGCCTGGTTGTCTGCCCCACAAGTGGCTCCTGGGCCTTCTGGCTACGGCTTCGTCCACATCAATAGTGGAAACTGGGAGGGTCCACTTCCCTCCACTCGAGAACATGGAGGCTTGTTTGTCAGCCAAATGGCTCAGGATTCCAAGATGTAAGACTTTTAAATAAGAAGGAGGGAGGCGCCAGGGTCATAAGGATGAGAGAATCCCTGATGCAGATTAGTGGAATGATTCCTGATGACCTGTTTTCCTTCCTCGTTTGATTCCATCACTAATTCTCAGCCGCCCTCTTCTTTCTTCCCCACCCCGCTGCCTGACATGGACACCAACTACCTCTCCACAGCCCTGTCTCCCCCACATCACCTCTCCAACCCACACAGGGAAAGGCCCTGCCTTTTAGATTGTTTTCTTTTTTGAAAGAATTTCAAAAGTACAGAAAAACTGCCAAAAATGTTTACTGTAAAGAACACCTGTATGCCCAGACTTAGCTGCTAATATTTCACCCGTTTGCTATTTCTATCTCTCTCTACCATTAGAAAGGTTACTTGCAAGCACCCAGCTCTTCAGCTATAAACCTTTCTGTGCATACCTGTAAAACCACTGTATAGTTACCAACATCAGTAAATTTAACATGGATGCAACACTTTTGTCTGATCAACTGTTGGAATTCAGATTTGTCAGTTGACCCAAAGTAACGTCTTTTATAGCATTTTCCCTCCGGTGTAGGATCCAGTCCACAATCAGGCATTGCATTTAGTTGTCCTGTTTCTTTAGCCTCCTTGAATCTGGACTTCCTATGGCTTTTCTTCATCTGCTATGACATGGACATTTTAAAAAAATCTTTTAAAAAATATTTATTTCTTTTGCCTGCACTGGGTCTTAATTGTGGCATGCGGGATCTAGTTCCCTGACCAGGGATCCAACCTGGGTTCCCTACAGTGGAAGCTTGGAATCTTACACACTGGACCACCAGGGAAGTCCATGGATATTTTTTTTTAAGAATAACCCCTCATCCCGGCCTTTTAGAAAATAATAGATTGCTCCTTATTTTGGGGTTTATGTCCCATTTCCTCAGGAGCAGATGGGGGTTATGCATTTTTGGCAGCAACCTGTATGGAGGTGCCGTACCTGCAAAGGGCACCCCATCAGGAGGCACCTGGTCCACACCCCTTACTGGTGATGTGGATGTAGACCTCTTGGTTCAGGTATGCTCAATTCCTCCTCGGCATAATCGCTGTTTCTTTATTCTCCCTGCAGCTGATAGGAAATCAGGGAGGAGACTCTTGGAGATGATGCAAATATGCTATTTCTCATGAACCTTCCTCCTAGACTGACCACAAGAGAGTCCCAGCAGAAGACTCTCACCTGCTCCAGGCTTCACCTGTCAAGCATTTCTACGTTCTGCTCTTCCCCAGGAATCTCACAAGGGCTGTGAACTCAGGAGGATGCCATCATTTAAAAAAAAAAAAAAAAGAAAACAATGTTTGTCCTTTTGAGGGTTAACTTCCTTAGAAGTTTTCCTGACACTGATACACATCCTGATGTAATACCCGGCAGAAAAGACCAAGTTCTGGTGCAGGCTGATTTGCTTGGATCATCTGAAGGTAACTGTGGTCCTTAATGATTGAGTCTCTTTGTATATTTGCTAAAAGCTATGGTTAAATTTCCCAGAATTTGCACACATCATGTACTGACAACTTCCATACAATCCCAGTGATGTCCCTTTGCTAAAGCTCGTCCATGGCCCCGCTCTGAGGACCCTGCCTGGAGGAGTCACCCAGCCTGGCACTCTTATGGTTTGGAGGTCTGCAGGTGTGGATGGAGAACGACAGAATTCTCACTGTGAGTCTTCCCTGCAGGGTTGCTGCTTCCTTAAAGGACATTCCTCACCAGCCACTCACCTTCTACGTACGCTATGCGTGACGCCTGTTTTGATGAGGCCGTTGAATTGGTTATTTGTGGTCTTTTCATTAAACGCACCAGAAAAGCCAGAATTTGTATTACCCACCGTGAGGACTGTCTCATGGAATTCTTTGAGCTGCAGGTAGCAGAAGCCCAACCAACAGTGGCCTGAACAAGCAAAGGTGTCTTTTTCTCCTACAACAAGGAGCTTGCAGGCAGGTGCCTGCCTGGGGTGTTTCAGCCGCCCCGCCAATTCAGCATGGCAGCTGTCACCCTCGTGGCTGCCCCATCACGGTGCCGTAGCAGCCAGGGCAGCCCCAGCAGCAGGTCTGTGTTCCGGGCAGGAAAAGGGACATAGAGGAAGCAGTTTCAGCTGCAAGACAGCATCTGTTTCCCCACACGCCCCATCTCAGTGCCAATCCAAGTCAGCCTCCCTGGCATCCGCGGTGACGGATGTCAAGGGGAGGGGCTCTGGGAGCAGTGTTGAGTTTCTCCATTTCTGGCACCTGCCAGCTCACTGTCTTCATGGATGACTCCTGCTTCCACACCAGGTGCCCACCCGTGAGACGAACACAGAGGACAGTGGCTCGAGTTGTCCTCACAACTATGGATACAGTTATTAGGGACCAAGGCAGGCTCCCGGACACCCAGTACCCTCACCCCCTCTTCACCTAGCTCCACTCTGAAGTCCAATCTGCAGCTGCGGCAGCAACATGCTTTTTTAAAGCATCCTTTAAAAATCCCATCCTGGGGACTTCCCTGGTGGTCCAGTGATTAAGCATCCACCTGCCGATGCAGGGGACCTGGGTTTGATCCCTGGTCTGGGAGGATTCCACACGCCCTGGGGCAACTAAGCCCACGCACGGCAACGGCTGAGCCTGCGTGCCTAAAGCCTGTGCTTCATAACGAGAGAAGCCCCCGCAGTGAGAAGCCCATGGACCACGACGAAGTTGCCCCCCCTCGCCGCAACTCGGGAGAAAGCCCGTGCACAGCAACAGAGCCTGTGTGCCGCAACAGGGACCCGGCACAGCCGCCCCAGAATTATGACAAACGAAAAACCAACTTTGTTGTTTTGAAATGGTGGAAAGCCAAACTGCTCTTGTTTAGAAGTGAAGAGCAGCTGTCATAAACTGTACTCCACATACATAGCAAGAGAATGGGCTTCCCTGGTGGCTCAGCTGGTAAAGAATCCACCTGCAATGTGGGAGACCTGGGTTCAATCCCTGGGTTGGGAAGATCCCCTGGAGGAGGGTGTGGCAACCCACTCCAGTGTTCTTACCTGGAGAATCCCCATGGGCAGAGGAGCCTGGGGGGCTATGGTCATGGGGTCGCAAAGAGTCGGACACGACTGAGCAACTAAGCATACCACAGTAAGAGAATAAGTATGGTTTTCGAGTCTAAAAAATGCAATGGGCAAACACGTGCGGTGATGCCCTGGACACCCCACCATCTGCCGACTGCCCCGTGTGCACCCCAGAATTGTGAATGCACACGGGGAGCCAGGCTGGAGATGGGAGGAAGGAGAGCTGGGCCAGCATGTTCATGCCTCCACCTCCCACCCTCAGTCTGGCTACAGCCCGTGGCTCCTGAGGGTGGCTCTCCCCACACTGCTTATCTGCTAACCCTCCCTCCACCTTTCAGCCCAGGGTGCTGGGGGCTTCCTGCTCCTCCAGCCCAGGGCCCAGCACTCTGCCTGGTCCTAACGCCAGCGTCCTTCGAATCCAGCACCAACCTCCTTAATCCTTCAGGAAATGTCCTTCTCTCTTCAGCCCACAAAGGTCTCTTGTTCTTCTCCCCAACTTCTTAGCACTTGCTTCCTTCAGCCAGCTTGACAAAACGTCCCGTTTGCCCAGGACAGTCCTCATTTGTGCCTCTTGTCTCATGTAGACAGTGGGGTCTATAAACGTGTGTGTGTGTGTTGCTAAGTCATGTCTGACTCTTGCAACCCCATGGCTCCATTGTCCATGGGATTCTCCAGGCAAGAATTATAAAACACATTACCCAATGGCAGGGTAACCAGAGGTTCTTTGTCACAGGCAATCCTCCCGTTTATGAGTAGTCACAGCCCCCGTGGTGTCTGTCATTACATCAGACTCAGGGCAGGTGCTCAGGGCCTGGTACAGAAGCTCTTCAGTGGTTTAGATTGAACTTGGGTGCTTGCTCAGAAAGGGACAGCTGCAGCAGCCTGCCTCGGGGACAAGCATTCAGGACAACCTGAATCCTGCCACCTAATATGGTCATTAACTTCAAGCAAGTATGGGACATGTGCAGCAGAGCTGCTTTCCCCAGCAAAACTGCCCTGTGGCAGAAGGCCCTGACCTTCAAGTTCTGGAGTCCCCCGTGGTTCCTTGTGTTGCAGTCAGGGCCCTGGAAGGACCAGCCACCGATTGAAAATCACATCATGTTTAAAAAGTGATGGCAGCTCCTCAACAGCCAAATATCCTGGCCAGACTTGTTCCAGTGACCGAGGTAACTGGGTGTGAAGTGAGGAGGGGCTGTCTTCGCGGCCCGGGTGTGCGTGTGTGCGTGCTAAGTTGCTAAGTCGTGTCTGACTCTGTGACCCCATGGACTGTAGCCTGCCAGGCTCCTCTGTCCATGGGATTTTTCCAGGCAAGAATTTTGGAGTGGGTTGCCATTTCCTTCTCCAGGGGCTCTCCCTTACCCAGGGATCAAACCCAAGTCTCCTGAGCCTCCTGCATTGGCAGGCAGATCCTTTGCCACTGAGCCACCTGAGAAGCCCTCCGGCTCCGGTGAGCCATCCTCAAATGACCACTCACAGCATTCCTGGAGTTACACATGCCTCCCCACAGCTGGGTCACTCCTCCTAGATAAGGAGATTGACAGATCGATAGAGTCCACACAGAACTGGGGGGCTTTGAAAGGACCTTTAGCCTTCTGTGTACCCCAAAGGTCCTCACATCTCAGTACAGAAAGGTGATTCAGCCCACAAGTCAATGATTTGCCGGTGGTCACACACACAAGTTAGCAGCAAATCTGAGACCAGGTCAGGTGTCCCAAGGCCTTGTCCACCACTCAGCGCAGACCACCCTGTTCAGAGTCCGCACCGACAGAGGGGCTTTTCTTTACTCTGTACAGGTATTTCCTTTAGGGAGCCCTGCAGGATTGGGCCTCGAATGTGGCCCATTCTTCTCTTCAGTTACATGGGCAGCCACGTTTTCTAGAACACATGCAAAATGGCTTGAGATGAGCACCATGTAACTGGACACCTAAGTAGGAAGGCAGGACAAAGCGTTGAAAAACAGCAAGACAGAACCTCTGCTCCACGGGAAGGGGTGGGGCCCTCCTTCCCAGGAGCCCCAGAAAGGGTTCTTCAGGAGGCATCGTGTGGATATTGGGGCACCCAGGGGAGGGAGGTTAGATCTGGGGAGACGGTGGATCAAGGAAGCTTTGTGAATTGATTTTCATTCCAATTAAGTCTTTGGAGACAAAGGTAGAATTTCAACTGGGGGAGCTGGAGGAAAATGGTAAGTGGTGTTGAAGATAGACCCTGGTGGAGGGGAAGGGATCATCTGGGAAAGAGTAGTTTGTTTGGACAGAACTATTTGAAAACTAGATTTATGGAGAAGAGATGGTTTTCGCTCCCTTGCTCACCGAGGCCAGGCCTTCCGTTTGGTTTCCTGTGCTTCTCGTGCAACAGAGCGGAGGATGGGCCGCTTGGCTCCCGGCCCCCGTGAGCAAACGAGTTGTTGCCTTTGCTCCAAAATCAAGTGTCTCATTCGGTTAAATCCGGGAGAGAGCCAGGATCAAGGCCGCCAAAACGCTTCCACAGCCTGTGACCCGTACTTAAAGTATTTGATCTCAGTAAGAGTCTCTGTCACAGGTTGTGATGGGGATGATGGTGATAAATGTCCAAGACGACGTGTATGTATGTTTGTCCATCTTGAAAACTTACTAGATGAACCAGCATGATCAGGAGACCACGTTTCTCAAAATGTTCTAGAATTTCAAGTTAGTGGCATGAAATGGTACCTACGGCTTTCACATCTAACTTTCCCTTTTATTTGCAATAACTACACCCTCATTAGGGGCTTCCCCAATAGCTCAGCTGCTAAAGCATCCGACTGCAATGCAGGAGACTGCGGTTTGATTCCTTGGTCAGGAAGATCCCATGGAGAAGGGCATGGGGACCCACTCCAGTATTCTTCCCTAGAGACTCCCCATGGACAGAGGAAGCCTGGTGGGCTACAGGTCATGGGGTCGCAAAGAGTTGGGCACGACTGAGCAACTAAGCACGAGACACAAGACAAGACGCTCGCATTCCTAACACGCCTGCGGTTTCTCCATTTTCTTGATTAATTTTGCCAGAAGTGTGCTTGTCTCGTTGAGGTTTTCAAACTGCTAGCTGTCAGTCTCATTTTCAGATCTAGGATGAGTTTTCCTTGGGCTCGGGGAGATCCGGTCCTTTGTGTTTGCTTCTTTACTAACCCCTTTCTTTATCCGTGACAGCTGATGTCCTTTTGTTCAAGTTCTACGCTCAGCGCGTGGATGTCAGTGTCTGTCTTAGAGCAGGTGTGAGATGCCGGCTCTCAGTCCACTGTGTGCAGACGTGCGATTCTATTCTCGTCTCTGCTCAGACATTCCTCTGACAGGCCCTCATTCCTGCTTGACAACAAGAACACTAAATTTAACTCCCGTTAACCCAGTAAACAGTTCCGTCAGGCATTTTCCTCTAGCGGCATCTGGTATAAAGCTTCATCCCTCTCAGGTAAATATCTGAGCCCATTCGAGGGTGAGTCCACCACCTCCGTCTGCTCCAGGCTCCTCTCCAAGCCCAGGCACAGCTGCCAGGAGGAGAATGCAGGAGCCTTCTGATCCCTTCCCATCCCAGAGGCCCACACTTGCAGCCTGCTGAGGGTGCTGAGCCTCGGGGTGTCACCCAGAGAGGTGCATGCCTGTGGCTGACCGCGGGCTATGGGGGTGGGTTCCCATCAGATTCTTGGAGACTTCTCTCATGTCCCATGGTGACCCCGGGTCTTCAGGCACCATCCTCTCCTCCCCTAGCCAACCAGTGTTGGGGATCCTACAGAGTCTCTGCTCCACACCGCTCTCGTTCTTATGAGAAGGGGCACTCCCAGCCCACCAGTGGGTGATACTTGGGGAGGCATGACTGGCCCTCCAGCCATGTCAGTGGCCTCCCTGGGTCCACAGGAACTCGAGGAATCCTGTTCCGCCCACCTTGACATGATGGGCACAGGTGGGAACTGCCTGCCCTCCTTGCCCCAGCTCTGATGTACCTGTGGGTCTGCCTCTTGGCTACCTTCAGGGGAAGGGGGTGCTTCTGCTGAACCCCAAGCCCTTCAGACTTCAGGGAAGACGATCTTGTTGCTATGGGGTGGGGGGGTCACTTCTCCACCCCACCCCCCATCACACATGTACTGTGCTGTCCTTTGTCTCACAGGACGATCTGCTGGGGTGAGGGGGGGACCCAGGAGGGACTGCAGAGTGGTCCAGTGTCTTCAGCTACTGCTGGGGACCATCTTCCTTGCAGAAAATATTAATCTGAATGTGCTTTCCTTCCTCCTGATGTCCTTCCTCCAGAAACGGAGTTCTTAAAGGGGGAAGAGAGAGGTGGGTGTGGTCAGGCAGCCTCTGATCTCAAAGCCTTTTCTCTTTCCTTTCTGGTCCATGGTGAGAAATCATCTGGCCATCTCATTGCCCAGGACCAACCCTGGTGTGCGAGATGGGAGTTAAAGGCATGAAGGCGGGGAACTTGCCTGCCTCTCCCCACTTCTGAGGCCTCCAGGAGCCTCAGTGATCCTTGGTCTGTGGCTGCATCTCTGTGCTCACTGCCTGCATGTCACATGGCCTCTGCCCTATGCACCTCTGCTTTCTCATAAGGACTTTCTCATTGGATGAGGGCCCACCCTCATCCAGGAGGATCTCATCTCACTAGTTACTTCCCAAATAAAGTCTCCCTCACAACTCCAGGTCGGAGAAGGCAGTGGCAGGCCACTCCAGTACTCTTGCCTAGAAAATCCCATGGATGGAGGAGCCTGGTGGGCTGCAGTCCGTGGGGTCGCTAAGAGTCGGACATGACTGAGCAACTTCACTTTTCACTTTCACACTTTGGAGAAGGAAATGGCAACCCACTCCTGTGCTCTTGCCTGGAGAATCCCAGGGATGGGGGAGCTTGGTGGGCTTCCGTCTATGGGGTCACACAGAGTCGGACACGACTGAAGTGACTTAGCAGCAGCAGCAGCAGCACAACTCCAGGTGTACGTAAATCTTTGGGGGTCCCTATCAAACCCAATGTGGTATGGGACTCGGGGTGTCTGCTGAAGCTGACACCGTCGCAGGATCTCTCAGCTCCTCTGCTGGTGAGTAGGCCAGATCCAGGGGACAGTGGAACATCTGAGGCTCTCATTCCTTTTCCTGGACTCTGCACCTGCCACAGAAGCACAGGTGTTTTGGAGACTGGAATGTGGTCTTACGGGCCCTGGATAATCTGAGCATCATGGGGAATACCCACATCTCCAGGGGATGACGGAACGCTTCGACCTTGCTGTGAGTAGCTGTTCCTTCAGGCCCCAAAGCAGAGGAGTGGGAGGTCCAGCATCAGCTGGCAGTGCTGGTGGCCTGGGCCACGTTTACAGTGTCTGGTGCCTTTGTGCTTCTGCCCAGCCAGGTTGAGCATTGAATAGAGTGTCTGCCACCATTAAGAGTGAGCGTCAGACTTGGGGGCCCCAGAAGGTCTAGCTGAGAGTGTTCGGGTTTGGGGCAGACATAGCTGTCACCTGGTCTATTGAAGCTCCAAGTGGGTACGTGTCGCGATGACCCAGAATTCTTGAAAGAACTGATGTCTGAGTCCCAGTTCTGATGCGAATTAAATACGTGAACTGTTAGAAATTGATTCTAATGTGAATCCTGGAAATGGGTTGTGGCCCGGGTTTGGAGGATTTTTAAAGTCTCTTTTTCAAAACAGCTTTATTTAGGTCCAGTTAACACTCATGATCCACCCAGTTTCAAGTGTATATAGTACAGTGGTTTCCAGTAGTCACAGTGTTGTGTGTCCATCATCACAATCTTATTTTAGAACATTTTCGTTGCCCCTAAAAGGAATCCCAGACTTGTCAGCAGGTATACCTCATTACCACCACCACTGCTCTCTCAGCCCCAGGCAATCCGCTTTCTCTCTCTCTAGAGATTTGTCCGTTCTGGCCTTTCATAAAAAAGGAACATGAAGTTATTGTAACTGGCTTCTCTCCTTAACGCGTTTTCGGGGTTCATCCATGTTGAAACGTTCCTTTTTATTGCTGAACACTGTTCTGCTGTATGCACGTGCCACCTTTTATGTGTCCACTCATCAGTCATGGACATTCATGTTCTGTCCACATTTTTGCTGTTACGAGTAACGCTGCTATGAACATTCACTTGCAAGTTTTCCTGTGGATGCTCTGTTGCCTTGAAGTTTACCATTTCCTGGAACTTCCCTGGCTGACACAGTGAAGAAGAATCTGCCTGTGAATGCAGGGGACACGGGTTCGACCCCTGGTCTGGGAAGATTCCACGTGCTGAGGGGCAACTAAGCCCATGCACCACCACTATTGAGCCTGTGAAGTGCAACTGCTGAAGCCCGCCTGCCTAGAGCCTGTGCTCCACAGCGAGAGAAGCCACTGCAGGGAGAAACCCACCCACCCCAATGAGGAGCAGCCCCTGCCCCAGTGAGGAGCAGCCCCTGCTCACTGCAGCCAGAGAAAGCCACACACAGCAGCAGAGATCCAGTGCAACCAAGTATAAATAAATAATTAAAATTATAGCAAAAACGTTTACCATTTCCTGTCGATCTATGAATGTTTCAGAAGAAGAAACTGGCTATTACCGCTCACTAGTATAAGCCAGCTTTTTCTTGGTACTGTTTGCTTCTCATATCTAGGCCTGATCTTTCTGTAATTAAACAGAATCTCTTGTAATTAAATGTATCTTGATAGTAATTTTTTTTAGTCTAATCTAATCACCTCTGTCATTTTACTGGCAAAGTTAGCCCATTCATAATCATAATTCCTATTCTGGGTTTGTATCTACCATATTATGAAATTTCTTATTTTACATTTTATATATTTTCCTCTTTTCTTCTCTTTTTGATTGAGCTTTCGGTAGCTCATCCCCACCCCAGCAGTTTGGAAATTACATAGCTCTGTATTCTTTTTTTAGTTAGCCTTACATTGTGAATATTTAGTCTAAAAGGAATCAATGTTTCCTCATTTATTCTCAAAAAGTAGAACCATAGAATATTTCAACTTCTATCATCCTTCCTAGTGTATATTAAAAAAAAAAAAAGAAAAAAACAGCAAACAGCTTCTTCATTTGAAATATTCATAAATTGACAGGGGAACTTCACTGGTGGTCCAGTAGCTAAGAGTCAGCTCTCTTAATGCAGCACCCAAGTTTGAACCCTAGTCAGAGAACAAGATCCCACATGCCACAATTAAAGATCCCATGCCACATGTAAAAAAGATACCACATAAATGTTAAAAAAGAAAATAAATTGATAGGAAACTGTGTACAGAGAGGTCCTGTGTACACTTCACCCGGCTTTCCACAACAGTTACATCCTACATAATCATAATACAGCATCAAAACCAGGAAACTTGACACTCACAAAGTTGTGTACAGCCCTCTCATTTGATCAGATGTGTAGATTTATGTAACCACCACAATCAAGGCACAGGAGTGTTCCCTCACTACCAAGATCTTCTCGACATCCTTTAGAGTCACACCCACTACCTATAACCTTCCCTGCTGCCTAAAACCCCTAGCACTGATCTCTTTTCCATCTCTATGATGTTGTCATTTTGACAAAATTATAGTAAGTCATCCTGTATGTGACCCTTGGAGATGAACCTTTTTTTCTCAGCGTAATACCCTTGAGATCTGTCCAGGTTGTTGTCAGTAATACCGTTTTTTTTTTTGCCAAGTGCTATTCAAGGGTACGGGTGCACCAGCTTTTGTTTAACCATACTACTTCTACTGTCAGACATTTTACTTGTTTTTACTTTTTGGCTTTTATGAATAAAAATTGCTATAAATAATATATACAGATATTTTTGTGGACATAAGTTTTCTTCCTCCAGGATAAATGTCCAAGACTATAATCCTGGGCTATATGACAACTGCATGTTTAGATTGTTTTGAAGTCTTTATTGGATTTGTCACAGTATAGCTTCTGTTTTGGTGTTTTGCCTCAAGGCATGTGGGATCTTAGCTCCCTGACCAGGGCTTGAACCTGCACCCCCTGCATCGGAAGGCGGCGTCTTAACCACTGGACCGCCAGGGAAGTCCTGATCAGTGTTTTCTTCTTGGGTTTTTCTTTCATTCTCACTTTGCTCCACAAGGAAGTGGGGAGAGTTTGGGAGACTCCGAGGAACCAGCCCCAAAGCCCAAAATATGAAAAGACCAGACTGGGCAGAAATGAAATTTCCAGATCCTGACTCCAGGTTTTCCCTGATTGCTCAACTTAAAGCATAGCCACATTCCAGGTAGAAGAAAGTCCATTTTTATTCTAAAAGCCCGGCATGCCTTGTGTTTTTGCTATTCTCTCCCCTTCAGTCTCATAAACACCCTGAGAATGACTCACGGACGTAAACATCAATCAGGAACTGTCTCCAGCCTGCAAGACAAAATCCAGCACCGTCTGCAAAGCAAAGTTCTGCTCCCTCATTTTATCGCTGTTTTGATTTCCAAGGGGTCCCCAGGGCATCTGGTTTCCGTCAGTTCCCACTTCCTCCAGATGAAATGACCCAGCCAGCTCCCCACGGGTCAGGCTGGGGTTCCTTCCCCACGCCTCCTTCCTCACGTTTGGAAAGTTGGAGATTTCCTCTGCGTTCCATGGTTTATGTCAGATATCTGCACAGTCAAAGTAATTGGATGCATCTGTGTATTTCTGCATTCCTCGACGTTATGTGACTTGTCTCTATCTTGAGAACCGTGGCTGCTTTTTGTAAATCATTGAAGAGTGGCAGAAACTGGTGGAAAGGGTCAGGGTAAGGGAAGAGCCTCAGACCCCTCCCACCATGAGCAGACGGACCGCCAACCACAGTGGGTCTTGGGTCCGAGGAGGGCCCCAGGTTGGCTTTCCCAAAGCCATTTCCCAAGGCATGTGCACTGATTCCCAAGTGAAAGAAGCCCCACCAGCAATCGCCAGCTTTCCCCAAGCCTTCCCACGGGGTAAGTGTTTCCTGATGTTTCACAGGCAAAGACAGAATGCCAGGTGCTGAGGTCAGAGTCGACCACTGGCGTGTTTGTGCATTGGAGAGACAAACCCAGGATACATGTGTAAGAGCTAAATCACAGCACTGGGAAAACAGCACCAATGCTGGTTCTGGAAAGATCGGGTCACTCACAGCATCTGTAAATGTGGAAAAATGCTCCGGGGGTATGAAGGCCCATGCTAATAAGAGCTGTGCCCCCAGGTGAGTATTGAAGCTTCATTGAGTCAGAATATAATTCAGAGGTTCTCAGAGCCTGTTCAGCATTTCCAGGGTAGGACGTGTCTCAACAGGAATGAAGCTCACAAAATGAAAGCTCGCTGCCCTGACCAGACAGCTGTTGTCTGATGCTGAGTCCAGTGTCCTGTGGACCGAACCCCAGAGTGCAGAGGTAGGAGGCCTTCGGGGATCACCCAGTTGGACAATTTTATAAATGAGGACTCGGCTCGCGGAACACGCCTCCCCCTCCCTGCCATGTCAGCTCCGTGTCCTCGGGAGGGGCACCCCATCACTGTGTGCCTCACTTTCCTCCTTGGAATATCTTTTCACTAAGAAACAGCCTTACCTCCTACTCGGGGTCGACGGCCCACACACAGGTCCAGACAGCGCTACCAGGATCGTCTTGCCTGGGCTCTGCTCTTTGATGCCGGCAGCTGTGCGCTTGCAGATGTGTCCTCTGTACAAAATGCAACCATGTTTTGCTGCCAAGGATTGAGAAAATGGAAAATTCAGCTTCTCATTCCACGACGAAGATGTTCTATTGACAGTTACATTTGGGTAAATGGAAGTTTGAGGTTTTCATGGTTTTCCGGTATTCTGACCACACCACACCAAAACCTGGCACTGGTTGCTAACACACTCTGGATCAGTCAAGGTTTGACCTGAGAAACAGGACCAGCAGGATGTGTGTGTGTGTGTGTGTGTGTGTGTGTGTAGGCTTATCACAAGGGACTGGCTTATGTGATTGTGGTTGGCTGGCTAGGAAAGTCTGAATTCACAGGGCTGGCTATTAGAAAGGGCAGATTGGAACTCCTGAGCACTAGCTCAAGCTGCCGGCCACAGATGAAATTCTTTCGTCTTTAGGGAAACCTCAGATCTGCTTTTAAAGCCTTTCAACTGATCGGGTGAGGTCCACCCCAATTATCCAGGCTATTTCCCTTATGTAAAGCCAATTGATGATGGACCTTTATCACATCCACAAGATTACCTTCCCAGCAGCATCTAGGTTAGTGTCTGAATGGACGGCTGGGGACTGTCGCCTCGCCACGCAGACCCAGAGCTGACACTGCACTCTCTGTCCAGGCAGAATGAGCCCTTTTAAACTGGCCAGTCCTTGAAATTCACATTTGCTAGACTCTCTGATGCCACCGAGATAACAGACTTCACCACTGACTTCACCAACTGATTGTTGACCAGAGGGGATTTTAATACCCAGCCCTGTTCACCCCAGGCCACCTTTGTGGCCGCTCTGCACATGGCATACCAGCTATGGACTCCTTTTGACTTAAACGTGTACCTAAGAAGTGCACTCTTCCTGTGTCCCAGGCCTCCAGACCTCTTGTCTGCTAATCTGGTGCTTCTCAAGCCACCTGTGGCAAAGGACCAGTTGCTTTATTTTTCATTTCCAATCCATCATGCGACTTATACTTTTGTAAAATATGATAAAGATGAACTACCAGGAAAAATGACCATGCATTTAGATGCCCGGGAGCTCTCAGAGGGTCTGGACATTGGCTCGCAATTTCTGTGTTCACCACAGGCCCAGGACAAGCAACCTCAGGGCGTCACTGAGCACGGAGTAACTCACGACTTCCTTCTGTGAACATTTCTCGAGTGCACGCTATGTGCCGGGCACTGCTTTATCTCAGGGAACTTTAAATAGAGGGAGACAATGAACAAACATCACAAATAAGTACATTAAACCATGTTAGAAGGCGAGAACTAGAGGAAAGCAGAGGGTGAGAGTGCTGGGTCGGTCGGGCTTCCCACCTCCCCCCACCCTTGCCTGGGTTCATCAGGGTTCTAAATAGTGAAATCCTTCTGAAGAAAAGTGTGCATGGTTGTCCTTACCTGTTAATGTGCGTGTTATGTGTTAAGTTGCTTTGTCGTATCCAACTCTTTGTGACCCTATGGATTGTAGCCCACCAGGCTCCTCTGTCCATGGGATTCTCCAGCCAAGAGTACTTGAGTGGGTTGCCATGCTCTCCTCCAGGGGACCTTCCAGACCCGGGGATCAAACATGTGTGTTTCTTATGTCTCCTGCATTGGCAGGCAGGTTCTTTACTGCTGAGTCGGGAAGATTCCCTGGAGAAGAAAATGGCAATCCACTCCAGTACTCTTGCCTGGAAAATCCCATGGACAGAGGAGCCTGGGAGGCTGCAGTCCATGGGGTCGCAAAGAGTCGGACACGACTGAGTGACTTTCCTTCCTTCTTTACTGCTGAGCCACCAGGGAAGCCCAACAAACAAACCATCTGAGCCACCAGGGAACCCCAAGAATATTGGAGTGGGGAGCCATCCCCTGTTCCTGGGGAATCTTTCCAACCCAGGGATCCAACTGGTATCTTTCAAGTCTCCTGCACTTGCAGAGGAGAAGGCAATGGCAAGCCACTCCAGTACTCTTGCCTAGAAAATCCCATGGACGGAGGAGCCTGGTAGGCTGCAGTCCATGGGGTCGCTATGAGTCAGACATGACTGAGCGACTTCACTTTCACTTTTCACTTTGACACATTGGAGAAGGAAATGGCAACCCACTCCAGTGTTCTTGCCTGGAGAATCCCAGGGACGGGGGAGCCTGGTGGGCTTCCGTCTATGGGGTCACACAGAGTCGGACACGACTGAAGTGACTTAGCAGCAGCAGCAGCAGCACTTGCAGATGTGTTCTTTACCACTAGCGCCACCTGGGAAACCTTATCTGTTAATACACTTCTGTTTTAACAGTAATCTCATTACACAGGATGAGAACTGAGAGCCCAGGGTTGACATGTGTGACACAGTTGTCAACCCTGGGGGCCTGGGATCTCTGAATCGGCAGCGGAAGCGCGTGGACGAGCCCCCAGGGATTGGAGATGGGAGCAGAGAGAGCAGGAGGAAGAACAAAAGGGGACAGAAAAGACTGAGGTTAAAAAGCCAGGCTCCCCGGGACTTCCCTGGCTGCCCAGTGGTTAAGACTCTGCACTTCCACTGCAGGGGGTGTGGGTTCAATCCTGGTCATAGAACTAAGATTCCACATGTATCATGGCAAGGTCAAAAAGGGGAAAAAAGAAGCCAGGTACACATCTCCCCCTGAGAAGGATATGGAAACCCACTCCAGCGTTCTTGCCTGGAGAGTCCCATGGATGGAGGGGCCTGGTGGGCTGCATGCAGTCTGTGGGGTTGCACAGAGTTGGACACAACCGAGCGACTAACACACACACACACACATCACCCCTCATGCTGAACAGGAGGAGGGAGGAACGTTCTGGGCTCATTTTAATTCGGCGGGTGGCAGCTTCAAGGGAGGACGCTGGGGTCCCATAGACTTAGCACAGTGCAGACAATCTGAGAAATCATTAGTCTTGCTGCAATTAACAATTTTTTTTTACAACAATAATGCGTTCACTGGTATCACCCCAGTGGTCTGGGTGTTCAACTGTGAAGGAAAAGAACAAAATCTAAGAATGTGCACAAAGGGCTAGAAATAGTGTCGAGGCTGCCTGAAAACTGCCGTGAAGCCAGGGACCCTGGAGAACTCTTCAGCTTCCAGGGTGAAAAGAAATTCCAGGAGAATGCGGGAGTTTATTGTTCCACTTGACACGTCAAATGGAGACGGGTGAAAATAGCAGGTGAGGCAATAGTGCCCTATGAGGGGGCACTTTCATTGTCCCCCGTTTTCAAATGAGGCCTGAGAGGCTGGCCGGCCAAGCCTGAGGGTGGGCTTGTGCTACAACCACGGGCCATTTGGCTACATGTCTGGACTTCTACCCACAATGCCATCCTGCCTCTCTACCCCGCATCCCTTTCAGCAAGCTGCGGGAGCTGTTCTGGGTAGAGGGAGCAGCCCTGCTTCCCCAGAGCCCCAACAACCCAGGGCCCTCAGAGAGCTGGTACTTCGCCGGCTCAGCCAGTCAGAGACCAGCACCCAAGACAGTGCCGGTGCCCCAGGCCAGGCTCCAGAAAGCTAAGGCGGCCCCAACAAGAAGAGCCCAGGCTACTTCCTCAGAGCCAGCCAGGGCATGGAGCCTCTCCCATCACCTGTGTTTGGAAAGAGATGGTCGGAGGGATGGAAGGACGGATGGAGAGAGGTGGATGGAGGGAGGGGACGAGACGGGGGACAGCCAGAGCCGTGGAGAGCTGCCAGCGGAACAAAGGCAGAGCTTTGGGCAAGCCCCGATTGGTGGCTGTTGGCATCAGGGAACTGGCCGTGGACTAGTTAGAAGCAGGCCGTCCTTTGTGATTGGTTATGGGGCACACTTGTTTTCTGCAGGTTGGCCCTGAGTTGAAAGCAGGGACAAAAAACCAGGGAAGCTGGCCGTCATTGACCAAGTCCTGGCTGTTTTGTCCTGATTGCTGCACAGGGTGTCATCCAAGTTCTCTGGTCATTCACGGTCTGGCTCCTGTCTGTATGTTTGATCGCTCCTGCTGAGAGTGTTCTCCCAATGCGGGCTCCCAAGAATTGCACGTGCTCTGGTGGGCATTGGGCCCAGGGAGCTGAGGGTCCACTCTGCTCCTGGAAATGGACTCACAGGCCCAGGAGCAGGGCAGCTCTACCCCCTGGAGTGGGGACGGAGGGCTGCATCGTGTCCACAGATGGGACCTACTCCGGTCCTCTCTGTGGGGACTAAACTGAGCCTCAGGACCCCCTTGCCTGGCCAGATACCCACAGTTCTCTAGCCAGTGAGCCTGGGAGCTTGGGACTGGGAGTGGAGAGGAAGGAAGCCCAGTAGTGGCCTCATTTCCACACTCCTCTCCCAGTGTCCTCAAGTCAGCCTCCCCTGCGTCTCCTTGCAATACAACCCTGCTGCTCTGTTGTTGGTGGTGTAGATTAGTCGTTCAGTCCCACTTTTCTATGACCCCATGGACTGGAGCCTGCCAGGCTCCTCTGTCCATGGAATTCTCCAAGCAAGACTACTGGAGTGGGTTGTCGTTTCCCTCCTCCAGGGGGTCTTCCGATCCAGGGATCCAATCCGCTTCTCCTGCATTGCAGGCGGATTCTTTACCACTGAGCCACCTGGGAAGCTCGGCACTGCTGCTTATCTTGTCTTTACTTGGAATATGCATATTTTGTTATCATGCATAATTTTCATTCACTTTGACTTCCTTCAAGTGTTGCATTGCATGTCATTTATCTTGATCTCCGAGTGTTGAGGATTCCCATAAACTCTGCCCCCAAAGCAGGTGCCTCTCACTCCCTACCCCTCTACCTCCTTGCCTTCAAGCCCCCAGTGGTTCCCCCTCGGCGTCTAATGTTAGTGTTCCAGGGCTGGCGAGTAAATTATGCACATTTTTAATGGATTTATTAGGGTTTCGGCTGTGGTTTCTGCTTCTTTGTTTTTTTTTTTTTATTAATAATGATTAATTCATTCCACAAATATTCCATAAGATTTTAACAGAAAAACCTGAACAAATTTTTTGGGCAACCCAGTTTTTCTTGCACCAACTCTGTTCTAAGAACCGTGCCAGGGGCAGGGGATGCAAGAGTGAGCAAGACGACGGTGGGTGGGCCTGGCCCCATGGAGCTTACACTCCTCAGGGCAGAATCCTGAACTCTGCAGCCCTCACAATCCTTGCCCTTGCCCTGGTGAAAAGAGGGTCCCTGGAGAGGGCTCTGGTGGGCAGCACAGAGGTTGAGGGAGTGAGTGGAGCCACATGCCTCTGGTTCCTTGGGGACTGGTTTTGGTTCCACCAAGGTGGCAGCGGGCTCCCCCCGGCCAGCTGTCAGAAGCAGCCACAAGATGCCTGCACCGAGGACTCCAGAGATCGCATCTGAGAGGCCCTGCCGTCTCTCTTTCTCCATCCTGGCCAGAGCATTCCTGCTCTTTCATAAACACACTTGGAGTTTTGGAAACCAGTTCCAACCATCCCCAGCCCAGGACCTCACAAGAGGTAGACCACCCCTGGGTGTTAAACAAGGGTGAAGGGAGCAGCAGTGAAAGAACCCCTCTTGCGAAACCTTCCATGTCATCTGCTTGGCAAGCCCAGGTGGAAATGACATCGGATCAGCCTTGCTCCTCGCTGGCAAGGCTTCCCATTCGCCTTGCAGGGGAGATGGTCCTGTCTGCAGGTCTGAGCTCAGGAACCCTTAGATCTTTAGGATAAGGAACAGATTGGTGTCTCTCAGCCTAAGGTCTGTGATGACACGGGCTCTCCAGCTGACCTGTATTCTTGCGCCTTCTCTGCTGTGATGCCCTGTTTCACCACTGTTCTATGCTCGTGTCCAACTCTTTGGGACCCCATGGACTGTAGCCCACAGGCTTCTCTGTCCATGGGATTTTCCAGGCAAGAATACTAGAGTGGGTTGCCGTCTCCTCCTCCAGGAGATCTTCCTGACCCAGGGATCAAACCGGAGTCTCTTGTGTCTCATGCATTGGCAGGCAGATTCTTTATCACGGCAACACCTGGGAAGCCCCCCTGTTTCACTAAAGCTCTGTGTTTTCTTGGGCAGGTTCCATAGCTCTGTGGGTTATTTTCCAAGTCAGAAGTGTCTCATTTTGTGGTATAAAGGCCCAAAGGTCTAAATTGTAACCTCAGTCTCTCATCCACTAAAAGACTTCTCCGTGGTCCTTCCCCTGCCCCCGACCTTTTCACTCTTGGCTGAGGCCTGGCTTGTGCTGGAGTGGGAGGTGGTTAATGTATTTATCCATAGGATGGATCAACACCCACGATCTTGCTATTTGTTTTCAACTTGTCCCATGTGTTCTCTTGTTCCCTTTTCCTGCTTTCTTTTATTTTTTATGATCCCATTCTATCTCTGCAATTGTCTTCCTGGCTGTTATGGACTGAATTGGGTCCCCTCAAAATTAATATGTTGAAGCCCTCACCCCCAGTGTGATGATAGTATTAGGAGGTGGAGGCTTTGGGAGGTGAAGAGGGTTAGGTGAGGTCAGGAGGGTGGGGCCCTCATGGTGGGATTAGTGCTTTAATGAGTAAAGACACCTGAGAGCCTGCTCTTAGCCCCTCTCTACCATGTGAGGACTTATCAAGAAGTCAGCGCCTGGGGCCTTCCCACGACTCACGTTTCCTGTATTGGCAGGTGGGTTCTTTACGTCTAGGGCCAGCTGGGAAGCTCCCATCATTTCACTGTCTCTGTGTGTGTGTATATCTGAATCATCACTTGGTACACATTGAACTAATACGATGCTGAATGTTATTTGTATCTCAATTTCAAAAACCCCTAAATTTAAAAAAATACCTGAAGAAACTCAGACCTTCAAATCAAGAATTGTTTAGTCGCTATTTTGTTTTGTGAAGACATTTTCTTTCTTTATTCCTCAGTACAAGCCAATAATTACACAAAATAGAAATTCAGTAAAATCAGCTCCATCTGAGGTTGACGTAATGTGAGGGTTATAAATTTCAGCTGTAATCGATTTTTAAAAGTAGCTTTAATTACAAAGTTTCTTATACGCCTAGATTGTTAAAAATTCCCATTGCTCATTTTGTCTTTGTTATCTTTGTAAATGTTTCGTTTCTGTAGGTTTTAGTGGCTAAGTCCTAGCTGACTCTTTTGCAGGCGAGAATTTCCCAGGCAAGAATACTGGGGTGGGTTACTATTTCCTTCTCCCGAGGTTCTTCCCGACCCATGGATCTAACCCCCATCTCCTGCATTGGCAGGCAGATACTCTACCCCTGAGCCACCAGGGAAGCCCTTCACAAAGAATATTGTCAACACTATAGAACATGAATGTAATTCACAAACAAACACTTGTACTGAGGGCAGGTAGTCAAGAATGTCCCCCCGCCAAGTGAGGTGGGCAGGGCCTCCCCGAGTTGCCCCTTCTTGAGGGCTCTTGAACTCATGAATAAGAAAATCAAGCTGGTTAATATCTCCCCTTCTTTCTCTACGGAGAGGTCAGCCACACCGCTGGAAAGCCAAATTAGGCCCTTCTGCGTATTTTTGGAAGTAACATTTTTTAAAAAATTTGTCTATTTGCTGCAAGTGGGGGCTACTCTCGTGTTGCATAGCAAGCATGGCTCAGGTTTCAGCAGTTACAGCACATGGGCTTGGTTGCCCCGTGGCATGTGGAAGCCTCCGGAACCTGTGTCCCCTGCATTGACAGGCGGATTCGATCTCAACCACTGGACCACCAGGGAAGTCCTAGAAGTAACATTTTCTGGGAGCATGGCCACACCCACCATCCACATGTCACCTGTGGCGGCTTCAGATAACGATGGCAGAGTTGAGTCATTGCCACAGAAACCATCCAGATTCTGAAGCCTAAACTGTTTTTATTATCTGGTCTACACTAAAAGTGTGCTGGCCTCCAGGACCACTAACGTGGACTGGGGACTTGAAGGGAACTTTTGCAGCAGGCCTGCCTCTCTGAATTCCTGGTAAGCCTGGGGTGGTCGAGAGCTCAGGGCTTTTCTTTTCAGAAAACCAGTCTCCATGGATGCCAACTGCAGATTTCCCAGCACAGCACAAAACTCTGTTTTCCCCTCTCTGGAGCCCATTTAACTAGGAGGCCTGAGAGTCACAGGTGATGAGACCAGCTCTGTCCCCGAGAGGCCACACCCATGGAAAATAGGAAAGTCATCTCCTTCCTTCTAAACAGAAGGAGAGGCAAAGGGACCAACTGGATGGGGGTGGGGGCTGCAGATAGGACTCAGGGACCAGGTATTCTAGGTAAGGGGGCAGGAGAAGGAAGCTATTCCAGCTTGCAGCATCTCAGAGGCTGCACTAAGTGAAGCCCAGAGTGTCAGGGGCATTGCTCGTGACCTCACAGTCTGCAGGGCCTTGGGATGTACCTCAGTCTTCACAGTGACAGGGGCACAGTGCCCAGTGCCACGTGGGGGCCGGCACACCCTTCCCAGCCCCTGCCACCTGTGCAGTGGGGTCAGAAGCACTGGCCTCGAAAGATGCAGGGAAGAAAAGACAGAGCATCGGCCCACGAGCTGAAGAGAGGGGCTGACGCTGGACGGGAGCTGGTGAGCGTTCTCAGAGCCAGACCCCAGAGAGGGCCGAGCCCACATCGTGGCTATTGTCAGTGGTCCTGCCGTGAACACTGCGGTACATGTGTCTTTTTCAATCAGAACTTTCTCTGGACATATGCCCAGGAGTGGGATTGCTAGATCATATGGTAACCCTATTTTAAGTTTCGTGAGGAATCTCTATACTGTTTTCCATAGTGGCTGCATCTTTCTATGTCTTTAAATAAGACCAGTGATGGTTCCAGCACCCTCCACACATCCTCCGCTTCTACCTCCCCATCCCTGGAGCAGGGCTTTGTCCTTGTGAGAAATAAAGCCCATTGGCCCACACCCAAGGAATGGACTTGGAGACAAGAGGTGCAGCGGGAAGCAAGGCTTTAATGACGGTCTTGCAAGGTGGATTCTTTACCGTCTGAGCTGCCAGGGAAGCCCATGAATACTAGAATGGGTAGCCTATCCCTTCTTCAGGGGATCTTCCCAACCCAGGAATCGAACTGGGGTCTCCTGCCTTGAGGGTGGATTCTTTACCATCCGAGCCACCAGATGAGGTGACATGGTGACATTGTAGGTTCTGATGGAGTTACAGGGTGGGATTGGAGAGTCTTTGTTTCCAGTTGTTTCCCAGGTGGTCTGGTCAGAGGACCACCCTTCAGGTAGGAGGCTCTCAAGCCTAAAGACCTTAAAATAAAGCTTTGCAATTAAAGTGGTTCCTTGATTGGACAAACCAGCAGCATTTGGTGAATTGGAAAATCCGATTCTAAGCCTGGCTTCACTGATTGCAAAATGGGTGAGGTCATGAGAAAGTTCAAACGCCTCTGAGAACCATCAGGGATTCTTAGGGGTTCCTGACATGTCCACGGGAACTAGACAGTCGTGTCACTTCTACTGGCAACAACCAGGTGACCCGCTGATCTGAGTGGGCCCAGGTCTCTCTCAGAAGGTCTCAAGTTCCGGGAAGCCCCTTGGTTTCAGGCACACGCATGGCCACATGGGGTCCTTAGTAGTGCTTTCCCACCAGCAAAGATGCTCGGGGGGCTTCCCTTATGGTCCAGTGGTTAAAAATCCACCTGCAATGCAGGGAACACAGGTTTGATCCCTGTTCCAGGAAAATCCCACATGCCGCAGAGCAACTAAGCCCGTGCTCCACAACTACTGAGTCAGCGCTCTAGAGCCTGCGAGCTGCCAGTACTGAAGCCTGGGTGCCTAGAGCCTATGCTCCACAAGAAGAGAAGCCCGAGCACCGAACGAAGAGCAGCCCCTGCTCACCCCAAGTAGAGAACGCCTGAGGACAGCAGTGAAGACCCGCACAGCCAAAATAAACACATAAACACAATTAACAATGCTAATAATGATAGATGCTTGGGAACTCAATAGAGCATAGGTCCCTCTGTTTCCAAGCAGGGTGACAGGGAATGAAAGAGATTATTAGTATAGAACGCTTGTGAGAGATACAAGGGGGCTGGCAAGGGAGTGCCACGCTAAGAACTTAGTGGCTACATTTTTTAAAAAATTTTAAGGGAGGGGACACGTATATCTTTGGCTGATTTGTGTTGATGTATGGTGGAAACCAACACAATATTGTAAAGCACAATTAAAAATAAATAAATTTTTTAAAAAGAGAGAGCCTAGGCAAACAACAACAACAACAAAAAGCAACCAATCTACCAATTTTATTTATTTTTTGGCCACACGGCACAACATGTGGGATCTTAGTTTCCCAACCAGGGATTGAGTCCATGCCCCCTGCATTAGAATTGCAGAGTCTTAACCACTGGACTGCCAGGGATGTCTCTACATTTTTATAATCAAAGGAAAAGTAAGGAGGGGATAAAGACCACCTTCTTCCTCCTTCTCGAGTAGATATCAAGCTTTCATCATTAGTTCCTCCTCCACGTTGGGCAAGGGGGTTTTCTTGTCCCTACATGGTCAAACTGGGGCTGCCATGATGCAGTGGGGATGAGGCAGTAATATACAGTAAATACGGTAAATAACTCAGGTTTCAGTGTAATGACATCTTCTCCTTATGTTTTTGTTTTTAGTGCACAGAGGAGCATGACCTTCCTGAGCAGGATGTGGGTCTCATGCCACTGTTGTTTTATCGTTTGGGGGTATGTCTCGTGTTTCTGTTGCATGGTTTTATTGCTAGACCATGTGGTTCTTGGTTTGTTGTGGTTCTGACTCACTGGAAAAGACCCTGATGTTGGGAAAGATTGAAAGCAAAGGAGAAGGGGGTGGCAGAAGATGAGATGGTTAGCATCATCAGATGAGATGCTAGCATCACCGACTCAGTGGCCATGAATTTGAGCCAGCTCCAGGAGATAGTGGAGGACAGAGGAGCCTGGAGGGCTGCAGTCCATGGGATGGCAGAGTCGGATGTGACTTATCAACTGAACAACAGCAAGCCTGCTTTTTCTTGAGCAGTCATTAACTTCTGGGGTCTCCCATATTTTCCCTTTCACCCCTTCATGGAGTTAACCGTTCAATCACCTACTTTGCCCCTTTACTCTGTCCCTATCAAAAGGATTGAAATTTACAGTTCCTTTTTGTTTAAGGAGTCTTCAGGGACAGAGGCCAGGCTGGAGGGGACACGAGGTAGGTGACAAATCCCCCAGTGGCGGCAGAGACCAGAGAGGGAGTCAGGGATGTATGGCATCCACATCACAGGCTAGTCTCCACCACCGTTTGTGCAGGCAGCCCCCCTGCTTCCCGGATGACCTGTCCCCACCCAAGGAGTCTGGGAGATGCAGAGCCAGCCTAGTCTTGGCACAATGAATGTCCTTGGGCTAGATTTAGAGACAGACGGCTGAGTCCAACCACAGGCAGGAAATTTCATTTCCAGACCTTCATCAAATTCTTCTTTCCTGACTCATTACATTCAAAGCACATTTTGTTTTGCAAACAAAGCGGAGAAGGCCTTCCAGCAGAGGCCTAGCCCCCAGGGCCCAGGTCTCTCCCTTCCTCCCGTGAAGCTGGAAGTTAGACTTAAATCAGCAGGCAAGCAGGACATTGGTTGGTGGAAGCACAGAGCCTGTGGGAGGGCGGCACGTTTCGGTGAGAAAGCCATTGTCTTGTAGTTTTTGCTGGTGTGTCAAGTCCCATTTACTACTTAGGGTCCTTGACTTTCACCTTGGAGATACTGTTTTCCAGTATAAGATATTATAAACCAAGTCATTGAAGAGGAAATTACTCTAGAACACAGTTTAATTTTTTTTTAATATTTCAAAAGAAGTCTTTATCCTTTTTAAGAAAGAAATACTTGCTATTTCCAGGTCTCGGGTGGAAGATGAGCTGTAATGTTTTGGAAGCTGTTGGAGGGGTGCTGAGCCTCTTACAGGCAGCCTGTCCTTGAATGCCCCCAGTCAAATACAAAGTGCACCCGGGTGGCCAGTGTGATTGATGAGCAGTTAGTGGAGACAAGGACGGTAGGGGAGGGGCAGGGAAAGGCCACCAGCCTGGGACTGCCCCTGGGGCCTCACAGGACCTCTCCTGCAAGGACAGCAGGGGACATCCGAGGTCTGTCCCCCGAGGGAGACAGTCAACGTAAACAAGTTTGACTGCGAGGTTTTTGGGGCTCTATTATGAGCCCTGCCACGCAGCAATGGCACTTTTCGCTTAGTCCACCCAAAGTTCTAGTTTGTCAGCGAGTATTCCGCTACAGTGGGGCTTCCTTGGTGGCTCAGATGGTAAGGAATCCACCTGCAATGCAGGAGACCTGGGTTTGATCCCTGGGTCAGGAAGGTCCCCTGGAAAAGGGAATGGCCACCCACTCCAGTATTCCTGCCTGAAGAATCCCATGGACGAAGGAGCCTGGCAGGCTACTCTTATGGGTTCGCAAAGAGTTGGACGCGACTGAGTGACTCACACACACGCACCATTCCGCTACAATGGGCCGCAGGCGGCCAGACTCTCCTCTGAAGGGCACTCCCCTCCCGGACCAGGTTTCTACACCTGCCCCCGCTTGGAACCAAGGAGGAGCTGTGAACATCCAGGCATTTGGCCCTGACCCCTGGAGGTGGGGCCAGAACCCTGAGTTCGGCGGTTTCCCAGGTGATTCTGTTGTGCAGGCACGGGGAGAAGCATTGTTTTCAAGGCACCTGCTCCTTGTGTAACCGGTGGGCTTGTCGAAGAGGACTCAGGCCCTGGGGGTGGGTTCTCTTCAAATGAGTAGGACCAAAATGAAAGGAAATACTGAAGGGCTCCATAGCTAAGGAGACTTGGCTGCTTCAAATGGATTTACTTGAAACAGAGACCAAAATTCTACTCCAAACTGGTGGTTCTCAACTTCTAGAATGCATTAGACTCTCCTGGGGGCTTGTTAAAATTCAGATGGCTCCCCGTGCCCCCCAATTTCCCGCTTCAGCAGGTCAGGTCAGGGTGGGCCCAAGCCCCTGCATCCTCAACAGGCTCCCAGGGCATGCTGATACTGCGAGTCCAGGGACCGCCTGTGAGGGCCACACTCTAAAGAGTGGAACAAAAATTAAAGGCTTGCAGAAAGTGGTTTTTTGTTTCTTTGTTTTTAATGAAAATGACAGGGTGTTTATTTTATCTTGGGTGTCCCTGGTGGCTCAGATGATAAAGAATCCACAGGCAAGGCAGGAGACCTGAGTTCGATCCCTAGGTCAGGAAGATCCCCTGGAGAAGGGAATGGCAGCCCTCTCCAGTATTATTGCCTGGAGAATCGCGTGGATAGACTACAGGCCATGGGGTCGCAGAGTCGGACATGGCTGAGCGACTAACACTTTCACTATTTTATCTCACGTTTAATAAAAAGAGAAGAGATCACAGGTGCCATCACTTCTTAGGCTAAATTAAGTGTGTGCGTGATGAGGGGAGGAGAAGGCCAGGAGGAGGAGGCAGGGGGTGGGCAGCCTGGGACGCTCCCGGGACTTGGCTGGGTTGAGACAAGGCCAGCGCGTGTCGGAGGTGGACCGGCATGCACCGCAGCAGTTTGGAAGGGGAGCTGGCAGGAGGCACCGGGCACGAGTCCCAGGCGAATCGGAAGTGTAGATGCCTGACATTAGGTTTCGAGCGCAAAGGCATCCGCTTCAAAAGACATCCATCCTGAATGAACATGTGGCCGGCTGTGTGGCACAGCCACCTGCGGAACATTCAGGTAGGATGTTCTGCCTCCTCCCACGCCACGGAGGCCCGGGAGGACCTGGGTAACCAGCTGCCAGTGACCCCACCTCTAGCTCCCTGCACCCAATCTCTCCCTCTTACGCATCAGTTAGCCCAGGAGGGACCCCCAAAACCGCACACGCCCCTCCCTCAGACCCTAATAAAGGCAGAGCCTGGGGTCACCTCACTCTCTCGCACACCCGCTCACCCTGGGTGAGCCCTGGGCATGCCCTGTATCCGCCAGGACCTGTGAGCGATAAATCTTGCTCCCCCTCCTGCCAGACGGAGTCGTGGGGAGGGAACTCTCTGTCTGGAGCCTGAGACACAGCTTGGCCTGCTCTCCAAACTCAGAGCCCATCCTCAGGCTGAACTCGGGCAAAGGCTCTTCTTGACCAAACTTTAGACAGGTTTCCCAGGCCTGGTTCAGGACCTACCTAAGCCGGTCTCGGCAGAGAATCCTGCGATGTCACCCCCGACCCTTGTCATCGGAGCAAGCTCCATCCTCATCTTGTTAAAGGCCTGCCTTTAACAAGAATCACCCTCCCCCGGAGCCTCCTGTTAGCGATTCTCCACCCACAGACCCCGCACGGCTCCCTGTCTGGAAGCCCCTAGCTGCCTCTGCTGCCCTCGGAGGTGAGCACAGCTTTTTCCTCTATCACAGCAGGGCTGAATAAAACCTGATTCAATCACCTCTCATCAGCACCTGCTCCTTTGACCCTGAGGCTCATCAGTCAAACACGTGTTTCCATGCACAGCCCTGCCTACCACCCCCTTCCTCCAGCAAGCAGAGGCCTTTGGGCTGCAAAACCCTTCCATTAACCCCTCTGCTTCACAGCCAGGCTGGAATCCAGGCGTGTCCATGCCTCACGTGAGGCGTCACCCTGGGGCTCACTAGGCAGAGACCCCCAGACCTCCAGGGTGCCTGGCCTGGCAGTGACGTTCGGAAATCTCATGAGTCGGAGACATCTCTCAGGCCACCCTATCCACTTCGTGAAGCCTGAGGTCCCCGCTGGGCCAGCTTGGCCACGGGGTTCTGCTCTCCCTTCCTGCCCAAGGCCAGGGGCAAGGATGCGCCTGGACAGAGGGCAAAGCCGCCCATCCTGCTGGCCCTTCTGGCGGGAACTCAGCCTGAGGACGTGGAGCAGCGCCAAAGCAGGCACGGGGAGACCACGTGTGGTGGGGACAGCGATGAGACCCAGATGGCCCGGCCTCCCGCCCACCGCGAGAGTCCCCAGCCAAGGAAAATCATCCTGCCAGTTGTATTTAATGATGGGCCACAACAGCGGAATCTTCCAAGTTGATTCAGCAGGAGGAAGCGCTCCCTGGGGACTGTAAGTAGAGGGTGAGCTGTTCAGCTTGCCCTCCCTGGCTGTGACTGTCAGAGCAGAGGAAGTGAGGAAGCCACGTTCCTCGGCAGGTGGCCCTGGAGGGGTGGACGCGGCCGGTCACCCACTGCTCAGCCCCACATGCACTTCCCAGTCAGGAAGCTTCTCCCGCCACCTGGCATTTCCCAAGGGCCCACTGTTTCCCCCGCCATGTGGACAGAGCGAAAGCTAATGCTTCCACCTAGAACCCTGGAGTCCTGTCCTGGCTTCTAGGCTCAGGTGGGACCTCAGGAGAGACCCGCTGGGAAGCACCTTTCTCTTCGTCCCTCCTGAGTCTCTCCTCCATGCCAGGCAGGGCGTCCACCCCGATGAGCCCCAGGCTGTTTCACAGCCAAAGAGGGGGTCTGTCTGACTCCACTATTTCACCATCTGATGTTTGGTCCTTTGTGCCTTGGGATTCTTGCTCCCCAGGGACTACCATTTTGGTGGAAGTTGGACTAGTTAGATTTTTTCTTAATACCAAAAGCATTTCGTATTGGGGTATAACCCATTAATAATGGCGGTGGTAGTTTCAGAGGAACCACGAAGGGACTCAGCCATACATATACACGTATCTATTCTCGCTCAAATCCCTCTGGCATCCAGGCTGGCAACATAACATTGAGCAGAGTTCCGTGTGCTATACAGCACAGACCAGTTAGAATCCTGATCTAGGCTTTCAAACTGCTCCTCAGAAGAGTAATGGGACTTAAAGGAGAGAAGGGTTTCACACACAACTACGTTAGGGGAAACACTGGGTTAGATGAGGTTAAACAGCCTTTGCAGCAGGTCTTTTCAGAGTCTCTGTTGCTTCAGTGATGTTTATTGAAGGCTTCCCGCAGGCCAGGCACAGGGCCAGGTCTGGAGGTGGCAGCGCTCATCAAAAGGGACGGGCTCTAGGAATGAGGGAAGCGAATGACTGATGCTAATTGGTGCCTGACTGATTGCAGTTGTCATGGTGATACAGAGCAATGTGGGGTGCTCAGCAGAGGTGGAGGGGATGAACGGTCCAGGGGAGCCCCTGGCTGGGAAAGATGTCATAGCTTGGTGCTGAGGGTGAGGAGGAGTGCACAGGTGCAGGATTCTACGTGGGACTGGAAGGCCCTCGGGGGAGCAGGTGTCTTGGAGGAGCTGGAAGAAGGACAGGCTGGCTGGAGCATGAGGGCAATCATGTCGAGACAGGGAAGTGGTGCAAGCGAGCTGTTGATGGGTTTTAAGGAGGCGTTGGCGTGACAGTTGTCTTTTGAAAGGTGCTCTGGAGGATGACTTGCTGGGGACGAGCAGGGGTGTGGAGAGGGAGAGAGGGTGTCTGTAGACCAGGGGGTTGAGGAGGGGGTAACAGCGGCTTGGACCAGAGAGCAGTAGCCATGGAGGAAGGTGGACCAGTCCAGAGATGTCAAGGAGGCCGAATCGACTGGTGTCAGCAGTGGGAGCCAGGCCCCTGCTGGTGCCTCGGCCACTGGCGGGTCAGGAAAGCCTTGCCCTTCTCTGAAAACTTATTCCTAAGTGTTTCTTTCTTGTTGATGCTATTGTAAATGGGTAAGTGTTTTCATTATGAGGTTTCAGTGAGTATGGTTCTAGTGTGAGTCGGGATACATGTTATAATGTCTACGTGCCTCTAGGAAACGCCAAGGTGTGTAACAGCCAAGATGGTGGGGAGGGAATGAAACAATAAAAATTAAACTAGAAGGGGCAAAATGGAAAAAGAATCTGGAAAAGGTGAGACAAATAAGCATGTAATAAGACAATAGATTTAAATCCTGATACATTTGTAATTTAATGAAATGAAAATGAACTAAATGTTCTAGTTCAAAGGCAAAGTTTGATTGGTCCTAGAGCCTTTCCCACTGTGGTGGGTGGTGGACAGTTTTTCCTTTGCCACACCGCAGTGGTTATTCAGGTCCTAAGAAAGTTCTAGAATCCCAGTTCCCAGGAGGCTTGCAGAAGTTCCATGGCAGTTGGCATCCCTCGAGGGACGGTAGCCATTTGCTTTACTGGTCTGGAAAGAGCTGCCAATCGCTTGGCTCTGCTAGCTGCCTGAGGAGCTGTTTGCTGTCAGCTGGTGAGTGGCCAAGAATTGTGCTCAGGGGCAAAGCTGATGGGGGCTCAGGAGGACCAAGAGGGAGCCCAGGTGCTGGCGGCCAGCAGCCCCGTTACCCTCCCCGCACCCCGGAAGGTGCCCTGTTCAAGGCCGGTCAGAGTTTGGAGCATCCCTTTAAATTTCACACTCACAAGGAATGCCTCGTTTGTCTTGGTTCTTTGGGGCTTCAAGGGGGTCCCCCCAGCTCTCCAGTTAACCCTGTCCCCCTACAAGGGATTCTCCCAGAGGGAATGTGAGCAGCATCTGGGAGGTCCATGGGGAAATCCCTTTATGGGCATGTGATGGGGGTTGGGGGGCAGAAGAGATGCTGAAGGGCAGGGCAAATGCTGGGGTACATTATGGCTGCTGTTAGGATGGGGAGAACATGAACTTTACCCGCTCATCGGGCCCACCCTCTCCGTCTGGCATCCTGGGGGTGTGATGTCCTCTTCCTGGGATCTTGCATCCAGCCCTTCTGTCACTTGATTTCGTGACATTTCCCTTCCCCACCCCTTACCCTTCAGACTCTGTTGTGATGATCCTTGCCTTTTCCCCAGGGGCCATCTCTACCTTTCCCAGCCTATTAACTTGATGGTCACAGTGAACACAAGCAGACACACTGCCCAGTGGCCCTTCTCCACGGTGACACCTACAGCCAGGCAGAGGGCTGCTGTCCAGCTAGAGCAGGACACAGGCTCCCGGTACCCCCATCCCACCCCCCAGCTGGAAACAGTGTCTTCACGACGATGCTTCTTTCTCTCTTGATCGGTCGGAACGGGCATTTCAGATGGTTCCAGTGATAGGCGGGAAGTAAAGATTCCCTAGGAGGGGGCCGCTGCCTCAGTGTCTCTGTTCCCGTAACAGGTGTAAGCTGACGTCAAGATGACGATTCCCCCGGACGTCAGACTGGAGTATATGGAGAGTGTCAGTTCCCTCGTCCTGAAGTTCAAGCCAGACAAGTGGAGTAAAATGATTGGGACGGAAGAGAACATGGCTTTGTTCACCGACTTCTTCGAGAAGCCAGATGTTCTGATTCTGGTGTTGACACTCAACCCTGCCGGCATGATCATACCCTGCCTGGGCTTCCCGGCCTCCCTCAAGTCCAAAGGGATGTACTTCATCAAGAAGAGACCCGAGAGCATCGGCAAGGACAACTACAAGGAACGTCTGGTCTACGGGGACATAAGCCCCGCGCCTGTGGACCAGCTGATCGCCATTGTAGAGGAGGTGGGTGCACCCAGGCCTCGTGGTGAGAGTGGGGGTTGGTGGGGAGGGCTCAGGAGGAACAGTGCCTACTTCCCATACTTTGTGTGAGTGGTCCTCAACCCTGCTCATCAGGGGTGGGTCCACAGATCAACATCCACATTGCCTACAATCAGGTCAGGTATTAGCAAGCTCAGGTCCGGCTGCCCTGGCCACTGAAACTGACCTGCTTTCTAACAAGACCTCCAGGTGATGCTGTGCACATGAAGGCTGAGTGGCGCTGGCCATCACCTGTCTCTCTCGAAATCACTAGAACCCCCATACTGCACTGGGGACAACCCCTGCCCACAGCCTTGAAAGGTGTGAGCCGTTCGAGATGCAGTAGATGGGTTTCCCAATTCTGAGACTTGCAGCAGAGAAAGGGAAAAAGCAAGTGCTGTCTCACATGTCTCCCCACTGTCCTGCCTCCCCGCTGACAGCAAGTGTGGCAGGTGCAGCCCCCCCGGACAGTCGGACCAGCCAGAGTTCCAGTGACTTAGCTCTCCTAGGCATCGCTCTCCTCGTCTGTGAGATGGGAGAGTGGGCATCCCCACCTTGTACAAATTCGGGCCACAGAGGTAGCTCAGTCAGAACCCAGACCGACCTCCCCTCACGTCCACCGAGATGGCTGGCATGGCCCAAAACTGGTCGCTCAGTTGTGTCTGACCCTTTGCGACCCTACAGACTGTAGCTCGCCAGGCCTCTGTCCACGGGATTTTTCAGGCAAGAATCCTGGAGTTGGTTGCCTGGAAGTTTGTATCTTCCCGACCCAGGGTGAATCCACATCTCCTGTGTCTCCTGCATGGCAGGCAGGTTCTTCACCCACTGAGCCATCAGGGAAGCACCCCTTAACAAAGCACCAGTTTGGAGGCTGCAAGTCCCAGATCCATGTGTGAACAGGGCTGGTTCTGTCTGAGTCCTTTCTCCTTGGCTGTGGATGGCCAACTTCACATGTGTCCTCATGTCTTCTAAGGACAACAGTCACACTGGGTTAGGGCTCCCCTTAACTTCCTCTTGAAAAGCTCGCTCTCCAAATCCAGTCACATCCTGAGGTGCTGGGGGTCACTGCTCCCACATGTGAATCAGGGGGACACAATTCAGCATATAACAGCACCCCCAGGCAGCAAGGAACATCTGCCTTCAGCAAGGAGTGTGTGCTCTTGTGGCAAGAGTGTGGAGATGGCTTTGCCCCTACAAAGACACAGGCTCAGGGGGACTTGCCTGGTGATCCAGTGGTTAAGAATCTGCTTTGCAATGCAGGGGATTCAGGTCCAGTACCTTGTTGTGGAGCTAAGATCCTACATGCCACAGGGCGACTAAGCCCATGCATTGCCACATGCCACTGAGATGCAATGCAGCCGAATCAATCAGTATATTTTTAAAAAGAACTTGGGACTGGGAGACTTCCCCGGTGGCTGAGAATCTGCCTTGCAACCCTGGGGATTCGGGTTTGATCCCTGGTTGGGGAGCCAAGATCTCCTGTGCCACCACAAAGATCCCACATGCAACTGAGACCCAATGCAGCCAAATCAATCAATCAGTATTTTTTAAAAAGAACTTGGGGAAAAAAAGACGGTTGCGGGGGGCTTTCATCACTGGTCTCAGCACCTTGACAGGCCCCACCACCTTCTTCAAAGGGAGAAGGGCTCGGTTCCCCCGGGTCCCAGGTCGCCAAGGACCCCACTCCTCCTGGGTGTCCCCCCACCCAGATGAGAAGGCTCGAGCAGAGCTACAGGATCCTGTCCCTTCAGGTTCTCTACTCCCTGTTAAACCAAAGTGCAAACATGAGCGGCTGGCCCCGCGTGGTCTCGGAGGACATTGTGAAGCAAGTCCACAAGCTGAAGAATGAGATGTTTGTGATGAGCGGCAAGATCAAGGGGAAGACCCTGCTGCCCATCCCGGAGCAGCTGGGCAGTCTGGACGGCACACTGGAGTCCATGGAGAGGTCGGGGCCCAGCCGGGGAGCTGGTGGGGGGAGGTCCCTGAGCCCCCAGGGCCAGCTCCCCACAAATTGGTCTTGGAGCTGGTGAAGGCCCAGCAGGGCAGGACTGCGCCTTTAGGTGCTGAGTCTGAGATGGGGCGTTGGAGACCCCCCAGACTCCGCTAGGCGACCGCTGGACCCCCGTGCTCCAGCTCCCCCTCCATCACACACGTGCACTAGGCCCTGCGTCACGTGGCATGCCAAGAGCATCACGTCATCTGGAGTCACACAGGAAGGGGCATCCCCAGCTTTAGGGCATGGGTAGCGAGGGGCAGTGAGGGGCATGGAAGGGGTTTGCAGCAGGTGGAGGCTGCACTTCTGAATGGAGGCCGAGGCTGCCCAGAGACTCCCAGCAGCCCGAGGACCCCCAGGTGTCACCTCGTACCTGCCCGAGCGCTATTTGCAACGGTGTGGTGTGCGCGGCTCTTGAAGCTGTGGCAGCGCCCACGTGCACCCTTACGCCCATCAGAGGGCGAGCACTCCTGCAGGGCTCATCACACAGGCGGGCCCTCTAGGCCCCCTACACTCACCCTGTGGTGACGCAATCAGAACTGCCCAGGAGCCGTGGTGCAACGTGGGCTTTATTCCACGGCTGGCTCCCCTCATCCTCTTTCTTGGGGGCACCGGTACCCCAGGTGAGACCCAGTGTTCTCTCAGCTCTGTCCTGGCTGAGGGCCACTGGGAGTGGAGCTGGAAGAAGCCTGCGGGTGCAGCTGAGCACGTCCCCCACCCACCCCCAACCCTTGGCTCTGCAGGATCCCCTCCTCCCTGGACAACTCGCTGCTGCACGCCATTGAGACCATCATCATTGACTGGTCCCACCAGATCCGGGACGTGCTGAGCAAAGACTCGGCCCAGGCCCTGCTGGACGGGCTGCACCCCCTGCCCCGGGTCGAGTTTGAGTTCTGGGATGCCCGGCTGATGAACCTCAAGTACATCCACGAGCAGGTGATGGCTCTTCTGCCCTCGGTGGCCGGGTGCCTGCTGGAGTCCTGAGCACCCAGCCTCCCCGAGGGGACCCGGGTAACCCGTATGGATCCCTCAGAGCCAGCCTGGGGGTCAAGTAGGCTTCATCTGCGGTCTGTTGAAAAAAAAAAATTTTATCTCCTTTTCTCCTTTGCAGCTCAATAGGCCCAAAGTGAATAAAATAGTTGAGATTCTGGAAAAAGCCAAAAGTTGCTACTGGCCAGCCCTGCAAAATGTGTACACGAATGTTACTGAAGGTGAGTGGGTGACCCCATGAGAATGTTCCCCCTCCACCAGATGAAGGTGTCAGCGCCTCCTGGGCAGGCCCCTTGCCGACCCTGGGGATGGGGCGGGGTCTGCTCCCCCCATCAGCAGTTTCCTGGAGTCTCGCCTTTTGAGGGACCAGGTGTCTGTAAACACACTGAGCTGCCCGTCACCATTTCTCGCCATCAAGGATGGGGGCCAGTTTCCGCTCCCATGGGGATGAGCCCCTGTTCTTGTTCCACGCAGGCCTGAAGGAAGCCAATGATATCGTTCTCTACCTGAAGCCCCTGCGTATCCTGCTGGAGGAGATGGAACAGGCCGACTTCACGGCGGTACATCAGCAAGAGAGGGTCCCTTGGCTGGCTTGGCAGGCTCTGGGCTTGTGTCTTGGGGCAGCAAGGGGCAGCGGGCTTCCTGGCTGTAGTCAGGCACAAGTGCTGGGTTGGGGCATCTCTTCTTGCCCTTGGAGTTACCCCTTCCTGGAGCCATGTGGAGCGGGGAGCTGAGGTGCAGTGACCAAGGGCCCGCCCGCCCGTCTCTCCCCAGCTCCCGACCTTCATCACCAAGGTGCTGTACACCATATGCTTCATCTGGGCCACCTCCGAGCACTACAACACCCCCTCCAGGATCATTGTCATCCTGCAGGAGTTCTGCAACCAGCTCATCGACATGGTAGCCCCCCGGCCCCAGTGCCTTCCCTCCCCATCCCACCCTGCATCCCGGTGCATGTTCCCCAGCAGTCTAAAAACAGGCAAAGAAGTGGGTGCGAGAATTTTCAGGCTCCAGGCTAAGGCTGGGGCCCCCTGGGTGGCCCCCCAGGGTTCTCCCAAGACCTGGGCAGAGCCAGCCCAACCTGCCCCATGCTGGCAGGGAGGAGGAACGAAAGAGGGGATGCCCGCCAAGTCCCAGCACCCCAAGACTCAGCCGGGGGCTTTGAGGGGCTTATCTGCTCTGACCACACCCATTCCCTTTCCTTCTTCCATTTCACAAGCACACATTACACAGCCTCCGAGGTCTGAGTTGCAGCTTTGGGCCCTGGGCTACTGGAGTATGTGAGAATCAGGCTCGTGGTCCAGTCTCCCGGCCCAGAGGGACGCAGTGGCCCAGGGTCCCGCGGCCAGAGCAGGACTGCATTTCTGGGCCCCTTGTCATCTGCCTCCAGAGTCTGGTGGTGCTGTGACCTTGGCCTGGGCCGAGGGGCCCTGCAACTGGCCCTGAGTGGGCAGACCGGCTAGGCCATGAGCCTGAGGGACAGTGGGTTTGTCAGAAGAGTGGTCTAGTGGCCTGGGGCGGGGCGAGAGGGTCGTTTTAACCGACCATGCAGCTGTGGACAGTGTACCTGGGTGTCACCCCTCCGGCTCAACTTGGGAACATCTTCCCTTCTGCCCAGACGCGGACCTTCCTGAGCCCTGAGGAGGTGCTGAAAGGCCTGCAGGGGGAAATTGAGGAGGTTCTGATCGGCATCTCTCTGTCCGTGAATGTCCTGAAGGAGCTATACCGAGCCTACGACTTCTGTTGTGCAAACATGAAGCTTTTCTTCAAGGTACAGCCTGGGCTGTGGACAGCGGATGAGGGGAAAGAAGTTGGGGTGATGTGGACCCCATGGACCTGCCCTTTCTCTTTCTCCTAGAAGAACAAGGAGCCGGTGCCTTGGGAATTCCCTTCTTCTCTTGCCTTTTCCAGAATAAATTCCTTCTTCCGCCGTGTCCAGACCATCGAGGTAAAGGTGGAATTTGGCTCCCCTCCCTCTTAGGAGAACTGCGTCTTCTGTCCTTGTCTCGCTTGCACATGGGCTCCCAGAAGGGAAATAAAAGTCACACCCAAACATCTGTGTCCCTGGGCTGTCCCCACCAGGCCCAGAGCTGTTAACCCAGAACAAAGTGGTCCATTTCAGTTGCTTTTCCCTTTTCTCCTGCCTTCTGTCCACAAGCAGGTTAATGACAAGTTCATTGACCTGGGTCAGGAAGCCTGCAGGCCAAGGGAGAGGGTGAGTGGGACTAAGTTAGCACAACTGAGTTTCTTAAGAAGAACCTTATTTGGATACATGGAATGACACAGGATACATGGAATGACACGGGACAAATAACACTTTTAAAGAGGTTCAGAACAGTTTCCTCTGGGGAGGAGAGGTGAGAGGTGAAGGCATGTGTAGGGCAAGAAGGTTTTCCTTCTTGTTTTGCAATCCGTAGGGGGTGGCATCACTGACTCTGTGGACATGAGTTTGAGTGTACTCCGGGAGTTGGTGATGGACAGGGAGGCCTGGCGTGCTGTGATTCATGGGGTCGCGGAGAGTTGGACACGACTGAGCGACTGAACTAACTAACTAACTAACTAAGGGGGTCTCTATTTTAGGTAAACGTTGTACACATGTTATGCCATTTAAAAAAATAAAGCAGGGTTGGGGGGTGGATCCTAGAATCACAGGGCAGTGATTTTTTGAGGGATGCTATCAGTGGGGGCTCTGGGAAGGCCTCTATGGCTCCTATCCACACACCCTCTGGAAGGCAGAGCAGGAAACCCCTTGAGACCCCATGTCTCAGTCACAGAGTGTTTCTTCATGCCCCAAGGCTCCCAGCCTGAGAACTTGAGGGTCCCAGCTGAGTTTCTGGCCAAATAGCTGCTGGTTCCTACATTGTAGATTCTGAATCCAGATGGAGCTGCTGGGAAAAGAGGGGCTTCTGGGAAAAGAGAGGGTGGGGGAAATGGCCATGCTGTCCACCCCTTGCCCGATGGGCCATGCCAGCTGTGCCACCCTCCTCCGGTGTGAGAGGCCCAGAATACGGGGCATGACAATGCTGTCACTTTCCAGTAGGTTTGCTTGGGTCATATCTCTATACACCTTGGATCTTTGGTGGGAAACGGCACCAACCTTGGCACTGGTTTAGGGGAGGGACTGGAGTGCCCTGTGAGCACAAGATCAGGCACATGAGGGCTGCTTGTGGTCCTCACTGAGGCTTTGGGGGTCTCGACGGAGAAACAAGAGCTACAGACAGAAGCAATAGATAGCTTGATACGACTGAATGAGGTTAAATGCCAAACCAGTGATCTTGGAAAGGAAGGTACCATCTAGGCTAAAGGAGTTGCAGAAGGCAAGGAGAGACCCACGTCTCGGAGGGAAGGAGCAGGTAGGATTTACCCATAAACATCCATCAGGCGCCCAGTACGTGAGGCTGTGAGGGGCCACCGTCTGCCTTTCTGACCACTTCCTCTCACAGCCCAGGAAGTGGGGCCACTGTAAAGTGTGATTTTATTTAGAGATGCATGTCACCCCATGTTGGGTCAGGACAAGATCCCTACCTTCATCTCCTCCTCCACGAACACAACTGGGAGATTACTCACGGGACTCTCACTTCCGTCCCCTCTGTCTGCGTCCCTGAAATGGCTTTAGGGAACCTTAACACTGATAAGCAGAGGGCCCCTCTGGACTGCCGTGTGGTCTGGGGGCTCCTCCCCTTGGGGGTCAGTCAGGAAGTTGAACCGACGAGGGTGTGGGGGTTTCTTCCACCAGGATCTTTATAAAACAGCCATCGAGTTTCTGAAGCTGGAGAAGATCGAGCTCGGGGGTGTGAGGGGGAACATTCTTGGAAGCCAGGTGGCCCAGATCTACGATGAGGTTTTCGAGCTGGTGAAGGTTTTCGCCGACTGCAAATATGACCCCCTGGACCCCGGAGACTCGGTAAGTGGGGGGCCTGGGCGGCAACGACAAATGCTCTGAGGGTGGGAAGCTGCGTAGAGGGGAGCGTGTGGCAGAGGACAGACAGCACGAGAGCTCTGCCCTCACGACAGTGAGCTGCTCAGAGGCAGCCTGAGCCCCGGTGGGCGGGCTCAGAGTGTGCCCACTCCCAGCTTTTCATGCTGGTCAAGGTTCTAAGGTGGGTGATTTAATTCGCTTCCAGAGTTTTGATGACGACTACGCTGATTTCAAGACCAAAATTCAAGATCTGGATAGGAGGCTGGCCACCATCTTCTGCCAAGGGTTTGATGACTGCAGTTCTATTGAGTCCAGTGCAAAAGTAGGTCTGGGCAGGGAGTGTACCCTGACTGAGGATTTGTCACACCAGCTCCATGATGCTGAGAACGGTTGTTCAGTCACCCAGTCGTGTCTGATTCTTTGTGACCCCATGGACTGCAGCACGCCAGGCCTCCCTGTCTATCACCAACTCCCAGAGTTTACTCAAACTCATGTCCATTGAGTTGGGGATGCCATCCAACCATCTCATCCTCTGTCATCCCCTTCTCCTTCTGCCTTCAATCTTTCCCAGCATCAGGCTGTTTTCCAATGAGTCAGATCTTCGCATCAGGTGGCCAAAGTATTGGAGTTTCAGCTTCAGCATCAGTCCTTCCAGTGAACAGTTGCAGAATTGGTCTAATCATGCAGTCTGGAGATTGTAGGTGAAGAGCCGGGCCCAGAAAGGACAGGGGCCTTCTCAGTGCCTTAGAGAGAGTCAGCAGTTGGCACCTTGAGTAGCTTCTGAGGGGGTCTTACTGCTACATCTCAAGAGAGGAGAGTGAGCACGGGGTCATATACTGAGTCCTGCTCCCCATTTGTCCTTTGATTCAGTTCCCTCAGTACTTACATGAGGAGCAGAAGTTAGAGGCAGAGTTGCTCTAAAAAATAAAATGCATCCACAGTTTGAGCTGCTGAGCCCCACTGACTCTCTCTCAGCATTTGAGACCCGAGGATACACAGTATCATGTGTATATACACATAATGCACGGTGTTATGACGGGGAGTCATTTCTGGGTCGGGGGGGGTGATGGCTGGTATTTTTCTGTCTTCTTTGCACTTCTCTACCATCTCCAGGCTGTGCGGGTGAGGTGGATGGCACTTTTACACTTAGAAAAAGGAAATGCTTATGAAAACATTAAAAAAAAACCCCACAGATTTCAGAAAAGCACTAAAGCCCATAGAGACCGTCAGTTTGAGAGAGAAACCTGAACGGCCAATACTCACATAGGTTGTTGGTTTGGCCTCACAAATGATTGGGAATGTGCAAGTCAAAACCACAAGGTGCCTTTGTCGCTGGTCAAACTGGCTGGGGCTGTGAGAAGCTGGACATACGTCCCCTCTGCTGGTTGGTGCACCCCTCCCACAGGACTGCTCAGCAGCGGGCACATGGTGGGGCACGTGGAGATGGGCTCCTAGACCTTCCTGGTCCAAGTTCACGAGGCAGCCAGCATTTGGTGCCGACATGCCAGGACATTCCTTTGCCTTTTGAGTATTTCTAAAGTAAAAATGCTCAAGGATTTGAAGCTCTGCAAATGTAACGATCAATTAAGTCTTGGATGGAGTTGGCGCTCCAGGCAAAATATCAATGAATGCAAATTAATACAGAACCTCCATGCTGTTCCCTTCTCTGAATACCCTTCCCCTTGGAGCTGCTATGGGCACCTCCTCGGAAAGGCCCCCACCTCTCCTCCTCCTCCCAGAGGGAACCTTCCCCTCGCCGCCATCGCGGACACCGACCTGTTTGGTTTTCCTTCTTCGTGCTTGGCTCTCCCTGGCATCCATCCTGTACTGCTCTCTTCGTGTCTGTTGTCCTCCCAACTAGAATATAAACTCCCTGGGGGCAGGTGCTTGGTTCGGGTTGATGCAGAACCAAGCCCAGTGCAAAGCCAGGCTTTCCTGGTGGAGGGAACTGGCCCCTGCTGAGGCAGTGGAGCTGTTCCCTGCTGACTCCCTGGCAGACCTTAGGCGGGAACCAGAGGCTGTTAGCCCCAGGGCTACCCAAGTGCAAAGGGTCCCGAGTAAGGTTGCCAGTTGATGCTTCCATGTGGAAATGCCGGTCCTCCCCTGTGGTGGGGTCTCCAGAATGAAGACGATGCTGGAGTTGATGGACTGCGGCACCAGTTAGCCCTTCTTGCCTGTGGTGGGGATGAAACCAGGAGAAGCACTCCCCCAGACCTCTCGGAGGCTGGGTGCCACCTTGTGCTGTCTTTCAGTGACAAGGAAGGAAGTGGGTTGAGGTGTCCACGCCAAGTTGTCAGAGATCATAGGTCCCCCCTCGGAGGGGAACTGGCCAAGGAGAACTCTGGGTGGCACGTGCGGGACTGACCCACTGCCTGGGTGCTTTCACAGGCACTTCCCCACTCCACCTTGGCCTAAATCGGCTTCTGTACTCCGCAAGAGAAAGTCCTTTCTGACACGTGACTTTGTGTTAGATTAGAAAGAAAATAAGTCAGAAAGACTCTCGTAAACCATGCCTGTCTCCATCTGCTCATCTCCCTTCCCGTACTGGAGAGCATTTTCTCCCCATTTGACAACCCTCCGCTCTAATTAGGACAGGCCCTTCGGGTGCCCTCCCGCCCATCCGCTTGACCCCCTGCGTGTTCCCAAGCTGCCGGGATGCTATTTCTCGCTGTCAGTAATTCGCACGCAGCTGGGAAGGTTCTAGAGCAATTTTCCACACAACCTCCTCCTGGCAGAAAATGAAATTAGCCTCCTTCCCAGAAGCCAGGGGCCAGAAAACATGTGAGCGTGAAATAAAGGGAAGAGGGAGGAAAAAAGGGAAGAGGGAGGAAAAAAGGGAAGAGGGAGGAAAAAAGTCAAGAGGGCTGTCAAGCAATAGAATGTGCTTTTCCCAACTGCTCTGAGTCAGTTTTCAGAGACACGACACTGGTGACCTCATGTGTGGGGAGCCCCCCCCACTGCAGGGAGTAGTGGTTAGCAACTCGGGGTCACAGTGTCTTCCTGGGAGTCGGTGGCTGCTCTCGTTGACTTTCAGGGACACAGAAATTTCTCCTGCTTTCTCAGCAGCCACCATTCCTCCCTTTCCCCCAAAAGGCCGCCTTTAGACACAGCAGTGGTCTTAGGTTTCATACCTAGAACTAGGGCAAATCCGAGACTTGGGTCCAGGCCTTCAGGGTCCAAGGGCTCAGGCAGGTGCGGGGACTTCTCCCCTGGCAACCCCTGGCTGGCTGGGAGCTTCCTGAACGTCTGGCACGTTCACACTGTCCAGCCCACATGGCTACTCTCTGCAGGCTGCTGTAAGGGCCCCTCCCCCAGTGCTCAGACACAGCCCTGGCCCCCACTGCCTCCAGGCCTCCCACCGCTGCGAGAGGACTTTTTAAAAACCCGCTTCTATGTCCCAGCTTGAGCCACCCTCTGATGCCAGCCAAGACCGCAACTAAAACATCCAGATGATCCTCCCTTATTCTCTTCTATGAGCTTTTCTTTATTTAGCGAATACGAGTGTATAGCATTTGCAGTGTGATGACTTTGCTACGTGCATGGTGCTCAGGCATGGTTACTGCCCTCAGAGCGAGGTGACAACCCCTGCTGGAGTAATCAGGTCAGGGTGCTTGGGCTGATAGGCCATGGGCACCTGAGCTGTCCAAGCTCCTTGAGGACTCCGGAAGCCCATGCTTGAACCTCTGGTGTCACGGCCTGTGAATGTGCCAAGCTTTCCCTGTAATCTCTGCAAAGCCCAAGGGCTGAGCACTCCCTGGAGGTCAACACTTCTGCCCTGGGCACCCTCATGGTATCTGAACCCCATCCCCACTGCCACCTTCACCCGGTCAACCCAGGGCTGAGCATGGGGCCCTTGGTTGGTGAATTGAATTGAGTCCGCTAGAGAGAGGTGTTGAGGTGCAGACCCCTAGGACCTGTGAATTATTGAAAATAGGGTCTCTGCAGATGTAATTGAGCTGTTCATTGAGGGCCTCCTGCTGGCCCCCTGTGCCTTAATCCAGTGAGCCTGGGGTCTGTGTCAGAAGAATAGGAGAGACCCAGGGCCAGACATGCACAGGGAAGGTGGCTCCATGACAAAGGAGGCAGAGGGTCGAGTGATGGGTCTCCAAGCCGAGGATTACTGGCCACCCAGGGACTCTGCCCTGGAGCCTTCACAGGGAGCACAGCTCTGTCCGCCTTGATTAAGACTTGTTGCCTTCAGGCTGTGAGAGAATTAAGTCTGTTGTTGAAGCTTTCCGGTTCACAGTGCTCTGTGATGGCAGCCCCGAACGCTCCTATGGGCTCCTCCCCACACCAGCGTTTGGCGAGTTTAGTGGTTCGGGGACCTAATATAGTGTAAAGATAACCCTTCCCCTCACCTCTTTCCCCCCAGAGCACTTTTCAGAGCAAAACAAGCTTCCCAAGTGGTTTCTCTTGCCTGGGTGGGTCCTTGAGGATCAGTGGTCTTCCCAATAATTCTCGTGACAAAGGTATTTCTCAATCCCATTGTAGCACAAGCCCTGGTTATATAAATAGCTGCTTTTCTCCCCCAATTTTTTTAAATGATATTTCTTAACTGTTTAAATCTTCTTTGCCCAAACTCTGATTCCTCTTGGTCCTGGAATGAATTTTTCCTAGACCTTGGACCTAGTTTGTACTATTGGTTTATAAGTTGAATATGTGGGGACCCAGCATACATCAAGATGGAAATCATAGAAGCAGCTGGTTAGCCAGTTGCTACACAGAGGAAACTTCCTGGTGTTGAAGGCACGTGTCTTCCTACTTCTGAAGGCTGACTGCACAGAGTATCCAAGCCGTGGGTGATGCCAGGCACAGGGGAGGGGATGGGCCCCCCTAGCAGGGCCGTCCCCAGCACAGAAGCTTCTCTCATTTCTCTCCAGCTTCTGTACATGTGTGGGGGCCTCTTGGAACGGCCTCTGATTCTTGCTGAGGTGGTGCCCAGGTACTCGGTCATGCTGGAGCTGTTTGACACTGAGCTGGACAACACCAAGATCCTGTATGATGCCCAGATCGCAGCCTCAGCAGATGGCAATATGCCCCCGATCCACAAAAACATGCCCCCCGTGGCCGGGCAGCTCAAGTGGAGCCTGGAGCTGCAGGAGAGGCTGGAGGTGCCCATGAGACACCTCAAGCACATCGACCACCCGTGAGTGATGGCCCAGGCCCGGCAGCGCTCCTCTGTGGACCCAGGGAGAGGGGTCAGGTGCTCGGTCCCCACTCTGAGGCAGGCCCACACCTCCCATCGGCCTTTCCTTCCCAGGGCACAGTCCCAAGAGAGACCCCCCAATAGCGCAAGCCCCCCACTCTGAATAGCTGGCCAGAGCAGGGAGTTGGCCACTGTCACTTGTATTTGGCAGAGCCTAGAAGGCAGGCAGAGGAGCAGGAGAGCTCACAGCAGGATGAGGGAGGCTGTCAGCTTGGGGACAGGAGGAGGGTGTCCTGGGTGTTTGGTTGGAAGGCATATCTGGCTCTCTGGTTGGTCCTACATTGGAAGAGAAGAGAGGAATTAGGGAAGCTGGAGGTTATGAATCAAGTCATGGCCATTCCAGGCCGATATTATAGGGGTTAGCATTTGACCTTCTGGATTAGATGCAACCTACAAGGGGCATCGTCCATTTGCATGTTCAGGGTCTCAACCTGGAAGAAACGAGAGAGCTGGCTAGCTGCTGCAACACCCTGAGGTCTGGAAGCCTCGGTTGGGATGCCCGTGAGGCCCTGTGGGAGACAGTACCTGACCCTTCCCCTAACTCTGATTCCAGGGTCATGTCCAGCGTGGAGGCCAAGCTGATCTACCAGAAATATGATGAGATGATGGAGCTGCTGAGAAGCTACCGTGAGAGGATCTACCAGCAGTGGGTGGCAGGGGTGGACAAGGACTGCCTCTTCAACCTGGGGCAGCCGCTGATCCAGCGGGACCCCGTCACCAACCTCATCCGTGTCAACTTCAGCAGAGCGGTAGGTACCGTCTGCTTCCTCACCAGGCAAGCCCACACGGCTCTCAAGCTCACCCCCTCCTCCCGACAGCACAGATCTATGGGGCTGACGTTTGTGTCACATTTACCCTAAAGGTTTATTATTGAAGTGCTGCTTGAAGTGTGCCTGGGATATGTTTAAGATATGAGACAGTCATAGCATCCTTGAATATAGCTTGAATGAGTGTACTATTTTAAAGCTGGGCTTTCACAGGGTCCCAAGAGGAACCATGAGTTTGAGAATTTAAAAAAAAAAAACAAAGGCCTTTGCAGGATCTGAATAAATAAGCCCCCTGGTCAAGTTGGGGATGCTGGAGGGAATCTACACCATCTGGGGCTGAAACCTGATGGTTAGCCATGTGCCAGGGCAGAAGTGGGAGCAGCCTGGACCTCCACAAGCATGGCCCCACAAAAGTGTGTGTCAGCCTTGCTCGTGAAGTCAGCAGTGATTTCAGCAGGGCAGGGACCCCACATGTGACTTTACCTCTGAAACCGTCTCTCCCACTAACATCCATTCTTTCATTCAACAAACATTTACTAAGCACTTACTTTGTGTATGTGCTTGGGATAAATTAGCGAACCAACAAAGATCTCTGTCCTTCTGGAGCTTGCCTCCTGCAGAGCGAGAAGGGCAGGGGTGGCGGGGGTGGTGGGGGCAGGCAGTGGCGGAAGGGCCAGGAGAAGAGGGGAGGGAGCAATAAACTAGCGTAACAGGTGACACACAAGGCGGTGGTGATTGGTACCCCCAAGAAAGGTGTGGGCAGGAAAGGGGGTCATGGACTGAGCTGGAGGAAGGGGGCATCCTGATCCTGCCAGCAGAGCCTGTCCCCCAGGTGGGCCTCCCCCGCCGCTCCCCCTGGGGGCTGCAGAAGCCTCCCAGGGACAGATCCACATGTGTGCTGCCAAGCGCTGTGCTGTGAGACCTGACCGCTTCTGTTCTCTTCACTCGCCTAAGTTGGTGGCAGTGCTGAGAGAGGTCAAGTACCTGAACTTCCAGCAGCAGAAGGACATCCCCAGGAGTGCCGAGAATCTGTTCTCCCAGTACGAAACCTTCCGGAAGTTCGTGGGCAACTTGGAGCTCATCGTCAGCTGGTACAACGAGGTGAGCTGGTGCCACATTGTTTTTTTGTTTGCCACATTTGGGGGGTTTCGTTTACGACAAAGGTGTACGAGCCCCATGTGGAATAGAATGGAGTACGTTTCCGTGAATGAGAGTGGGTGGAGCCTCCCTCTGGGTGAATCCCTGTCCCTGCCTTTTCCACTTCCTAGAGTGGCCAAGGTCCGTCTAGTCAAGGCTATGGTTTTTCCAGTGGTCATGTATGGATGTGAGAGTTGGACTGTGAAGAAAGCTGAGCGCCAAAGAATTGGTGCTTTTGAACTGTGGTGTTGGGGAAGACTCTTGAGAGTCCCTTGGACTGCAAGGAGATCCAACCAGTCCATTCTAAAGGAGATCAATCCTGGGTGTTCATTGGAAGGACTGATGCTAAAGCTGAAACTCCAATACTTCGGCCACTTCATGTGACGAGTTGACTCACTGGAAAAGACTCTGATGCTGGGAGGGATTGGGGGCAGGAGGAGAAGGGGACAACAGAGGAAGAGATGGCTGATGGCATCACCAACTCGATGGACACGAGTTTGAGTGAACTCCGGGAGTTGGTGATGGACAGGGAGGCCTGGTGTGCTGTGATTCATGGGGTCGCGGAGAGTCGGACACGACTGAGCGACTGAACTGAACTGAGAGTCGCCTGCATTCCTGGGCTGGAGGCCACGTCACACCACCTGCAGATCACGGCACCTCCACTTCTGTCGTCACACTCCCTTCTTCTCATTTGTTTTTATCAGCTCCCTCTTATAAGGACCTTGCCATCCAGTTGGGCCCACCTGACATCAAGGTCCTTAACTGAATCACACTGCAAAGCCTCTTTTGCCAAAAGTGACGTGACACAGTATCACAGGTCTTGGGAATTAGGAAGTGGCCATCTTTGGGGGCCATTATTCAGCCTATCATAGACGCCTCATCCAAAAGGGGCCAATGAGTTTCTCTCTCCTTGAAGCCTGGGAATTAGGTTTTTAAAAATATTTGTTTGTTTCTGGCTGCGCGGGGTCTCTGTTGCTGCACGCGTGCTTCCTCTCGTTGCAGGCTTCTTGTTGCTGTGGCTTCTGTTGTTGCAGAGCATGGGCTCTAGGTCTGAGGGCCTTTGCAGCACGTGGGCTCTGCAGTTGTGGCTCACGGGCTTAGTTGCCCCGTGGCATGTGGGATCTTCCCTGACCAGGGATCAAACCTGTGTCCGCTGCATCGGCAGGCAGATTCTTAACCACTGGATCAGCCGGGAAGCCCGAACCCTGGGAATCTGGAACTGGGTCCCAGCTTCATTTACCACTGGAGTCTTGGGGCAGCAGAAAAACCAGAGCAAGCAGAAACGGGCTGCAGAAGGAAGGGAGTAGTCGGACACGACTGACCAGAGAGGCCCCGAAAGTGGCCTGTGAACCATGAAATCCCAGGGCCTGCCTTAAGTGCATGTCCTTGAATTAGCTTCTTTCAGAATCAACTTTCTTCAGGCTCAAAGAAGACCATGTTCATCCACTCCCTAGAATGCAGCCCCAGCCATAGCATTTAGGAAAAATGGAGGAAGCCTTAGAGATGCAATCACATGGAAAAATGTTCATGAGTTACTTTCAGTGCAAGAGGTTTTTGGATTCTTTTTACAGTGATGCAATCAGAAACAAAAAACCCAACAAATATTAATTAGAATAAAATGGAAAACTATCTTCCACTTCTGTATTTCCAAACAAACCCCAACCAAGCACATGCTGGGGAAGCATGTTAGCTTCAGCAGTGAATGACATTGTTCAAAAATGTTCGACAAGAACGGACAAATATTAGGCAATGTTAAGACAGGACCTGGAGTTAAGTGTCTACAATGACCCTTATTATTGATACTGGCTCCCCTCTCTGGTGATGCTCCTGAGGTCCCTTAGATCAGGGGTCCCCAACCTCCAGGATCTAATGCCTGATGATCTGAGGTGAAGTTGATGAAATAATAGTAGAAATAAAGCGCACAGTAAATGTAAAGTGCTTGAATCATCCCCAAACCATCTCTCCGACCCCCGTCGGTGGAAAAATTGTCTTCCACGGAACCAGTCACTGGTGCCGAAAAGGCTGGGGATACTGTCTTTAAATGCACTTCTTATTCTTAACATAGTTTCTGTTGTCGAGAGAGACCCCAGGCCCCCAAACTACTAATATCCATTAATGTCTGAGCTAGGCAAGAGTTGGGGAGGGGGGTGAAGCTTTAAAGAATCTCCTGGGAATGGGGTGAGGGAGATGTCTGGGAAAAATGCCCTAAAGGTGTGGATTTGTAACATAGCTGTTGAAAAGTACTAAACAGGGCATATTGAGAGGATCCCATCACCGTCAGCTTTGTTTACTGTGGGCAATCACAAAAGGGTAATAATATTTAGCTCTTGTCTGGGCTATTGGTATAACTGTTTAATATATAAAGGTTGATAAATGGAATCAAAATTTCACATTGACTCACTTTATAATCCTGTCAGTGCTCTGTTTTGCTTCTGTCTGCTTTCCACTGGTAATAGCCATTAAGCTTTATTTCTCTGCCCACACTGTACCTTTTCTAGGAGTTCATTGTTTGAAAAGGAGGATGTGGGTGGGGGAGGCTCCATTTAAAGTACTACCTATATGTCAAGGGTTCTTGTGAAAGGCAAATAGCATCTAACATGCAATTTAATTTCCATGTACATTCCTCAATTTATAGAGTAGACCTATCCTTGAGAACCTTACGTGTAAATCAAAATGTTACCAGATAGGACAATATTCTGAAGGCACAAATGGTGCTTATTATTTAAAAGAATAATTTATATTTAAAAAACTGTGTACACCCTCCATCTGTTTTTCTGTTCTGTGAACTGATGCTTTCAAGCGTTACATGAATTTCTTAGCTCGGGGCAGACCCAGATCAAGCCTGTGTGGAACCTCCCTTGCAGTTCACTCTGATGCTTTAACTAGTGGAACGGCTTCTCCACAGATCCTGGACCTCCTCTGTATAATCACATTTCAAGCCTTAGATCACGGCCCAGGCGATGTTCTGAGAAATGCCCCAGAAACGTCCCAGTTCCAGGGTGTATTCCGATTTCCTTTTTTATGATTCTAAGCTTCCCCAGTGATTGAGTGGCAGAGAATCCGCCTACAATGCAGGAGACTAGGGTTTTATCCCTGGGTTGGGAAGATCCCCTGGAGGAGGGCGTGGCAACCCACTCCAGTACTCTTGCCTGGAGAATCCCATGGACAGAAGAGCGTGGCAGGCTACAGTCCACAGAGTCATAAAGAGTTGGACATGACTGAAGCAACTGAGCACAAGCCAAATTTTTTAAGTTTTGGATTATATACACATTGTTTTTGCATTAGTGAATTTCCTCCTCTTTCTATCCCATAACATAAATGATTCAGAGTTAAGCATATACATAAATCCTTGATGATAAAAAATATAATTTTAAAAGTTGGAATCTCCTGAACTTTGTGCATACAATTCCCAGTTAAATCACACTAACGGTAGCTGGTTTGGTTGGTATTGAGTAATAAACACCCTTACCAGGAGACGATTTTAAATCTACTTGCATTTGGAACAAATGCCCTGAAACTATAGTCCTTGTTTTGCAGATAAAGACCACCATGAAGAGTGTAGAATTTCCACTGATAAAGTCAGAGTTGGAAGCAATCGATGTCAAATTATTGAATGCTGAGACGACGCTGTTCTGGAATGGCGAAGGTGTGCAGGCAATATTTATTTCCCTTTGAGTTACGCTTGGGTGAGAGGGACGGTGAGGAGGGGTGTCCAACCCGTCGGGCATCTGGAGTTCTTGTGGAATCAGTGATCCGCCCACTTGGGGACGGGGGAGGTCCTGATTCCGAGGGGGCAAACGCTGTGTGTTATCCCTCAGCGCTGCCTTTCTGGAAGTTCTCCACCATTTCCTCTGCTTCAGGCTCCAGAGAGGCAGAAGGACTGGCCCAGAGCTGTGTCACAGTAATGATTGTCAAGTCAGCCTTTGCTAGATCGTTCCTTTTCTAAGATCCCTTCATGCTTCTTTCTCAGGTGTGTTTGAATATATTCAAGAGATGCGAGAAATTCTACACAACTTGCAGAACAGAATACAAAAAGCAAAGCAAAACGTAGAGGGGATTTCCCAGGCCATGAAGGTGAGTAACCCACAAAGCGCAGCGTGCATGTGTGTGCTAAGTTGCTTCAGACGTGTCCGACTCTGCGACCCTGTGGACCATAGCCCACCAGGCTCCTCTGCGCATGGGATTCTCCAGGCAGGAATACTGGAGTGCGTGGTTGTGGCCTCCTCCAAAGGATCTTCCCCACCCAGGGATCAAACCTGAGTCTCTTATGTCTCCTGCATTGGCAGGCGGGTTCTTTACCACTAGTGCCACCTGGGAAGCCCCAGAGTGGGGCTTAAATAGGGACCTGGGAGAGAGTCCTGGGGTAACAGGCCCCTCGGAGATGCTCATTTAAAGTGCCCAGGGCAGCGGGGACCTGCTGGGTGAGGCTCAGAGCCACAGAACGGTGATATCAGGGTGGCCCCAGGGCAGAAAAGCCCCAGGTCCCTATGCAGAGTTCCATTCCATTTGGTTCTGTTGAGCTCAGCAAATGTGGGGGCTGCGCCCTCTGCCAGGCGGATACCAGGAATGAGGGTGTGCGATCAGGGAAGAGGCGCTAAGACTCAGCCCCGCTGGGAACATGTTCATCATTCAGTGCAGAGCAGCACAGGTCCTTTCTCTCAAGCCCAATCCAGAAAACTGGGGGACAGCCTTCCCTGGCACCCCCTCCCCAACATGGTCTGTCATCAAGGCCCGAATCTGCAGACACCTGCCATGGGCCGTCATAATCTGTTCATTAGAAAGCATCTCATCTGTGTTGAGACGTCTTTGGCTCATCTCGGTATGAAACTGTTTCCTGCGCTATAGTTCACATTCATTTCATCACCATCCACTTAGATGTAACTCAATAAATCGTAGGCAAAAGCCACCCACTTTTTTCTGATTCTATTTTCATTTGATCAGACTATTTCCTCAAGTCATTGCCTCAGAAAGGATGTATTGATGATCTGCTTTCTGAATCCTTGCTTGTCCAAAGCTCTTTGTTTGGATCTCACCTAGCTTGTCCAAATAAAGAATTTTTTGATACAGTTCTTTTCTTTCAGTAGTCTAGAAAGATCTCTATATTCATCTGCTCTGGCCACTATAGCAAAGGACCAGAGACTGGGCAGTTTACACGGCAGAAGTGTATTGTCTCACAGTCCTGAAGGTGAGAAGCTCAAGACGAAGGTGCCAGCAGGTTGGCTCCTCCCGAGGCCTGTCTCCCGGGCACGTAGATGGCTGTCTTCTCCCTGTGTCCACTTCAGCTCAGTTCGGTCACTCAGTCACGTCTGACTCTTTGTGAGCCAGTGGACTGCAGCAACCAGGCCTCCCTGTCCATCACCAACTCCCAGAGCTCTCTCAAACTCACGTCCATCGAGTCAGTGATGCCATCAAACCATCTCATCCTCTGTCATCCCCTTCTCCTCCTGCCTTCAGTCTTTCCCAGCATCAGGGTCTTTTCCAATGGGTCAGGTGGCCAGAGTATTGCAGCTTCAGCTTCAGCATCAGTCCTTCCAGTGAACATTCAGGACTGATTTCCTTGAGGATGGACTGGTTGGATCTCCTTGCAGTCCAAGGGGCTCTCAAGAGTCTCAACACCACAGTTTTCTCTGTGTTCTAATTTCCTCTTATAAGGACACCAATGATATTGGATTAAAACCCGTCTTAATGACCTTACCTGAATCACCTCTTTAAAGGCCTGCTCTCAAATGCAGTAACATCCTGAGTGTTAGAGATTAGGACTTCAGCATATAAATCTGGTGGGAGACACAGTTCGGGCTACAGCCACCCCATCTCATAGCCACGATGCTGAGAAACCTGACTGTGGTACGACTTCCCTCTGCTGTCCCTGTTCTCTCCGACCAGAGGCGGATAGAGCCCTTGGTCACAATCAGGGCTCAGACACATCACCAGAGTGTGTCCAGACGTGTGTCTCCTTTTGTTAATGTTCCCTGGATTCACAAGGAGCTTTTAATCTGAAAACAGCAGCATGTCCCCAGTCCCCAGGCACTTCCTCCAGTCACTTATTCTCTCCCTTGTGTCCCTTTGTCCTGGACACTGAGCATCTTCACACACGTCTCTGGATCCAGCTGCCATGTCTCCTTACCTCCAGCTCCTGTGGTTCCTGATGAGAGGGTCAGATACTGCTTTCCCTAGGCAGGCTCCTTCCAGGCCTGTTTGGGGAAAATGCCCAGGGGTCTCTCTGTGGTCCCCCAAGGCCCCTGTTAGTTTTGAGTCACATCATTGAAGACTCTCTTAACGGTGCTTGGCGGTCCCTCAGCCTCTGTGAGGCCCACCTGGGGCGGGGACACTTACTCCCAAAGGTATATTGGGAAGGAGTGAGACTGGAAGCTTTTTCTCCAGGCGCTTTTCTCCTGCTCATGTTTTCCCTCCAGGACTGGTCAGCCAACCCAATGTTTGAAAGGAAGGACAACAAGAAAGAGGCCCTGTTAGACTTGGATGGGAGGATGGCCAACCTCAACAAGCGCTACACCGCAGTCAAGGATGCTGGCCTGAAGATCCAGGCCATGGTGGCGGTGAGAAGATGCCCGGGAAGGCCTTAGAGAGCCCACATGCTTTCAGTAGCCAGGGAGGAAGGAGCAGGGTGGGGAGGGGGCTGGAGTTTTCATAAAACGTCAGATGTCTGCAACCTTTAATCCTGGAGTCTGATTTTATAACAGCAGGCTCTTCTGACCCCTCACCTGGAAGCCCGATCCTCTGGTCACATGTATGTCTTTCTCTAAGGATGTCAGAGCCTCCTCCCGCTACATAAATTGGTGTGGACCAGTGATGTATTTCTACAGGGTCCCTGGGGGTAGCTGAATCTGGGACCAGCAGGCCACCTTGGAGGAGGGTCTGCTGAGCTGTTCTTACGCTCATCATTGCAAGGTCCTTACTCCCATGGACTGACTTGACTAGGCCAAGAGATAATTTGCTTCCAGGTCCTCTTCCTTTGCCCTGGTACCAGAAGGTCCCAGGAAATTAACCTGTTAAACAGCAAAAATGTTACTTGAAAGAGTTAACTGATTAACCTGTTAACACTCCCAGATGTATTGGAAACAATACGGGAGAAAGAAATCTGGCTCAGGGTCAGGAAGAGGCTTTGTCATCACATACGTTTGCTAGAGTCCTCGACTCCCATAATAGTCATGTAAAGCATTGCTCTCTACCTTACACTGAAGCTGTTTAAGCCTGTGTCTTCTCTCCCCTATTAGAATAGAACTGCCTGAGGGTACAGACTGGGTCATGTTCATCTTCATGTTTCCCTGTGGCTCTCGGTATCTTACAGATTCATCTACCCACCCACCCAACCATTCACCCATCCACTGCTCATTCAGCCATCAACCCATCTGTTCATCCACCCAACCGTTCGCCCACTCATCCACCCACCCACTCATCCATCCACCCACCAGCTCCTGCTCTGCTCCAGATATTTGGCTTAGTGCTGGGGGTATAAAGGGGTAAAGGACAGTCAACTCCTGTCCTCACGATGCTGGTCATCAAGGGGAGGTACAGACCAAAGACAAACAATCATTCAGCATTGTCACCTGTGCCATCACAGGCACAAGTAATCGGTCACTAGAGGGAACACAGGTGGAGGATAGGGACAGGAACCAAACCTGAGATGAACGGGGGTGGTGATCAAGGAGGGTCAAGGAGAAGGCGGCCATACCTGGCATGAATGGGAAGGAGCAGCCTAGACAAAGACACTGACCTAGGAGGAACCTGGCACGTTCAGGAAGCCAAAGTCAGAGCCCTGTGTGTGGAGTGTGTGGGTGAGGACAAGGGTAGTCCAGAAAGTCATTGGATAAACTGACTAAAGAGGGAGCAGGTAGACCCAGTGAAACAGCAGTCAGCCGCGTGGTTCTGTTTGCAGGAAAATGCAGAACTCTTCAGAGCGGATACAACAAGCCAGTCCTGGAAGGATTACGTCAACTACATTGACAGCATGGTCTTAGATGAATTTGACCAATTCATTCGCAAGTCTCTAAATTACCTGATGGACAACATGGTTGCAGATGTAAGTGACAGATGTGAGATTTATGTATATGCGTACACATAGATATGTGTTATAAACATGAGATAAGGTTTACATTGGAATCTATAATCTGTGGTTTCCTGATGAAAGAACGGACTTATTAAAATCTGCCCAGGGTGACCAGCTTGTCCTGATTTCAAACCTGAAAGTCCTGCACCCCAGGACATCTGGTCACCCTCAATGTGCTGCAGCGTAAATGGGCTAAGCATACTGCCACAGAGCTGAGCTGACCTATGTTGCTGTCGGGTGAGGAAAAGCAGGCATCCCTGGCCCCTCCTCACATTGACTGGGGGTAGGATGTGCCCTCCTGTTGGCAGCGTCATCCACCAACCCTCTCCACCCTCTGCTGCATTGAGCAAAAGCTTAAACCAGGTCAGCAGAGTGGGTTTGCTGGTTAACTGCATCCTGGCCTGTTCTCCCTGAGCTGTGCCCTGCCTGTGTCTTTTTCACTACAGGGGCTCCCAAGTGACTTTGGATACTGCCCAGGAGGGCAAGAGCAGAGACTCAGCTCACTCTCAGGAGAGGGTAGTGGACACCACAGTGAGACGCCCTGACACAGCTGCAGAGGGTGGTTGTCACCAGAGCATCAACAGACCCCAGAGTCTGCTGGTGAAAGTAGACAGCACTACTACCTGTAGGGCTCACCAAGGGCTTCCCTGGTGACTCAGTGGTAAAGAATCTGTCTGCCAATGCAGGAGATGTGGGTTTGATCCCTGGGTGGGGAAGATCCTTTGGAGAAGGAAATGGCAACCCACTCCAGTATCCTTGCCTGGGAAATCCCATGGACAGAGGAGCCTGGCGGGCTACAATCCATGGGGTCACAGATGAGTCAGACACAACTTAGTGACTAAACAACAGCAAGGACTCAGCAAGCAAGGTATAGCAAAGCAATATAAGCAATGAAGGTAGCTAATGTGTAGCATTTATCCCTACAAAGAGAGCAGGCACAGTCAAATGGGTGATGAGGCCCTGATAACAGTGTCCTGCCTAAAAAGTCCCAGGGAGGCTCTGTATTTGCAAGTGGCCAACCAGCAGAAGTGGCCCCCCCAAGACAGAGGCTTAATAAAAGTCTGCTCAGCTGAGTTCATGACAGCTGACCTCTCCCACTTAGCTCACTCAGGCACTAATGCAGACCCTCCCCCAGTCATAGAGCTGGGGGGGTTCTTGAGCTGGTCACACGCAGGGCCAGCAAGGACTACATTTGGAGGAAGGTTAGTGGCTGTGAAGCAGGTCCCGAGCACCCGTGGGCCTAAGCCTGCACTATTGAGTTTTATTGGTGCATTGGGCGGTCTCCATCCTGTCCTCTGACACCCAAGACCACACCTAGGATCTGCAACCTCACAAGGAGGATCCAGGAACAGACAGGGTTACAGTGTGCCCTCTTTGTAAACAGGACCTCTGTGGAACGTGAGGTTTGTCCTTTCTGGAGCTCAGCAGAGGCCATCCTGCCTGGCTGGGATTCCCCCCCGCCCCCACCCCACACGCTCTGTATGTTAACTACCCATCTAATCCCCACGGTAACCCAAAGAGATGGGGACAACAGTTGCCTCTGTTCTATGAAACGAGTCTGCTCACTTTGTAAATCTAGGGAAACGACAGCGAGGTTCTCACCTGAGACCGCGCAGCTGGTCAGTAGCAGATTTGGGCTTGAACGCAGGCAGTGGGTCTCCTCGGCGCTCGGTCATTGCCGCCCCGTCTGGCTTGGACACCCAGCCTGGGCTTGGCCTGGTGGTGCTGCATTTGGCTGCACAGTTCTTGCTCATGGGCCCTTGTTGGGGAGTGTGCTCTCTGTAGCAGTCCCAGCCAGCAGGAGCCAGCCCTAGACCTTGTTTGGTGCCTGGGCGAACATCAGGCATCAAGAACAGTTAGCCATAACACCCTGTTTTAGGAGAGCGTCGCGCCACTGTTCGAGGTCCGCATGGAGCTGGAGGACGACGGGCTGGTCTTCAGTCCATCCCTGGAGGTGGGTGGGGACCGAGGCTTCCTGGCGCTGATTGGGAGCCTGGTCACCGACATCTACAACGCAGCCAAGCTCATCCCCAGACTGGCCAAGGGCAGGATGCACTATAAGGTCAGTCTGGGCTTGGTTACGGCTCCACCACTTTCCCTGCCACCAACTGCTACCCGGGGTCAGAATCACCTTACTGACGTGGCAGCGCTTGGTCGCGTGTGTGTGTTTCATGGTGGTGGTCCCGGGTGTGATGAGGAACCCAGGGGCTTCCATTCTGTCAGGTTCCCAGAGTGGACCTGTCCTTGCTCGACCTGGTTTTCATTCCCGCAACACCTCCCCACCCACAGCGAGAGGCCAAATGTGCTTTCCCGCCCCACTTCCTGCTATTTCCCTCCCTCCTGTAATTTACAGTCTGTGATCCTCGGAGCATGCAGGCTCTTTGACAAATGTGCCTTCCACTGGTTCCCACACCCATTTGCTCTGAATGCATTAAATACCCACTCACAACATAAAACACAGATCAGATCCTGGGGATGCAAAGGCAGGGGAAATTCAGCCTCCCTGAAGGGGGAGGTCTGAGAAGGTGTGCTTGATGGAACATGGTTTGTGGGGCAGTTAAACAAACGTTGGAAAAGACCTAAATGACCATCAAATACAGGAGTCCTTCAGTAGCTTCAGGCCCATCCAACAAAGGCATCTAAATGAGTCACAAAAGGGAGCCTGGGATGGAAGGAGGCTCGTGACGTGTTATCAAGTGTTTATCAAGCTGTGGAACTATGTTTAGAATGTGACTTCATTCATTTAGGCAAACAAAAGCCTGTCTTCCTAAGGACGCACTCCAGACTGTCAAGTGCGCTCACTTCTGGGAAACAGGCCGGGGGCAAGGGAGGCGGGGGGACAGCGGACATGAAGGGGCTTTTTGTTTCGTATGCTCTGCCTTGCTTGAACTTCCTGATGACGGGCGCGTATTATTTATAATAACAGACATTTCCAGCAAGATGCTCTGTACTGTCAGGGACAGGTATGTAAGCACGTGCGTGTAGTGACTTGAGGACAGGAGGAAATACCTGGCCGGGTTAAGGACAGCTTCCCAGGGCAGCTGACCTGCATTCTGAGTCGCGAAGGACGGGAGGAGATTCCCAGGCAGAGAGAACGGTTTGAGGATTCCTGAGCCACACAGAGGTAGTGTTCCAGGCCCAAGTACACACAGCGAGCTGCTCTGGAACTTAGCACAGAGTGAACCACACCACCAGCGATCCACCCAGGCACAGACGTGTGGGACCCAACGCAGGCCGATGAGAGCCGGAGCCCGACATGTGGCTCTAGAATCTGAAGGGCCACACGTTTGGGTCTCCTCCACCTGCCCTGGGGTCCTCACGAGATGTAGCAGGACAGAGCAAGGAGGAGTTAGGGTCCTGGTGACCCAGCCACACCCCAGGCTGTGCACACCCCGCCCTGGTCTAATTTTCAGGATTTTAATTTATTGAGGCAACTGAGTGACTACAGACAGAGGTCAGTGCCACTGATAGAAAACGTAATGTTGCTCATAGCTCCCCGAGAAAGGAGAGGCGCGGTCAGCCACGCGGGGGCGAGCAGCAGGTTTGGTCAGGAGGCAGGAGGATGGAGGGAAGCCCAGGCCAGAGGCTGGTAGGGCTGGGAAACTGCTCCGGACGGACCCCGGGGTCATCTCTAGTTAGCTGGTACCTGGCGCTGGGGTAACGGAGCAGGGGGAACATGGGCTTGGGATATGAGGGTTGGTTAGATGAAGGAGGTGGTTGGGCGTTTGACTGGTTTGCACAAGAAAGGCGTGCCCCCATCCCAGCCCTTTGCGCTCTCAGAAGTGGCTGGCCCTGTGGGGGGCAGTCTCTCCCCAGCCAGCAAGAATTTGTTTTTCTTCTTTTTTCACCGCACCAGGCAGCTTGCGGGATTTTTAGTTCCCTGACCAGGAATCGAACCCGGGCCTGCAGCAGTAAGAGTGCTGAGCCCTTAACCACTGGACTGCCAGGGAATTCCCAGCAAGATTTTTTAAGACGCCAAAACTTCTTATTGCTGCTGCGTCATCACTCAGTCATGTCCGACTCTGTGTGATCCCATGGACTGCTGCCTCCCAGGTGCCTCTGTCCATGGGATTCTCTAGGCAAGAATACTTGTTAAGATAGAGAAACTTCAAAAGACATGTTTCATACACACCCTCCACCTTGAGATTTTCCGGTTACGGGAGCTAGTCACTATTTTCGATAAGACAAGTTTGGATTGCGCTTTCTGTCTCTTGAAATGCAGCAGGCCTTGTCCAGCCAGGGCCTCGCTACTCCTGCTGCAGCTGTCCATGTGGTCTCCATCAGGGCCTCAGATATGGGCCTCCTCTCAGCGCAGGCCCTTTGCCGTTTCTCTAGCTCTTCACCTCGCGTCCATCAGCTCTCAGACCAACGACCACTTCCTCAGGGGGTGTCCCCCAGCCTCCTCCCCACTACATCTGAACACAAGGATGAGGGTCATGATGACTCAGGTTCTGGTTCGCTGATAAACGTGTGACCCCAGTCCTGGACTGTCCACATCCCCGGGAGCCCTGTCCACACTCCCAGTGCCCCCTCCCACTGCGTGCACACAGCAGGTGAGTAGCTACTAAATAAATGAAGCTATGGGCAAGTCATCCTGGGGCCTGCCAGGCAAGAAGTCACGTCCGGCGTACCTTCACGTGGGAGAACGTCGCCAGTGGGCAAGTGTCCCCTCCTGTCATCTCGGGAGGCTAGCAACACTTGAACCAACAGGGAGCCGCTCTCCAGGTCAGGGAGACCACGGGGCAAAGCCCTCACCCGTCTGTTCCCCTCCGGCCCGCCTGCAGACCGACCTGGAAGACATGACGGACCTCATAGAGATGCGGGAGGAGATTTCCAACCTGGTCATCAGCGCCATGAAGGAGGCCGAGGAGTACCAGGACTCCTTCGAGCGCTACTCCTACCTGTGGACGGACGACCCCCAGGAGTTCATGAGGAACTTCCTCACTTACGGGCACGCCCTCAGCCGGGAGGACTTGGACGGCCGACCCGAGGAGACCCTCCCCAAGACGCCGCCCACCCTCGCCCAGTTCCAGCAGCAGGTGCGTGAGGACCTTGCCCACTGGTTTTCTCGCTTCTGGAATCAACCACTCCCTCCTCACCCCCGCTGCTGTGGAGGGGCCCTGGGTTTGATTGAAAACGCGGGTGAACGTTTTTTTAAAAAATGTAGGTTTTATTATTATTCAAGTATGGAGAGACCAACACACCAGCAGACAGCCACCATAGAAAGAGGGTTTGTGACCCATGGGTCCCTAGCAAAGGGGTGACTCCGGGCCATAGGTGTCGCCAGCGGGGCGCCAGGGTCAGGAGACACAGAACGAGGGAACAGCGTGGCCAAGAACTCGCGCTAGGGTCCCCATAGGAAGGAAGAAGCAAGGTGGGGCACGCCGGCTTCGGGTGGGCCAGTTTGAATCATTTCAGTGACTCGGGGGTATATGGGCTGTCTCAGGTTGTCAGGTACCTGGCCCCCTGGGTGATATCCGAGCAGGTGGACGGTGGTCAAAATTGGGGTGCGGACTCTGGTTCGTTGTTTGCACATGGAACAACATGGTCCTGGGGTGGGGGGGATTGTCTGCTGTCTCTAGGAATGAGCCAGCCTGTGACTAGGGGCGGGCTTGTCCCTCTAGAGTCAGCAAGGCCACCGATGCCAAAGCATCAGGAATGCAAAGCATGATGGGAATTTCCTGGTGGTCCAGCAGTTAGGACTCGACTCTTCCTGGGTTTGCTCCCAGGTCAGGGAACTAAGATCCCTCAAAAGGCATGGAGTGGCCAAAATATATATATATTAGAACACAAGAAAACGTAATGAGTTTATAGACCTTCGTGTCTTTTCCTGAAGCTCGGTGAGGGTGGCCCAGCCACAGGGGAGATGCTCAGGGTGGGGGACACAGTCTCTCCCACAACAGGGTGGGGGGGACAGCTGGCTGCCGATCTTGAAAGCCTCGAGGACAGGTAGCAGCACAAAGCTGGCTGAGTTAAGGGTGCCCCGTGGCACCTGGGACCCCTTGCACCCCTTGGAACTTTGGTCGTGCCCTCCTTCAGAAGCCCTCCTTCAGAAGGGACCCAGTGATGTCCCTTTCTGACAGCCTGTATCCCGCGTTCAGTGATAGACTTCTGGGCCGCAGGGGCTGTAGGCTGGGGCTGGGAGAAGGAAAGGTGCTCATTGTGAGGGCCTCCCCTGCTGTCACACGCTGTGCTGGCCCCACCACAGCAGCCCAACAGCTGAGCGGGTCCTTGCCTCCCAGATCGACTCCTATGAGAAGCTGTATGAGGAGGTGTCCAAGTGCGACAACACCAAGGTGTTCAACGGCTGGCTGCAGTGTGACTGCCGCCCCTTCAAGCAGGCCCTCCTCAACACCATCAAGCGCTGGAGCCTCATGTTCAAGCGGCACCTGAGCAACCACGTCATCAACAGGTGGGCACCAGGACCGCTGCCCCAGGCCCACACCACCCCCACCCCCACCCCCACCCCCACCAGCCTGACACTGACCACACTCCAGAGAGCCCCATGCCAGGGCCCCTAGCCAGCCGGGTGTGGAGCTGAAGGTCAGGTTTAGAGACCAGCGGCCCCATGGAGGGTGGGTCCCAGCAGGAAGGTGTCACATGGAGGGGAGTGGGGGCCCTGGTCCCTCGGTCATTGCTTCTTTACTGGGCACTTACCATGTCTGATCAACAGGTGCCAAGGAATCCTTTAGGAGCCCTGAGTTGGGCAGGGAAGCCTGGCATGAAACCCGAGGGTGGTACCTGTGCAGTTACAGGCAGTGGTGGGCTGGGAGTCTCCAGGAGCCCCAAGAACGTGTAATCCCACTCTTCCATCCAGGAGGCCCCTCAAAGGCCACCCTGAGATGTGACCCTACCCGGGACTCATGACTAGTTGAGCTAATGAAACATGGGGTGCCAGGCAGACAGGCACACGGCCCTCCCCTGGAGGGGGGCCCCCATCACATGCGGCCTCGCACCTACCAGCCTCGCGGACCTGGAAGCCTTCATGAAAGTTGCCAGGATGGGCTTAACGAAGCCCGTTAAGGAGGGGGATTATGACGGCCTCGTGGAAGTGATGGGGCATCTGATGAAGGTCAAGGAGAGGCAGACGGCCACGGACAACATGTTTGAGCCTCTGAAGCAGACCATTGAGCTGCTCAAGTCCTACGGGGAGGAGATGCCCGAGGAGACGCATGTGAAGCTGCAGGTAGACAGGCCTGGGATGCCCCGTCGGGGGAGCTGGAGCCCCACGGGGCAGGGCCAGAGGAGGACGGGCCCTTGTGACCCGGAACCTGCAGGCCAAACCTCTTCTTCTAGACCTGAGATCCCCGGGGAACAGTGGGGTGGGAGGACAAGGCTCTCCAGAGATGAGGGGACAGGGAGATTGCCTCCCAAGGGTGGGAGGGGAATAGTCCCTGCATTTAGTTGGCGTTTCAATGGATTAGAAATGCTTTCATGTCCCACGCCGCCTCCTGAGCCCAATGGGAGCCTGGGCAGGAAGGACGGTGGACCAAGAACAGGGTCCGCAGAGGCCCTGCAGCGAGGCTGAGAGAGAGACCAGCTCCCTGGAGGAGAAGGCTCCCAGGCAGCTCCACACTCGTGGAGATGAGGGGCCATGGCAGGGGATGCAGGGACTTGAAGAAGTCCAGCACTTTATGGCTGATTTGCAGGATGCCAGTGTTGGTGCCAATGCCTCTGTGTGTGCGGCTGGGGCGGGTGGGGGAGGGAGGGATGGAGGAGACGGGTCCTGCAGGCAGGGTCAAGCCACCCCCTGGGCTTTGTCTCCTCCCACTCCCTTTCTCTGCCCTGACTCTGTGTCTGGTCACACAGGCCTGACTCCCTGTGCCGGGAGACTCTGACGCCAGCCAGTGCCCAAGACCCCCAGCAGAGGGAGGGACAGGATGGTGTGGGTGGCTGTGGTGACCTCTCGCGCTGCCCAGGCTCTGGTTTAGAGCATGTCATGTTTGGCCCCTTTTCCCCCGGCCCAGGGCTCAGTAAGGACCAGGATTAGAAGTGTGTGTGACCAGGCCCAGGAGCTCTGGGGCCATGGACAGGGCAAGTGGGGTGGTAAAAGTTCTGATAAATGTTTGAGTCATGCCACTGCCAACAAAGACTGTTAGTTAATTGTAGAAGAAAGTGAAACAATATCTATTTGTGGGCAAAGAGATTAGGGCCTGGAATTTTTGTCTTTAAAATATTTTGCAGCAAGTACAATATTTGCCCAAGTGTGGAGAACTTGGAAAATACAAAACTTCATCTGATTGCTAAAGTCATTCTTTTTATATATATATAAATTTATTTATTTTAATTGGAGGCTAATTACTTTACAATATTGTAGTGGTTTGGAAATACATTGGCATGAATCCACCACGGCTGTACATGTGTTCCCTATCCTGAGCCCCTCTCCCACCTCCCTCCCCATAAAGTCATTCTTGAAGTGTCAGACCTACAGGAATGGGAGACAGGTTAGTGGCTGCCCAGGTTGGGGATGCAGGGTGGGTGCTGACTCAAAGAGCTGACACAGGACAGTTCCCTCGCAGTGATGAACAGGGAGGTATGTGGATTGTGGTGGGGGTTATGGGAACCTATACATGAGACAAAAGTGCCTAGGACCACACCTGCGTATAACACACGCACACACAGACTGAGCTTAAAACAGGGTAAAAATGGACAAGTTCTGTCATCTGTTAACAGAAACACCCCAGGGTCTGATGCTGGCTTGGCTCTCGAGCCTTAGTTGTAGAAGATGCCAGCACTGAGGAAGGCTGCGGGGAGGCACACAGGACGCTCTGTGCTTTTTTTTCCCCCAATACTTATTTACTGATTTATTTGGCTGCCCTGGGTCTTAGTTAGATACACAGCGTCTTTGGTTGCAGCACGTGGGATCTAGTTCCCTGATCAGGGATCGAACCCAGGCACCCTGCCTTGGGATCGCAGAGTCTTAGCCACTGGACCACCCGGGAAGTCCCTCCCTGTGATATTTTTGCAACTGCCCGTGAGCCCGTAATGATCTCACACTAGAAAATTTTTTAAAAGAGCAGAAAAGGGAGTGGTGCTTGTCCTTTACCTGCACAGGAACTGCCGGAGCAATGGACAAACACCAAGAAGCTGGCCATCCAGGTGAAGCAGAACGTGTCGCCCATGCAGGCCAACGAGGTCAGCATCCTGAGGCGGAAGTGCCAGCAATTCGAGGTACCGTGGCCTGGGGGGCAGGGCCGGGGTGCAGCCCCCACGACGGCCGGGCCCTGGGGCAGGGAGCCTGAGCATCTCACGGGGTCCTCCCGCAGCTCAAGCAGCATGAGTTCAGAGAGAGGTTCAGGCAAGAAGCCCCGTTCAGCTTCAGCGACCCCGACCCCTACAAGTCCCTCAATAAGGTATTTTTGCTCAAGGAGGAGATGGGGTGGTAACTTTGGGGATCCATCTTTTCTCAAGCTGTCATTCTCGTGAGCCCAGAAACACGGCCTCGATGGGACCAGCCTTGGGGCCGAGCACACGTGTGTGTGTGTGTGTGTGTGTGGACTCGTGCATGTGTGTGCACAGACGTGCAAGCTCAGCCATCCTATGGGGCCTCCCCTCCAGGCCCCATCAGAGAAGTCGGGGGTGGTTGGGGGGATGGATGGGGAGGGCGCTGCTCCCCCGACTAGAAAGTTCGCTGCCTTCCCGTGTGTGTGGGGTCGGAGTACAGTATGCCGACGGCTCTGAGGGTCACTGGGACATGACGGGGTGGGGGCAGATGGGGAAGGCTCTGTTGCGCATGGGCGCCCCGCTCACTGGCTTCTTCCCGTGCCCGCAGCAACAAAAGAGCATCGCGGCCATGGAGAGCGTCATGGAGGCGCTGTGCAAGTCCGGGAGCCTGTTCGAGGTCAGCGTTCCGGACTACAAGCAGCTTAAGGCTTGCCACAAAGAGGTCCGCCTGCTGAAGGAGCTCTGGGACATGATCATCATGGTGAGGGGCCATTCTGGCTTGGGAGGCGGGTGGGGCAGGGGGAGAGAGGGGGAGGTGGGAGAGGGGTCCACAGGCAGCATCCCAGCACCAAGGGGGGGCTCCCATTATCCCCCCATGACACCCACCTCTGACGGTTGATGGAGGCAGCCCCTCTTCTCAAACACAAGCGTAGGAAGCCTCACTCTCCACCCCAGGGTCAAGACAGTGTCCACAGCATATGGGCATGTGTTAGTTCCCCATGGTCTCACCTTTTGGCTCCTCTATTTCCAAAGATATTTTACTTCTTCTCTTTTTTTTATTTTTTACTTTATGGCATTATGTGTGGGTGCGTGCAAAGTCGCTTCAGTCGTGTCTGACTCTTTGCAACCCCATGGACTGTAGGCCACCAGGCTCCACCATCCATGGAATTCTCCAGGCAAAAGTACTGGAGTGGGTTGCCATGCTCTCCTCCAAGGATCTTCCCTACCCAGGGATTGGACTTGCATCTCCTGCATTGGCAGGCTGGTTCTTTACCACTGTGCCACCGACAAAGCCCTCACTGGAGTATAGCTGGTTAACAACGCTGTGTCTCAGGTGTCCAGAAAAGTGATTCAGTTATGGATATACATGTGTGTGTTCATTTTCGAATTCTTTTCCCATTTAGGTTATCACAGAGTATTGAGAGGAGTTCCCTGTGCGATACAGTGGGTCCCTACTGGTTGTCTGTCTTTTTTTTTTTTTAAATAGATAATGCCTTGATTTTAATTATTTTAATCTCTTGGCCGCACTGCGTGGCATGCAGGATCTTAGTTCCCTGACCAGGGATCGAACCCGTGCTCTCTGCAGTGGAAGCACGGAGTCCCAACCACTGGGCTGCCAGGGAAGTCTCCCTGGTTATCTATCTTAAATACAGCCCTGTGTGCCTGTCAACCCAAACTCCCCACGCAGCCCTCCCCCCACCTCACCGTGACCTTAAGTTCCTTCTCTAAGTCTGTCTTAGTTCTCCTCCTTGGTGTTCTTGAATGAACTTCAGAATCTGTCACATCCTCCTCTCTTCAGATAGAAAACTCTCTACACACAGACTTGAATCTACTCTGTGAGCTCATCAGGGGAGGATTCCCCTCCTGGCAGCAGTATTTGGCGTCCCTGCCCAGGAACAGGCCCTGTCTTGTCATGTATCTTGTTTTTTGGATTATATCTTAGTAAGATAATGCGAGTGTCTGTATCCTGACCATGCTGAATCTATCTATCTCTCATAGAGGGCGGAGTCGGGGAGAATCTTTGGAGCCACAGGCTCCATCAGAACCACCCCCCAAAGGGAGAGAATCCATCAAAGCCTCTGCTGCTGCTGCTGCTAAGTCACTTCAGTCATGTCCAACTCTGTGCGTCCCCATAGACAGCAGCCCACCAGGCTCTGCCGTCCCTGGGATTCTCCAGGCAAGAACAGTGGAGTGGGTTGCTTTTTTTCTTTTTGTAATTCACTGAATTCAAGTCTCTTGTCCTCGAGTGACCTGACTGAACAATGCTGCTGCTAAGTCACTTCAGTCGTGTCCAACTCTGTGCAACCCCACAGACAGCAGCCCACCAGGCTCCTCTGTCCCTGGGATTCTCCAGGCAAGGACTGAACAATAAGTCAACTCAGAAAGCCGCACTCTGCTTTGACACATACCACTTAGCACAGACCCAAGAATGCAGGTTACTTTTCCCAGGAGATAACGATAATCATTTCCAGTCAGGGTGTTGCAAGAAAAATTGACAAACAAGCCAGGCTACTTTTATGATAACAGGATACAGAAGCAGCTTAAACTTAAACCAGAAAGGGCCATCGATTTCTGTGGGGATTAATGCTTCATGTCTCGGGATTTGCAGTCAGTCTCTTGTCAGCGCCCCAACTGTTGGTCATTGTCTGTCAAGGACGTCTATCAAGATCAGGCTGTTCTGCCCCAAGCCTCTGTCAGCAACCTCTGACCCCCTCGAGGACTCCCATCCAACTCCCAAGCCATTCTCAGCCCACCCCGAATTCAAGACTGGAGCTTCTTGGGCTTCTGTCTCCACTCTTGGTACGGTGGTCCCCCAGCACCGCCTGTGTCTTGCTTCATCCTGTTATGAGTGGGATTTCTTCTGGTGTGTCTTATCAGTCAGTGTAAGCTAGGTTGGGCTTCCCTGGTGGCTCAGTAGTAAAGAATCCGCCTGCCAATGAGGGAGACCTGGGTTCGGTCCCTGGGTCGGGAAGATCCCCTGGAGAAGGAAATGGCAACCCACTCCAGTATTCTTGCCTGGGAGACTGCATGGACAGAGGAGCCTGGTGGGCTACAGTCTTTGGGGCTGCAAAGAGTCAGATAAGACTTAGTGATTAAACAGCAAGTAAGCTAGGTTACTCTGCAGTAACAAACAGCCCAAAAAAAAAAACAATCTTTGTGTCGTGAACCACAGACACGTATTTTTCGTTCATGCAAAGTCCACACCCCGGTTCCAGACAGACCCGCCACAGCTCAATGCATGAGTCCACAGCTGCCGAGGCAGGCAGAGGGAACTGTGGGTCCGGCGTTGGCAACTCTGTGCCTCTGCCCCTCAAGCGACAGGTGTCATCCGCATTCCATTGGTTGGGGCAACTGTTGTGGCCTCACCAAGACACGGGACAGAACAAGATCCTGGTGAGCAGTGACAAGGCCCATGTTTTGCCAAAATCTCTCTTAACTGCTGACTCTTAAGTTGAATCTGTCACGGTAGAACTGGGGGGTTTTTTGCCCCCGTGTAGCCAGTCACTTTACCAAGCTCTGTCCTTAGTGGCAGAGACTCCTCCTTGGATTGTTCCATCCAAGAGCAATGCCAGGAAGGCGGCACGGATGCCTCCCTGAACCGTCCCCAGTAGAGGAGTCAGTGGGCGTTTTTCCACCGCAGGTCAACACCAGCATTGATGACTGGAAGACCACCAAGTGGAAGAACATCAACGTGGAGCAGATGGACATAGACTGTAAGAAGTTCGCCAAGGACGTGCGGTCTCTGGACAAGGAGATGAAGAGCTGGGATGCCTTCGTGGGGCTGGACAACACCGTGAAGAACATGATCACGTCCCTGCGCGCCGTGAGCGAGCTGCAGAACCCCGCCATCCGAGACCGCCACTGGCAGCAGCTCATGCAGGCCACCCAGGTACCGCTGACGCAGGGGCGGAGGGCAGTGCTCCTCGGGAACTCGCTGAGGGAGTGGGGGGCTGACGCTGGCAAAGCTGGCTTCACGCATGCGCACCCCAGGCCATCATACAGGGCTCCGGGCTCAGGATGGTCCCAAGCTGGGTTAGAGGCTCTGCTGTCACCATCTTGATTTCCTTAATAACTTTTTCACACGGGATCCCATCATTTTCATTTTGTACCGGGCCCTGCAAATTATGCAGCCAGGACTGGTTGTAGCATGAACGGTGAATGTCCATGGGGCTCAGGAATTTGGGGTGGAGGAATAGTCCTGGGTCCCCCCATGTACCCTAGGAGCACAGGGTCCTAGCGCCAAAATTTTCCCAGGGAATGTTCCGGAGTGGGAGGGGCACTGGCCTTGACACTCACCGAAGGCAAATAGGACCATCCCCACTGTCAGCAAACATTGAACAAAACTCTATGGAACAGCTACTCTGCAGAGGTCCCCCGTATATGTCGAGGAAGCAGAGAGATTGCGGACATGGGCCCTGCTCTCAGGGCAGCAAAGGAAGAAAGAACACAGGCCATGGTGTTTGGGAGGCCGAGTGAGCTCCCAGCAGCAGTTCTAGGGGTGCAGAGAAGGCAGCCACCTCCCCGGTTAGGGAAGCACGGGACCAGCATCAGGACCACGTGGGGTGTGGCCTGGGCCTTGGGGAGGGGAGAGGAGAAACAGGCGAGCAGAAGGGATTGTCTCGAGTACTGAGGCCACTGGCCAGCAGGCTCATGTACCCCATCCAGGGCCTGGGAGAGACCCCTGGGCAGTGATCAACAAACAACAGAAACATTCCAGGAATTGGGCATCACCGAGGACTTGTTGAGACCTGGGCAGGTATTTTCCCAACCATGATTGAGAAACACTCAATTCCATCAGTTGGTCAAACCAGTTTTTGTGGCAGGCTTGGAATTCAGGCTTGGAAATGTCTATGTGACAGCAAGAAAGATTTGAGGACTGGGTGACACCATGCAAATACCTGCTATTGTTATCAGAGTAACAGGACCTGTGATGCAGCCACACCTGTTATTAACACGGGAGCTTCCCCAGATGGATCGGGTCCTGTAGCTGCAGTCACAAAGCCCTACATGATGGGGGTCTTAAAACCACAGAAATGTATTCTTCTGTGGCCCTGGAAGCTAGAAACTGGAAGTCAAAGAGTCAGCAGAGCCAAGATCCCTCCAACATCTAGGGGAGGACCTTCCCCTGCCTCTCCCAGCTTCTGGTGGTCCCAGGCGGCCCTTGGTTTGTGGCCGCATCCGACACATTCTTGCCTCCGTGGTCACGTGGCCTCCTCTGTATTGCAAACCTCCCTCGCCTTTCTGTGATGAAAACACCTGCCATCAGGTTTAGGTTCTGTGCAGTTGACCCAAGATGATTTCATCTCAAGATCCTTAACGGCTGCAAAGACTGTTTCGGAGTAAAGTCACATTCTGAAGTCCAGATGGACATGAGTTTGGGGGGACACTCTTCAACCCACTACCGGTGGGCTCTGTTGCTACCAGTTTTACAGGGAGGAGAGGCCTGGAGGAGTGTCTGCCCAAGTCACAGAGTTCCCAACACTCGCTTCATGGCCTGGGTTCCTCCCTTGCCAGGCTCTACGTAAAGGACAAAGGTGTCCCTCAATTGGAGAACGTGTGACCGAATGTGAAATGTGCCTATTTTTTTCGTCTGCAGGTGAAATTTGAAATGTCAGATGAGACCACCCTGGCAGATTTACTCCAGCTGAACCTACACAAATACGAGGACGAGGTCCGAAACATTGTCGACAAGGCCGTGAAGGAGTCTGGGATGGAAAAGGTATCCCTTTTAGACAGTGAAGTGTGTTTTGTATGGGATGATGCTAAAACCGACCCACCAGCCTGACGCCTGTTGAATGCGCTGGAGCTAAAAGTGATTCACCAGTCTAACCCTGCTAAACGGCATGTCGGGTGGAAACTAACGTACCACCAGTTAACGCCTGACTGAACTCTCCTCTTTTCCATGAAGCACCCTCGTTTGTGGTCCATCCTGCCGCAGCCTCTGCCTTCTGAGAAACTGAATGGGGCCGGGGCGGGGTGGGCAGTGGTCAGGAGGGCTGGCCGTCAGCTGGTACCTAGGGCCATTCCAGGACACATGAAAATGCTGGAGGATTCCTTTGCAATTCAAACCTCTCTCCTCATCTGTTTTTAGACTTTGAATGGTCACAGTTGGGCTTGCTTTCTTTTTTTAACGGCTTTATTGAGCTATGAATCACATACCGATTCACCCATTTAAAGTGTGCAGTTCAATGGCTTTTAGCATATTTACAGAAGTGTGCAGCCATCACATATTAGAATTAGTCAATTTTAGGACATTTCCATCTCCTCAAAAAGGGGTGAAACCCAGACCCGTTAGCTAATATCTTCTCACACCTCCCCCCATCCCTGCTTCCTGTCTTCTATAGGTTTGCCTTTTCTGTACATTTCATATACATGTAATATCTGGGCTTTTGTGTCTGACTTCTTCCACTGAGCATGTTTTTAAGTTTCCTTCGTGTTGTAGCTGTGTCCATACTTCATTTTTTTTATAGCCAAATAATATTTCATTATATGAATACTCCACATTTTGTCAATCCATTCATGCACTGAGGGACATTTGGGTTGTTTCCATCTGTTGGCCGTTGTGCATAACGTTGGCACGAACATTTTGGATTCCTTAGAGCAGGGCCTCCTTCCACTTTCCAGGAAACCCTGGGTCCTTTCCAGTGACTCTTGCCAGACCCTCGCTGACCCGGCTTCTGTTCCTCTGAAAGGTGCTGAAAGCCCTGGACAGCACCTGGTCCACCATGGAGTTTGAGCACGAGCCGCACCCACGGACGGGCACCATGATGCTCAAGTCAGACGAGACGCTGGTGGAGACGCTGGAGGATAACCAGGTGCAGCTGCAGAACCTGATGATGTCCAAGTACCTGTCCCACTTCCTGAAGGAGGTGACCAGCTGGCAGCAGAAGCTGTCCACGGCGGACTCGGTCATCTCCATCTGGTTCGAGGTCCAGAGAACCTGGAGCCACCTGGAGAGCATCTTCATTGGTTCCGAAGACATCCGCGCCCAGCTGCCGGAGGAGTCCAAGAGCTTTGATGACATCGACCTGGAGTTCAAGGTGAGCACAGCTCTCTGGCTCCTGCCTGGGCACTTTCAGAAATGGCTCTCTTGGTGCAAACAGGGCTCGTGATGCCATGGTGGTCTCTTTCTCCTCCCAGGCCCTGATGGAAGATGCGGTGAAAACACCCAATGTGGTCGAAGCCACCAACAAACCTGGCCTCTATGACAAACTTGAAGACCTGAAGAAGAGGTGGGTCCCATACCTGTCCAGACGAGGGGCTTCACTATGTGCAGAAGCCCAAGTCATGCGCCTCCCCGCCAGACCCCGCTGGCCAGGCAAGGAAACCCCAGGCTGAGGGTTAACACATCCCCTCCCTGGAAGCACCTGCCACTTCCTGCCACCCTAGCCACAGAGCCTGCCTTCAGCCTCAGAGGAAGCCGCGATGGCAGAGATCAAACTGTAGCCCCTCCTGCCTGGGGACGTCCACAAGTGCAGGGGCTGGCTGAGAATGAGTGTGTCTGCTCTGAAGATTTGAATCAAAGTGGGGCTGCGAATAGCCTGGATGTCTCCAGGGTCATCCTTCCTATGGAAGGATAGGCTGGAAGAGACTTCTGTCGAGCAGGACTCAGCAGCCTCGTTCCCTACCCCCAGGTTGGCTGTGTGTGAAAAGGCCTTGGCCGAATATTTAGAGACGAAAAGACTAGCTTTTCCCAGGTTCTACTTTGTCTCTTCAGCTGACCTCTTGGACATTCTCTCAAACGGAAATGACCCTGTGGAGGTAAGCGGGCTCCTGATGGTCTGAAGGGGTGCCAGGTCCCATGTCCGGGTGGCCCCGGGATGTTGGAGGAGTGTCCGAGAGGTGGTCCACACCAGAAACCGCCCAGGGGCCGGGCTGTGACAGAAGGACCCAGGATCGCTCTCAGAGCCCGCCCTTCCCACCCTGAGTTCCATCATTGTGCTCTGGAAAATGGGTAAGATGCCCGTTTCTAAGACACAAGCCGCTCATCCTACTAAACCCCAGACCCCGGGAGGAAAAGGTCCCGCGAGGCTCCTCTTCTGAAAGAGAGAAGAGTGAGCATCTGGGCAAAGGGAGGGGACCATATTTTATTTTAATCATGGGGTTGCAGACGCACGGTACGGGAGCCCCAGGGTGGCCCACGGTTTAGATTCTGAGCATCTGACTTAGGAGCATAGGCCCCGTGCCCCCCGGGACAGAACCTTCTCAGGGAAGAGAAGAAACAGACATTCAGAGGGTTCTGCCTGAGCAGTGTTTGCCGTTTCCTTTGTTGGTGAAGTGTGTTTAATCAGCATCCCAGAGGCGGGGGGTCGGGGGGAGCATAAGTAAAAAAAAAAAAAAATGATGCTTAAGACCGCCTGAGGGAGACCCAGGCCACGGACATCCGCCTGTGAACCCCTGGGTTGCAAAATCCAACGTCCTCCCCCTCCGACCCCGAAATCCAGGTGAGCCGCCACCTGTCCAAGCTCTTCGACAGCCTGTGTAAACTGAAGTTCCGCCTGGACGCCAGCGGGAAGCCGCTCAAGTTCGGCCTGGGCATGCACAGCAAGGAGAACGAGTACGTGGACTTCGACCAGGAGTGCGACCTCTCGGGGCAGGTGCGAGCCGCCGCGGACCGCGCAGAGCACTCCCCCCGGACGGCAGCGCCGCGCGGCCACAGACAGGCTGTCAGCCGCAGCCCGTGACCGACCCTCTCTCCTCTTCCCTCGGCCTCGCAGAACAAATGCTTAAGGGACGTCTTTATAGGAGTCCCTGCACAGCCTCACCTGTGCAGTCTGAGGTGACCTGCGAAAAGAAAGAAAGGAGAAAGGAAGGGGGAAAAGGGAGGGAGAGAACAGATTTACTAATGCCCTTAAATCTCTATCATTTTATTATTATCAATGCCAAGGGGACCACTTTGGAGGGTGCCATGCACACCAGCCAAGTTCTCATCCCTGTTGAGCACGATGGGCTTTACAGCTTCCATATTGAGCAGAGGGCTCCCCTTGCCCTGGGCAGCCCGGCCCCCTGCACCCCCTCCCCAGCCCAGGAGGCGGCTCCCTTCTGCTGACAGCAAGCTTCCTGGCTGCCCTCTCTCCCATCTCTTTGCCCAAGTATTATTCAAGCACCCAAATCAATTCTTGCATTTTGCCTAAGCAAAATGTAATTTGGAGGTAAGTTGGCTTGGGGCATGAAAAATCTCACGCGAGAAAACTCGAGCTCCAACAAGTGGAATTCAGAGTGCCTGGCCAGACGGGGTCAGCAAAATCCATTCATCAGTTTGTTCAGACACTTCCCACACTTAACCACTTACAGACATAACCATTGAACTACAGCGAGCTCTGCCTGTTCTGTGCTCCTATCAACAGCTTAAAAGAAAAACCAACCTGGTCATCCCATCTGGGTATTTTCTTCCTGGTGGCAGCTAGTTGAAGGTTTGCATTTCAAAATACACGCAAGGCTCACCAGCCAGTCTGTCCGCGTGACCATCTCAGACCCTGAGAGAATGCTCTTGGGGACAAGTGGGGCTCTGCTGGTCAGAATCTGCCTGGGACACGGGACAACAGGGCCTGGGGGGCAGATGCCCTGTCCCGGAATATCAGCGCCACTCCGTGGGCTCAGACATAGACTGTCTTCTCTAGCTTTCTCTCCCGCTCCCTCTCCCTTCTGTGTTTAGACACAGTGAATGCACACCAACGCCTAACGCAACTAGTTTTGTGGGTACAGCTGGGCTTGCTGAACACATTTTTCCAGCAAGGCATTCTTACCACTCAGAAAACCTGGGCATTTCTACCCCGGGATGATGATAAGAATGAGAACAAGTGGAAATTTACTTCAAAAATGTCAGAGCAAGTCATCAGATGAGACGTGCTCACCCTCTCTGGTCCCCGTGGCCCCGTCCCCAGGTGGAGGTCTGGCTGAACCGCGTGCTGGACAGGATGTGTGCCACGCTCCGCCACGAAATCCCCGAAGCAGTGGTGACCTATGAGGAGAAGCCGAGGGAGCAGTGGATCTTTGACTACCCCGCCCAGGTCCGAGCTGGGTGGACGCAGCTGCTCTGAGATGCGGGGAGGGGTGGACGGAGCTCACCTGTCCTGGGTTAGCCACAGTCCAGCGGCGAAGAGCCACCTTACCTGGTGTGAACTCTTCCATCGGACAGAAAAAGGTGCTCACATGGCGGGGTACTGGGCCCCCCTCTGTTTTCAGATCGCACTCACATGCACCCAAATCTGGTGGACCACCGAGGTGGGCTTGGCATTTGCCAGGCTGGAGGAAGGCTACGAAAATGCCATCAAAGATTACAACAAGAAGCAGGTGTGTCCTGCCCACCCCATGTCCATCCGAAGCACCTTGCCCTGTGAGGTCCGGGCTCGTGCCACTGCCATTTCTCTGAGTCCAAAGCAGCCAGATATTGGCAACAGCTATTCTGCCCAGGAGTAACCACTTTAGAAATACATGACTTTAATTCTCTATTTCGATTTGATTTTGACAGGTTCTTGGTTAGAAATTTAGAAACCAAAGATAATGTCTAAAATGAAAGCTATAACCCTGTCGACAGATTCCTAGCTAACCTTCTAATGTACATATAATCATTTCCTAGGCAAAAGTATACAACTATCCAAGTGGCTTTAAAATCCTGTTTTCAATTACTGTCTGCCACCTTTCACGGCATCAGATCTTCATCTGCACCCTTCTAGTGACTCTTTGATATTCCATGGCGGGGGGAGCAGTTCCCGAGTGCCCAGGGGGACCCGCCCAGCCCAGAGGCCACCCCTGAGGTCACCCCTGGAGCCGTGTCCGAGGGAGGCATGTTTGCTCCCACAGATCAGCCAACTGAACGCCCTCATCACCCTGCTCATCGGAAACCTCAACGCAGGGGACAGAATGAAGATCATGACCATCTGTACCATCGACGTCCATGCCCGGGATGTGGTGGCCAAGATGATCACTGCCAAGGCACGGGCGCTGGGTTGGGGCCAGGGCTCCAGCCCACACCCCACACCCCAGTCACTGCTTCTTCCTCAGTGGGGCGGGGGGACCCCTCTCCAGGCAGCGGCTACCCGCTCCTTCACCTCTGGTAAGCCACTGGACGAGCAGCCCAATCAGAAGGGCCGCTGGTTCAGCAGTGGGGGGTGGTGTTAGGCTTGACAGGGGCTCCTCGGGAGGAGCGGGGAGCCGGGAGCGCCCCGGGGTCAGGGACCGCCTGCTCCCCCCACAGGTGGAGAGTTCCCAGGCCTTCACCTGGCAGTCCCAGCTGCGGCACCGCTGGGATGAGGAGAGGAAGCACTGCTTCGCCAACATCTGCGACGCCCAGATCCAGTACTCATACGAGTACCTGGGCAACACGCCGCGGCTGGTCATCACCCCACTCACGGACAGGTGAGGCCCCAGCCGCCTTCCCGCCTGGCCGTGAACAATGCAGGGAAGGGAGTCACACCCTTTCTCTGGGCTCTTCCCCACACGTCCTTGCACCATCAGACCCAAATGTCCCCTGCTGAGGCTGACGGATCTGGGCATTTGGGTTGGGGGACCTGTGTTCAGGTTCCATTCTGCCACCTGCCAGGCACTCAGCCTTGGGAGCCGAGACCTTATTCCCTCACTCTGACCCCAGCTGTGTCGCCTTAGGGGTGTTGCTTAGCCTTTCCGAGGGCCTGCAAAACAGGGACAATGTTTTATAAATCCTCGGCAGCTTGTTGAGGGTCAAGTGAATCATGTAACTCCAAAAAGCACTCAGACCAGATCCTCAGCACCTGTGATGCGGCTGTTACGTTGGACGGGCAGTGCCCTCCACACCCCGACGCCATGGCTGGTTCAGCCCTCACGTAGTGTCTGCTCCAGCAGGATGGCGTTTGCTCCTTGGTGACATCACAAGTCCTCCTTTGCCCCTTTGAGCTCCCCTTGGTGCCACCTTGGGGCTCAGGGGCTGTCACCGACCCACAGTGAAAGAAAGCGGGCAGCCCTGGGCTCGCCACCCACAGGGTGATTGGAGGTCCCCTTACAGATGCTACATAACGCTGACCCAGTCCCTCCATCTGATCATGGGCGGAGCTCCCGCTGGCCCCGCCGGGACCGGCAAGACCGAGACGACCAAGGACCTGGGCAGAGCCCTGGGCACCATGGTCTACGTGTTCAACTGCTCCGAGCAGATGGACTACAAGGTACACACCCCACGTCCAGTCTGAAGCCCCCTCCCCCAGGAGGCCGCAGCCCACACTCCCCAAGTGACCGCTGGACATGTGGACACTGCTGGCTGGCCTCTTGGGCATGACCAGCGTGTCTGGTAGAGGATCCCAGGGTGGATAAGACCCGCCCCCAAACATCCTGCCCTGCTGGGGAGGCACCCCCTCCCAACCTACACCCCAAGCCTGTCCCAGCAACTGGGGGCACCAGAGAGAGAGGGAGCCTTGGAGGGGGCGGGGGTGAGGGCTGGCCTCTGAGGAGGAGCCAGGCCCCGCGGTCCCCAGAGGCTTTGCGGCACAGCTACAGTCCTTAAAGGGCCTAGAAAGACCATGGGGGTCAGGTCAAAGCAGCCTCTGGTGGGAAGAGTTGGGGGGCACTGAGGTCATGAGCATGGCCCCCCGGGGCCTCCCCACCCCCTCCCCATGGGATCCCCATGGGCCAGGAGATCCCATCTTGAGGCTGAGGGTGGGGACAGCTGCCCCCTCTGACTGTCAAGGCCACAGCCACACCAACCTCCTGGGTTTAGAGAAGTGAAATCTGAAGTTGGATCCTCCTAGAAGGAATCCTTTGTATAAACACTGAAGAATCACCCTGTTTATCCTTCAAGGGCCTGAGTCCGTCTCCTCCACCTTAGAGGGAAGGCCCCTTCCCGGGGTGAATTTTACACAAATGGCCTTGTCTGAGTCCAGGCAAAGCCTTCAGCCCAGGGAGGATCTGGGCTCTTCCTGGCACCCGGCCCCATGTAGTGCTGACTCTTCCAGGGAGTGGACGACCTGCCTCTAGCTTCCCAGGGGCCCCAAAGTTCCCGAGCCTGGCCCCCAGCCTGGGCAGGAGCTGACAGGGCAAGCGGAGGCCCCTGGCAGGACTCGCCAACGCTCACTTCTCCTCTGTCACCTTTTCTAGTCCTGCGGGAATATCTACAAGGGCCTGGCCCAGACCGGAGCCTGGGGCTGCTTCGACGAGTTTAATCGGATCTCCGTGGAGGTCTTGTCCGTGATTGCTGTGCAGGTAGGAGTCCCGTGCGGCCTCTGGGTCACCTTCGGGAACTCGCTGCCCTCCCGCGTCAGGGCTCGTCAGCTTTCCGGTAGGTCAACCTGAGTCAGCCTGGGTGGGGGTGTGGCACAGAGGTGAGCGGAGCCCCAGCCCTGTCCTTTGGGGGCCCGCAGTCTGGTGGGGCACACAGAAGGGTCAGACACAGCAGCACACTTGTCCCCGAATACAGATGAGGGGATAATCGGTTTTGCCTAGGGTCCAGGACAAAGGTAGCTGGGCATTGAAGTATGCTTAGGAGCTTGTCAGTTAGACAAGAGTGCCGGGAGAAAGGGAGGAAGTGTGCCCAGGTATTTGGGGAATACCTATGATGGAGTGCAGGACTGCCTCGTTCTGGGCTCTATTTAAACTCTCCATGCCTCCATTGTCTAATCTGTAGAATGGGTTTGCTGGCAGGATTAGGGGTGAGGGCGGGTAGCTGGCCTCCTCCACTGCTGTTTCCCTCTTGATGTAGACACAGAACTATCCCCAAGCCCTGGGACCAGAGGCCAGTAAGGCAAAGGGGAAGGTGGGGGCAGTCAGTGCCCCCTGGACTCACTGGCAGTGCTGGCCACAGACTTGGGGACCCCCCAACCCCCAAAGTCAGTGCACAGACCCCAGGAAAATCATGCAGAGCTCTGTGAACTGGAGGAGCAAGAACTGGAATAGAACATCAGGAGAGGCTCCACGTGGTGGGGAGGGGGAGGTCCCACCTCCAGGCCCCACCCTGTTAGGGTGTGAGCCGCACACACCACAGACCAGTCTGGCAGGAAAGTCCTGGGCTTTGCTTGGGAGCCCCAGACTCGGAGCAGGTCTTAACCGTGGGTACAGGGCGCCCTCCAGTGGTGGCTTGGAGGTTTGCAGCTGCTCAGCGGGAGCCAAGGGTCAAAGGCAGCAAATGAATGGTCCCAGAATTCAGATTTCTCCTGATGCTGAGCATCTGAGGTGGGGATGGCTACCAATCAGCCGTCCCACGGGTCATGGCCCGAGCAGGAACAGACACACAAAATGGCTAGGGGGCAGAATGTCACTCGATAACGAGGATTAGCCTCGACCAGGAGGAACCCCCAGGGCGTCTCGCAGAGTGACCAAAGCCCGTCTGAGATGACATACCGTACCATCCTACTTACTAAGGTTCATGGAAGACAGCCTCACAGCAACGGGAGCGGATGACTGGTTGCAGGGGGTCAGGGAGGGTGGGTTGGCAGAGCGGTGGGGGCGGCTGTCAGAGATCACGGAACACGTCGCTGCCTGGGTGGTGATGCCGCACCGCGGTCACCACTGGGGGGCGCTGGAGGGACCCGTGGGATCCCCTCTCTGTTCTTACAACTGTATGTGAATCTACAATTGTATCAAAGTTTAATTTTAAAAAAAATATCAGGTAGTCCTCTGCAAACCCACAGCCATTCACACGCTGTAGGGCAAACGAAGCTCCATCCAGCCCATCACAGTCAGCTGTTCCCGCATGAACCCATCTATGTACTAACCGCTTAGGTAAAATGTGTCCAAGACGCGATTCGGGCCAAGAAGAAAACGTTTAATTTCCTGGGAGAGATGATAAGTCTCATCCCCACCGTCGGCATCTTCATCACCATGAACCCAGGGTACGCTGGGCGCACAGAGCTGCCGGAGAACTTAAAGGCCTTGTTCAGGTGTGCGGCGGGGGCAAGGCCCAGGAGAGTGGCTGTGGAGGGCCGAGTCAGCCCAGAGCGGGCTTGGGGAGGCGGGGATGGGAAACAAGGCGTGGGTGAGAGGGGCTAGCCGGCCAGGACGTCTGTAAGGAGCAGACGGTGTCTTCCCGCTCTCTGACTCCCAGGGGGTGGAGAGGAAGGTCCCATTTTAGGCATCACCTGCCCTCGGGTCGGGAAAATCCCCTGGAGAAGGAAACGGCAACCCACTCCAGTACTCTTGCCTGGGAAATCCTGTGGATTTCGGAGCCTGATGGGCTACAGTCCATGGGGTCGCAAAGAGTCAGACACGGCTGAGAGACCAGGCATCGGTACAAGGTGATGGGCGGAGACAGGGCTCGGGTGACTCTCAGAGGAGTTGAGTAAAGGGGGCAGGGCCTGGACACCCCTGGGCAGAGTAAGGGGGCAACAAGTATAGTTGGGAGGGGAGCCGGATGGAGGAGAGGGGGTCTGAGAACCTGCTCTGCACCTGGAATCTCTGCCAGTAAGGCTGTGGTCCTCCTGGAAGGTGAGATCTGCAGGGACAGGCAGGGGCAGGGATGGAGGAGGGGAAGAAGCCAAGACAGACCCCCCTGGACCCCTCAGGCCCTGCGCCATGGTGGTCCCCGACTTTGAACTGATATGCGAGATCATGCTGGTGGCCGAGGGCTTTCTGGAGGCCCGCCTTCTGGCCAGGAAGTTCATCACACTCTACACCTTGTGCAAAGAGCTGCTGTCAAAGCAGGTGTGTGACCGTCCGGGGGCCCGCGGAGCCGGGGGCGGGAGGGATGACAAACGCAGGCGGCCCAGGCTGCCTCCCAGCCATCCTGGTGAAGCCGCCCAGCCTCGGTCCCGACACGTTAGGCGGCACGCTCACGCCCACCCGCCCACCCTCAGGATCACTATGACTGGGGCCTGCGAGCCATCAAGTCTGTGCTGGTGGTGGCCGGCTCCCTGAAGAGGGGTGACCCCAGCCGGGCAGAGGACCAGGTGCTGATGCGGGCGCTCAGGGACTTCAACATCCCCAAGATCGTCACCGATGACCTGCCCGTGTTCATGGGGCTCATCGGGGACCTCTTCCCTGCCCTGGATGTGCCTCGGAAACGGGACCTGAATTTTGAGAAGGTGGGTGCAGCCAGGGTCCCACCAGCGCATCCTTGCTGCCAGGGACATCACTTTCCACCACCTAAGTGGCAGACACCACACGGGGGTGATGGCCGTGTCTGCCAGCAGGCAGTGGCCACACCTGCGTGTCTCCCTCTACCCCGAGGAATGTCCTGAGGCCACAGGCTGCCTCTTCAGCCCCTTCCTCAATACTGGAGGGTCAGGCGAGGCAGAAGGGGCTTTGGACAAACCCGTCCCCCGCGTGGGGGTGTCAGTAGCACCCACGGCAGAGCATCTGGGCACACCCACGGGCAGGGCCGCTGTTCCCTTCTGACCTCTTCCCTGGGCAGGGGACTCCCCGGTCCTGCACGGCAGGCCCAGCACCCTGTCCTGCCTGCCCCCGCAGGTCATCAAGCAAAGCATAGTGGAGCTCAAGCTGCAGGCGGAGGACAACTTCGTGCTGAAGGTGGTGCAGCTGGAGGAGCTGCTACAAGTCCGGCACTCGGTGTTCGTCATTGGGAATGCAGGCAGCGGCAAGTCCCAGGTACACACCTGCCTGGGGACCCAGCCCAGTGCATCCTGGGTCCCCGAAGAGTGTCATGGGCTGTGAAGGGAGCTGTGACGGGCCACAGGGACAGAGGAGGTGAAGAGTGACTGGGGACCCTGGTGCCCCCATGAGACCCTTCTCCTGAGTCTCCTCTCCTCTGTTCCCTCCCCCTTGATACTAGTCATTACCTGTCTGCAGCCAATCCCCACCCTCCTCCCTGCTGCCATTGCCTAGGGCACAGTGGGAAGCAGAGGGTGGCGGCCAACATTACCGAAACCCATAACATTGGGAAATTCTAAACCAGCCGAGTGCTCAGCTAGACGCCCACAGGATGGACAATTATGCTATTATTAAAGATCATCTCCAAAGACAATGTAACACAAGGGATGCTCACTCCAAGTTATTTTTAAAAAGCAGAAACTGGATGAACCAGGGATGTATGTATGTGTGTGCGTCTACATGCATATCCATGTGAACGTCCTCAAATGTCCTTAAACACTCTTCTCTCAGGGGAAGAGTTGCAGGTAGCTTTCTTCCCTTAATTTTTTCCAGCAAGCACACGTTACTTGTATTATCAGGAACAATATGAATTTTCCCAGGACTTGCATGGCAGCCGTCCGCTGTGCGCAGAGAGGAGCGATCTCAGGGTGCCTGGCGTGGCCCTGGGTGTTGTCTGGGGGACGCAAACGCGCCTGCATGTCTCCAGGGCAAAGCAGGCCCAAGGCGGGGCTTCTGCCCATGGGTCTTCAACGGCCATGTGGGCTCGCATGAGGGCCTGGCGCGGGGTTTGGGCGTGGGGTGTGGCTCCCGAGCCCCGTGTGAGCGGCCGCCCCTTGGTGCAGGTGCTTAGGTCTCTGAACAAGACCTACCAGAACCTGAAGAGGAAGCCGGTGGCCGTGGACTTGGACCCCAAGGCCGTCACCTGCGACGAGCTCTTTGGCATCATCAACCCGGCGACCAGGGAGTGGAAAGATGGTAACAGCGGGGTCCCCGCGGGACCAAGGGGACCAGGGCTCAGAGCAGGCGTCCTCGGTCGGGGCTCGCAGCCCACCGATTTTGTTGTGGCTGCTCAGCCGGGCTCCTTGAAGTGAACCCACGGCCAGGCCCTGAGGGGAGACCCTCGGCAGGTCCAGTTGCGGGAGGGGCCCGCTCATACACACATCCTGATGGCACTTACGGAGAGCAGGGAGACCACAGAGGGGAGCCGGCTCACTCCACCAGGAAGGGGGAACCGGGGAAGCCACGGACACGTGAGCATCAGCACAGCGGCCCCAAGCGGGGCCACCGCACTGTGGTCCGCGGAGCGGGGGAGGGCCCAGAAACACAGCCCGGAGCCTCGGGGGCTGGGAACGCTGTTTCCCTGGAGGAGGGCCTTGACGAGGTCTGTGCTTTATAGAGAACCCAGGACACTGGAGAAAGGACAAGTGAGGGCTGGAGGAGAGAGAGGGGCCCCAGGGGTGGTCCGGGGGAGGAAGGGGCACTGGAGGGATGGAAGGCAGGTGTCCTGCTTGCTGGGGGACCCCCACCCTACCTGAGCGTCCATGCGCCCCCTTCCTGGGCTCTGCTCCAGTCTCCCCCTGCAAGCGTCCTTTGCCCCTCCCCCTGCTTTCTCTTTGTGACACTGTGTCTGTGTGTGCATCTTGTGTTTCCCCCGCCCCCCTCCACTGGAATGCAAGTTCTGTGGGGTGGGCAGGGGACTGTGACTGTCCCCAAGCCCCCTGCTCTGAGTCTGAGACTTGAGCGCTCAGCAAACCTTTACTGAGAGAAGGAAGAAAGGTGGGGGTCAGGAGTGAAGGGGTGGGGTGCTGGCTGAGTCGTGGCACTCCACGTAGAGCTGTCGAATCCGAGGACTGGGCCAGACTTGGGGGGAGGTTGCGAGGCAGGATCAGGGGCAGAGGCATCAAGGAGAGGGACCTTGGGGTCAGGAGAAGGGCAGGAAGTGAGCCAGGGGCCCTCCCGTCTGAGCATCCACTTTCCCTCTGGAGCAGGGCACCGGCCACCTCTGAGAGAGAGGTCAGGGCCAGCCCGGCGGGCACGGGAGGGGGCGGCCTGGGTCTCGGCCTGGGGAGTGCTCAGGGTGCTGTCAGCGCCCCCGCGGAGGGCAGCCCGGAGCCAGGCCTGATCAGCCCTGCCGCCTGCAGGCCTCTTCTCCACCATCATGCGGGACCTGGCCAACATCACTCATGACGGCCCCAAGTGGATCGTGCTGGACGGGGACATAGACCCCATGTGGATCGAGTCCCTCAACACCGTCATGGATGACAACAAGGTGCGAGGCGCCCGTGACCCCAGAGCCGACCCCCCAGAACCAGAGTGACGAGGGGCAGGGGAGCGCATGGGATTCAACACAGGTCTCGCCCACCTCACTCAGCACACAGGACCCGCTGTGGATGGGGACTGGGGAGGGGGCCTGTCTGGAGCTCTGCAAAAAGTGTTATAGACGGCAAGGGGAGGGGGAAGCCCCCATCCCAAGGCACAGACCTTGCAGGACGCAGGCCCACTGGGCCCAGGCCAGCTCAGGTGCTCTTTGCCCGCAGCATGGGGTGAAGGGTGCAGGCATGGGGGGCTTGCCTACCTGACCACGTGGTGGGTGGCACCACATGGGAGGGGAAGCTAGTATCTTGGAAGGTGCAGACGACGTTGAGAATCTTCTAGAAGCAGCTTAAGAAAGTGATTCTCAATCGGGTGGAGGAGGGAACCCCAGCGTTCCCCAGGAAAGGGAGGGAGGAGTTTGATGAGGCAAATTTAACCCCAGAGTGAAGTCCTACATGGTCCACGCATGTCAAGATGCTCTCCATGGCCCTGGGGTGGGAGGGGTGGAGGGGTGCTGATATCTAGGACGGCAGAGAGATGCTGGGTTAGGAAAGCAGTTGGTGGCTGGCAGGGGTGCAGAGGGTGTCTCTGACCTCCTCCCTGTTCTGAGATGGGACCTGTGACACCCTCGGGACAAGGGTGCTTTTGCAGCTGAAACCCACAGGCCTGTGTCCCTCGCCAGGTCCTCACCCTGGCCAGCAACGAGCGGATCCCTCTGAACCGCACCATGCGGCTGGTGTTCGAGATCAGCCACCTGAGGACGGCCACGCCTGCCACCGTCTCCAGAGCCGGCATCCTGTACATCAACCCTGCCGATCTAGGCTGGAACCCGTGAGCTGGGCTTCTGTTCTCCTCCAAACTAAGCAGGGAAAAGGGGGGGCGGTGGCATTTCAGTGTTGGCTGGGCACGCGTTCGTTCACTCACTCATTGCTACGGTAAGCGCCGTGTGCCAGGCCCTCCCCGGCCAGCACGGTCACTGCAACGCAAGGATGCAGGACAGACGTGTGTGCACGTGATGACAGGCACGGAGACTGCAGTCATCATCGGCTGATGACGCAAGTGGAAAGGGAGGGGCTGGGCCTGTCGTGGAGACAGGAAGTCCTACTGGGGGAGCTGGAGTTTGGGCTGACCTCCCCCAGAGGAGAAGGGGCTTCCCGAGTGGAAAGCGTTTCAGGTGAGAACCAACATTTAAGGCACATCGGAGCCAGAGTGTGAGGTTCCCAGGGACGGGCAGCAGTCTGGTGTTGGCGGATGGACCGTGAAACATCAAGATGCTCTTGGCAGGAAGGGACCAGCCCTGGATCAGCCTAGGGGCTGGCACAGGGTCCCTCTCTGATGTGACGGGAAGAGTTCATGCCAGCAGACGACAGGTGGCCACTGGGGATGGGGAGGAGGGCTGGATGTGAGAAACGTTTGAAACCATAAGAAATGGAAGGCTTGGCATTGAACTTGGAGGTACATTTTCACGCTTGGAACCATGGCTAGCAATTCACATGCCAGGACATCCTGCATGGTCTTAAGTAGAAACCCTGGTGCAGCGTTCCAGGACTGACAGGCTCGGGAGAAACACCGTGGCTGCGTTCATTCAGCCATCTGTCCATCCATCCCTTCAACCAGTGTTTCCTGCACACCTGTTGCATGTCTGACCCTAGGCCGCTCCGTGCTGGGGAAACTGGGTCTCTAGGAGACACGTGGAGCATGATAAGAGATGTGGGCAGGAAGCGCTTCCAGCAGGGAACCCAGAAGGTGGCCTCCCGCACACCCAGGGAGGAAGGAGCTTCAGGAGGGTAGGTGGGGTCAAGAGGGTCACGTCCGGAGCGTCAAGGAACCAAGGACTGAAAGTTGCCACTGGATTTTGGCAGCTGAGTGCTGACCGCTAACTCAGGCAGAACAGCTTCCTGGTATGACAGAGCAGGAACTGGTTCGAGGAGCAGGAACTGGGAGGAGGCCCTCGAAAGGAGGGTCTTTCTGGAAATGAGTCTCGAAGCAGCTGGGGAAGATGAGCGCTGCGGAGCAGAGGCAGGAGGGTTTCCAGGTGCAGGCGAGTGGGGGGAGCCAGAGAGTTGGTTCTCTGTGTGCCTACGCGGCGGGAAGTGAGCCCAGCTCCCGACACAGCAAGGCCAGGGCTGGAGGGGTGCTCGAGCGCCATGGCCTGGCAGGGATGGGACTGGAGCTGGCCTGACCCATGGGGGCCTGGGGGCCGCAGAGACCTGGCACCACTGTGCCATCTTCATCAGCATCACCTGTCCGCCCACTTCGCTGGCATCCTGTGGCCGCCATGAGCAAGGACCACAAACCAGGCA